>NW_006921602.1:16711958-17026856 GCF_000298275.1 Orycteropus afer afer
TGCCCAACCTTCCTTCCGAGGAGCGGCTGGTGGGTTTGAACCGCCAACCTTCTGGTGAGCAGGCAAGTGTCTTAGCCACTATGCTACCAGAGCTCCCACTATGCTAATAGTCAACTTTTAATGGGACAGACTAGTCACAGAAAGAACTCAGCTCCTTCACCATATAAGCACTGTCTGTGCATAGACATCGTAAATTTTCAAGGTTCATCCCTTTCATTTAAGCTTCATCTTTTAAATAAAGTTGCAATACAATTTAATAAAACTTCAAGGCAACCATCCAGTGGATCTGGAATACAGCAACACGGGTTCCTCCCTGAACAATGATAAATCAGACTGATGGAAACTTTTATCCTTACCTCTAAAAATAGGCATTTGTGGTTTCTGGAATTGTCACCAAGATAATCGATTCATGGTTTCCTTGTAATATTCATTTAGGATTCATACCTCCTCCCACTACAAGAAAAGGATTTGAGGCCACTGTTTAACTTGATCTTTAGCAAAGTAGAGATTTATGTGGTACGTCCTGATTACTCATTAATCCCACAGGCAAAGATCTTGAGATGTAATTCTTGAGATAATGAGTGCAAGGCCTGATACGTAATCAAGTTAGGGCAGAAGTGGAGTGAAACGTGTATAACTGTGGGTAGAGCTGGCTATCAACAGATGTGTGGAGTAGGCCAAAGATTACCTCGGTTAGCTTCTGGACCTTTCTCTCATTTTTACAGATATTCCCTCCAAAATGCAATCCTCTCTCCCAAGTGACCAATACTGTTCTGTTCCCACTGCCCCCAATTAAATTACATCTATACACACAACACACACACACATACATTCACACACACACACACCTGGGGACCCACTTCTGGAGCTGTACTTCCCAAGATGTGCCCTGTGTTTATCTCTTTTGAACCTTAAGAAGATAATCTATCCTGACCTTACTCTCCCTGGCCACCCAGCCCATCAGGAAGGGGAATTCACATTTTTGAGTACTACTCTGATGGCAAACCCCACGCAGTGCACTTTTCCTGTTTCTTCATTTATAACCAAAAAACTCAAACCAAACTCACTGCAGTCAAGTCATTTCTGACTATAGTCACCCCTCCTTGGGTTTCTGAGGCGGTATCACTATGGAAGTAGATTGCCCAATCTTCCTTCTGAGGAATGGCTGGTGGCATGGAACTGACAGCCTTCTGCTTAGCAGTCAGATCCCTTAGGCACTATGCCACCATAGATAGGTGTTATTATTCTCCTTTTATAAGTGATAAAGCCCAAGTTTACATGGTAAGAAAATGATGGCACTAAGACTCCAACTCAGATCTGTATAACTGAAGTCTAAACTTGCTTGGCTATGCAACCAAAATGAAAGACTTCATAAATTCTCTAGTCTTGTTGAGTAAATGGATTTGATAGGTTGCTTCTCGGAGAATAATTTAATATTAAAAGGGGATTCCTGGATATGAAACGTCTTCAGAACTTGTCAGTGGTGAAATTTCAGACATAAGGTAGATTAGAGAAAGAAATACATTAGGGTTGGGATTTGGTCATTCCCTTATATCACATCATGTTAGGGACCAGCTTGTATATTAATGTCTAAAACCAGGCCTATGACTAAGATGCATTCTTTGAGTGGCAGAAGAAATAACTGTATCTGACAAATAGATGTTTTTAAGAGTCTAATGGTGGAAATGGAAAGTTTTAAAATATAGTCTGTATTCAAGGGGTAAAGTCAGTCATTATGCACATATAGGGAGTGCTTTGGAAGTTTGTTAGTGCTCCATTGAATAGCCCCAATGATGTCCAGGATGTGTTAGCTTTGAGGACTGACATAAGAAGATTTGGGGAGAAAAAGTAAAATGTAACCATCTGGGAGACAGATACAAAAATGGGCTTGCCAGGTCACCCACTCCCATGGGGGCAAATGCCAGTGGTGCCAAGCATTTACAGCCTGAGTGTGCCTTTTCTATATATGAGCTTCAGGAACAGAGACAGCCCTCTATAATCTAGTCAGAGATAGAAACTCCAAGATGGCTCAGAAACCTAACAGCACTCCTGGTGATGATTGCAAGAGAATAAATGAGACAACTGTCTACTGACAGAATTTAAATGTGCACTCTTAAAAGCTACCATTGAAAAAAATTGGGGTTATCAGTGCTTGAAGGCTTTTTCTAATTAACAAAGTTAATCACCTGCACATTTTTAAGGATGAAGTTTAAGGTCTTGGCCTCACCAAATGGACAAATTGATATATGAAACGTTAAAAAAAGAGAGAAAAATGGAAACTGAGAAAAAAGCTGAAGAATCCTACCTAGTAACAGTGATATGTTAATTGTTATCAGAGAAATCACTGAGAGGGGAAAAGATTGCATTATAACATGTATGTGTGCTATGCGAACAAGGCTCTGAAAAATGAAGAGGTTCTTTACCAATTTATTTTCAGTCACTGACTTTGCTATGAATGACAGAGTTTATTTTATTTTATTTTATTTTTAAAGATGACACCTAAGCATAAGAAACTACTATGTTTCCACAGGATGCCAAACTATTGAAAGGGCTGTTCTGAGAAGGGATTGGGGGCAGGGGAAGTATATTTTCTAAGATTTTCTGATACTAAAACCCATTTATGACTGTTGAGAAAAATCTCTCTGACGGAGGATTTAGCTTTCACTAATCCTTAAGTGACTTGTTTTGACAGAGCCTTTATAGGAGATTTTCTCAGTAACTTTGGTTTGCTCTAAAGGAGCAATTACTGATTTGTCCTCCAGCACCTTCTTTTTAATTTTTTTTTTTTCCTTTCTTTAATGTGTGCCAGTTAATGAACTTCATGTATGTTCCAAAACAGCAAGAGAATCTGATCAGAACTGTTTACTGTAGAAATTCAGGAATGTTTGGATTTTCTTGGATCTTTCGTTCTCTTTCTTGCCTCCGGGCATCAAGGACCTGGATTTCATTCCGTGTGTCATGTGGCCTTCTCAGCAGATTCTTTGACTTGAGCTTGTGGAAATCGAGCCCTACTTTCTATTTACACTGCACTTTCTCTACATAAAGACATTTTCCCTTGCTTGAGGAATGAGCATGGGGACCTTGGGTTTTTAAGCCTCCTGGTGTTTGCTTTTGCTCATCTAGGCATTATCTTTTTAGAGGTAACTAAAAGAGCCTGAGTACACTGCTCACTTCCTGGTAAAGGGCCTGCAGAATGTTCCAGTGGCAGAAGCCCTCACATCTGTGCTGTCTTATTGCATGCCCTGCCTGCTGCGCCGATGAAGGAATTTTTAAATTCTACCACGCATTTTAATTAAGTCCCACACCAGCAGAGGCCCGAGGGTATCTGCCCAGCCCAGTGATTCTCAAAGTGTGTCTTCAGCTTGACAGCATCAGCATCTCCTGGGACGTTGTTTTAAATGCAAATTCTCAGGCCCTACCCCAGACCTACTGAATCAGAAAGTCTAAGAGTGGGGCCCAGAATCTGTATTTTAACAAGCTTTCCAAGTGACTCTGATCTGCACTAACATTTCAGAAGCATTATTTTCTAATCTGTTGCCCATCCTCTGGGAAGGATTGCAGAGGAACCATCTTCCAAAATAACTACCACCTATTGCCTCCAAACTCCCCAGATTTGGGACTCCAAACTCAGTTTTGGTCTGTGACTTCTAAAAGCCTTATCTGCACAATTAGGTTTCGAGTCTTAATTGATGACTGTGTTCATTTTTTTTTTTTTCCCCTTAATTTCAATAAACCACGCCAGTGACAGAATTGTCGTTAGGGTGTGGCAGGAGAGATTTATGACTTTTCGCAGAAGTGTACAAAACTCTAGACAAGCATTAACATATTGCATTTTAAATTATTCTTGAGACTTTTTTGAAAGCCGCCTGCTTTAATCCTCTTGTCAGGGAGCTGCTGAGTTAAAAAATGATCGCTCAAGCGCCTTTGCCAGCTTCACATAAAAAGTCAGCTGTGAGAGCTCTTCATAGGAAGCGTCCTGTCTCTGGGCCCATGTGGCTGGCAGAGATAGTTTTTAGAGAAAGTAGGCAAACAAGACATTGTCTTTGCAAAGAGTAGCATTATGGGAGACCTCCTTGGGGCTGATGCAGGGTCATTTGAGGCACTTTAGTGCCCAAAATGGCTGCCTGGCAGTGTTGGCAGCAGCCTCTATAAACCGTGAAGAAGTTATTGGACTAGGAGGCCGAGCAAGTTGGATTTGAATCCTTGCTCTCTCTTCGCAAGTTGTGTGACCTTGGATAGGTCCGTTGACATTTCTGACTCATGGTTTCCTCATTTATTAAAAAAAGGAGGTTATGCTGGCTGACCTCCAAAGGTTCTTTCAGTTTTAAAATTTATTATTCTGGGATTCCTTCTCCCGTTCCACTCCCAGCACCATACTTCTCCTTGTGCACAGAAGCAGTCAAATTTATTGATTTCTTAGAGGTTCTGCCACCCATTTGCCCTCCATTTCCCTTTGGAGCCTCTTTCTTGCAGACTTAGAAAAAATTAGACAAACAGATACAAGGATCTCCTCTTTTCACTCTCTTGGAAACAACTGTGAGTGTGCTGCTTTGATTTTTGTGGAGGAGAAAGGTGGGTACCCAAAGACGATGGAGGGGAGGACAGTTGAGAAATCCTTCAGAGAAACTTGAAATGAAAACGTAAAATGCCCTCTTCCCTCAGATAATCAGGGCTTCCAGCCTAATCTCATTCCCTCTTGCCTTGTCCTCTGAAGAAACTGAGCTGCTAAAAACACAGTAGAGGTGAGACAAAGGACATGGCTGCTAATTGCTGTTGAGCATCCTGGGATAGGGGTTTAGGGAAGGTCCTATCATCATTTTGCATTTGCTTCCAGTTCTGGGAATTCTCATGTCTTTGGTTAGAGCTGTGTCCTTGGGTAACCTGGCGAAGCAGGTCATTTGAAGTTGAAGCACATAGCAGGAGGATACCCTGGTGATTCTCTTCAGCCCAATTCTCTGACCTGAAGTTTAAAGGTGCATTCATTTTTTGCAAGCTCAAGCCATGCTGGGAGAATTCATCTCCCATCCCAAACCTGCAATGAAGCATGGGGGCATGAGGGGGAGCAAGCAAGGGTTTTTCAACCTTTAATGGTACCAGAAAGTGCATTATAGAATCCTTTATGGTGCTCCAACTGAATTTAAATATAATGGTAACATGACAACTTCTTGGCAGGCTGGAAGCATGCCAGCTTTCCTTCCCTTATACCTATAACCTCCTGAAACTGGAACCTACTGGAAAATTCCTTTCACAGTAAGACAGGAAGGGCTTTATCTAATGAAACCATTCTGAGTATATTTCTTTCCCAGAAAAGTTTCTCCTTCCAGAGTAAGGAGTGAAAGATAAAGTTGGGAAAGGTGGCTTCAACTCCCTGTACTCATCCCTGACTCAGAGGAGCTTGCATTTTGATTGCATATTTGTGATATTGGGAGAGTCAGCTTACAAGTTTTCATTCCAACTTGAGTAATAGGCATTGGCAGTGCCAACAGCACTGACCAGAAAACAAGTATAAAAGTAGAGACTTGGGGAAGATTAGGTAGGAGAAAACATGGCAAGACATAGGGGTTCAATTGAGTGGGTGTCTAAGCAAAACTGCTAAAATTCTTTCTCTCCGCTGGGTTCATCACCTGCCTCCCCTAGACAAAGCTAAGAATCTGGTGAGAGTTTCAATATTCCAGATTTAGAGATTTCGGGATTCAAATCTTTTCAAAGGAGCACTTGGTTAGGGATCAGAAAACTGATTCATATCCTAATTTTGCTGTTAACCAGCCTAATACCGTTAGACAAAATATTTCCCATCTTTCAGCCTCAGCTTCTTTACCTATCAAATGAGGATATGGGCTTAGATCAGGAATGGCAAATCGTGGCCTATGTCCTTTGGTGGCAGACATTCTTAACTGACTGCAGAATTCTTTCCAGCTGATTCTAGATGAGACCTTAGGATCTTTCTCAATACAATGCTGGAGGCAGCCATAACCATTTCTTCAGAGTTGACCCTTTACATGAAGCCTCTTGGCTCTCTCCCCTTATGTGGGTTCTTGGAAGTTGGCAGGATATCAGAGCACATGGGAGTGATACTTAACCCAGCCTGAAGTTTTGAGGAGCAAGGAAGGCTTCCAGGAGGAGGGAACTGAAGCTAAATCTTGTAAAATTAGAGACATTATTAGAAGAAGGGAGAAAGGATTTTCTGGGCACAGAGAACAGGAAGAACAAAGGCAAGAAGCTGAAAGACCAGCACGCGTATGCAGCATTTTTAATTTGATGGTGTAGAAGCTGTCATATGAGGAATAACAGGAGATGAGGCTGGAAGCACAGGCAGACAGCAGATCATGGAGGGACTGGGAGACCAGGTCTTGGAGTTGTGGTTTCCTTGACCTAGCCATTTAGTCCTTTGTGCCCCATGCTCTGTCCCCCACTTGCTGATTGCTAATTTCTGCCTCTGTCTCTTGATGTCTATTTGACCCTTCCCTTGCTCTGACCCTCTCTGGGGCTAACTAACTCTTTTCCTCTCATTACCTACATCTGTGTGACTTATGAGGTGCTGGCTCTTGACCTGAGGCTCACTCTGGATGCTTGCTGCTCTGCCCCACTCTATATCAGCTCCTCACCCAGTTTCTCTACTTTTCATATACATCCTATTCTTTCCTGCCCCCTCGCCCTTCTGCCACCATTCATGCGTGCACAAGCACAAGCGTGAACACACACACACACACACACGCACGAGATCTGAAGCTTTTCATCAAGGGAACCTGGAAATATTACATAATGACAACTTCCTTCAGATAGAGTTTGGGCCAGTTAGAAAAAGAAATATGGGCTCATTTGCAGGATCATATTGGCACTCACATGGAAGAGGGTCTTTTTGAGGCTTTAATAGGCAGGCAGCTGATTCTGACAGCAGAATTGTGGGGCCTTGATCTTAGCGAGATATTTCCCCCCTGTTTTGAACATTAGCTCTGGTGTGGGTCCTTCCCACGGAGAACTGTGAATCCTATTCAGCTACCTCCTTGTGATTTGGACATGAACAGGGAGCTTTCTCTGTCTACTTAATTCCCTTTGAAAGCTTTCTCGTTCCACTGTTGGGCACTTCAGAGAGAGCACTGCATTAATATCTTCTGCTCTGGTTTCAACTTGGTGTGGTTTTGTGATCTTAAAATAGATGGAATTACCACGGCAAGCATTGTTCAGCCTTGAACTTAAAGTCTCAAGAGCAAGTACTTCTAAAAAAGTTAATCCTTTTCTTATTTGCAAGGATTCTGGACTGCAGTTTTAAAAGAAATATGCTAAATTATTTATAATCCAGGATTACTGCAATACCAAGATTTTCTTGCATAGCATGCCAGCCCCACAAAAATGGCACAAACAAAAGAACCTTCGACCACACCTTATCACAGCTTCTCCTCCCAGTCCCTGAGAAGGACAGTTGAGGACCCAGAGAATGTTGAGGGTTGCTGATGCCCCAAACACAAGAAAACATGCTCTTCTCTGAAGCATCACTCTCCATGGCTCCCATGCTCACAACTTTGCTGCTGGAGCCTCTGAAGCAAGGGGAAAACAGATGATGTGGACAAGCGGTATACCTCTTGATGGCAAACCTGCAATTTCTTTCTTATTTAACATTTATACCCAACATTTTTTTTTTTTTTTTTTTTTTATTTGCTTTTTTTTTTTTTTTTTTGAGAGGGGCTGGGATGGTCTATAGTTACAGAGTAGCATGAGATGAGACATCTTAGAAGCATGCAGTGTTTTAGAACCACCTCTGCTATTTGAGAAAACTCGCTGAGCTCTCAAGTTTTCCAAATGTAAAATAAGGAACTTAGAATAAATGATCATGCAAGGACTTTCCTTTGACATTCTCTGACTTTAAATAAATACTGATGTAATACAGGGATACTTATGTGTATGGCACAAACAATTGAAAAATAAGGCAGCAACTTCTACGGTGCTTATCATGGATAGATGGAGCCTGGGAATCTCAATAAGACCTGCCACGAGTAGGAAAACCTTTCAGAGTATATATGAGTACACCCACTCCTCACTTACCAACACGGTTAGATGCTAAAGACCAGGTAATTGTGTGAAAATTGGCATTATATGACAATGGAGGGTGACCACAAAGATCACAAAATGGAAGATGAATATATCATTATATAACTGCCTAATCACATCATTATATAACTGCCAAACCACTGAGAATCATGGCCCAGCCAAGCTGACAAATAACCTTAATCATTATGGCTAGTGTTATTCTTGCCTCGCACCTCGACATTTGTTACTCACAGACATTCATGATTAATGTGCAAAATAGTAGGATACATTTTTTACTATTGTTGTAAATGTGAAATATCAGATAACAAGATAGCCAATAAGTGAGGAGTAAGTGTATGTTTATATAGGTATAAATACATTTTTTATTTTTATAATTGAGAAATTACTTGATGTGCTTTTATAATCTCTTTTATTCTTTATAAATCATTCCCATGTCTCAGAAGTAATCTTCTTATATTTTTAAGGTATTTTTATCCATTGCCAACCAAAAGTGTCATAATGATGTGTATTTCCAGTGGCAGTATATATTGGTTTCTGTGCATGAGTTTAACCTGGTATAAATTTAACTCTGCCAGTGTGCAAAGGTGAAGGGGAGAGGTAGAAGCTGTGTGTTTTCCCGGGTTTGGTTTGTTGCCCTTCAACATTTTAACTTCAGGGTTTCTCCATCTTTGCCTGCAAAGCAGAACATATTTGAATTCTAGCAGGAGTGGGGGCCTCCCCAGGCAGCCTCCTCCTCTGCACAGCTCTGCTCTCATCTTGGTTCTCCATGAAGCTCTGACACTTTTCTATCCCACTGTCACTCTCTGCAATGCTTTCATTTGATATAATTTTGTACTTTGTTCTCTCCAAATAAATGTGTGTCCCTGCACTCACCAGGAAGCCTGGAAAGCCAGTTGTAAACCAGTTGCAGTCAAGTGGACCATGACTCATGGTGACTCCATATGTGTCAGAGTAATTAATGGCTGATTTTTTCAGAAATAGATCACCAGGCCTTTCTTCTGAAGTACCTCTGGGTGAACTCAAACTTGCAACCCTTCAGTTAGCAGGTGGGTGAGTTAACTGTTGGACTCCTCTCTGGAAGGCAGTGAAGCCTAATTCATGAGGCTTTTGGGAGGAAAATGAATTAATGAATGTCAGGCTCCTAAGATTCTCCCTACATTCCCTCCCTCTCTCTTTCCCTTTTATCCTCTCTAAGCATCAGTTTCCTTCTCTCCACAGAGTCTGGATGAAATCATCAGTCATTCGATAAACATTTAGTGAACATGCTTTCTCTGCCAGGAGTTGTACCAGGGTGTTGGAAATAGAGCAATGCAGGGTCTAATTCCCATCATCGGGGAATTCATAGTCCAGTGGGAAATAGCTGCAGGCAAGAGGATGCGTGTGGGACCATGGGAGATCAGCCTAGCCTGGAGTACAAGGCTGGGGCAGGGTGAGGGAGGGTTAGGAAAGATACCCCTACAATTGTCTTATTCTTATGCATCTCTTACAAAAGGAGCATATCCTAGGTTTCAGTGATTTTCTGTACACTGAAGACACATTGTGTCTCTCTTTGTAGTGAAGGGCCATACTCTGGCTCCACCTTCCTACCCTACTGAGCAGAAGAGCTTCGAAGGTTCCTATCTGCTCAGTCTGCCCTGTCCATGAGTAGAGCTCATTTTTATTTCATATGGAGTTCTCATTAACCTTATTCTTTTTTAGATGTCCATGATTAGACTCTGGTAGCGTAGTACCTAAGGCACTTGACCGCTAACCAGAAAGCTGGCAGTTCAAACCCACCAGCCACTCCTCAGAAGGAAGGTCAGGCAATCTACTTCCATAGTGAGACTGCCTTGGAAACCCAAGGAGGGGTTGCTATGAGTCAGGTCCGACTGGACGGCACATGACAACAACAACATGATTAGACTACATGGTGTCAGATGTGAGGAATTTAGTTGTTCTTAGATGTAACAAGGTACCGTTACTGGAATCTTGACATCATCTCTGGTTGTTACCCCCACCCAGATGTTGACAAGGTTATGGTGAGGTATTTGTGAGAGGACAGCCTCACAGTCTATATTAGTAGTTGAAGAAATTAACTTTTCGTGCTGGTCCTGTCTTATGCCAAAGAGAATAGACTATTTAAAAAAAGAAAACCGTCTCTACCCTGTGCCCATCCAAATGCCAAATACCCATGAACCACAGAGAAAGAAATAGATGTCCCAGAGTTACATCTAACATGCATGAAAAGCTTCTTTCTTCTACCCATGTTGTACTTCTGACTTCTTTGCCTTTGCTTTCTTCCTACTTATTCCTCTGCTCTTGTTGGTGATATGTGGAACATTCGTGACTGTGGGACTTGTGTTTGAACCTGGTAAGGGTCTTGGATAATCCTGAGATTTCTGAAATCCCCACAAAAACACAGTTTGACTGCATTTTATCATAAACCAGGCATGCACCCTAATGACAGTGTGACAGCCAGACTAGGAAGAAGACAGTGTCTTCGCAACTGACCAAATAACTAGATCCCTTCAGGCCATGGAAGGTTGCAAATCTGATATGCTTTCCATCTCTGTTAAAAGATCATAGACATCAGAAGTCACTTGAAGCCTCTTTTCTAATTCCATTTCCCTCTCTCTCTCTCTCTCTCTCTCTCTCTTACTGTCTCTCCTTTTCTCTCTCACTTTCTCAGTTCAGGCAAAGGACAGTACCTTGTTAACAAAGAAGCCAGCCTTTTTTTCTTGAGTTGTCTTGGTTTTCATTTGTGACAACCTGATGAAGAGCAAATCACTTCCAGAAGCAATAAAAATTATCAAGGAAGGTGATCTTGTAGCCTAGGAGCACATGAGAGATAGTCACGGATGATGTTGTTCTGGTGGGTCGTAAGGTTTAAATATAGTGACTGCAAATCTCTCCCAGTCTTCACAAATAGTAGGGATTTTAAAGTTCTTAGTCGTCTTCCAAGTCTGTGTCGCTTACCAGGTGTGCCAAACCATTTCATAAAGAGACCTGATTTACTAGGAAGAAGCTGTGACTATAATATATTATACTCCTGGGAAAACTGAGATGAGGACATTGTAATTTTAGTAATGTCTACAGTTATGCTTTAAGAGCTTTAGTCCTTTCATCATCCTCACGATTGTTTATACAAGAAAAGTTGTTTTTCTTTTATTAGTGTTGACCAACCTCAGATGGAGATCAAAGCTGTCTACATGGACTAGGCAAATAGATTGAAGTATTTTGCAGGAGGTGTTGAAATCCGTGGTTGTAATTGGTAGCCGTTGGCAGGCCAACTTTCTAAGGAGTTTAACGTAAGGACATATAAGGAAAGGCTTCACAGGAGCAACCCAGGTATGGAATTAGGTCCTTAATGTAGGTAGTTCCTACACTTTTTTTGCAGGCAAATGATGTTGCATTATGTATAGCCTTTGAAATCGAGTTACTACCTCAAACCTCATGAGCTATAGGTGAAGGAGCTGTATGCTTTAACCACTGTGCCACTGTTACTAGGTGCTGTCGAGTTGATTCTGTCTCACAGAAGCCCTGTGTACAACAGGACAAAACACTGCTCCCACCTTGCTCATCTTTGTCCAGACACTTAACTGAAATCCCACATTAAAAACCGATTGCCTCAACCATTACTTTAAAACAAAGATGAGAACATAAAGGGGCAGGGAAACTAGATTAATGGAAACTGAACAACTTGAACAGAAATACTGAGAGTGTGTATGCATTGTGAAGAACATAACGAGTGTCACTGAACAACTTGTATAGAAATTGTTAGAGAGTCTAAACTACTTTGTAAACCTTCACTGAAAACACAATGAAATATTAACATAAAAATAATAGTTATTATATATTAACATTGATACACTCATTGTGACTGATGTACCCAGGAATGTAAGATACAAGATACTTGGTGTCTTGTGGCACATGAGAAATGGAACAGTCTGGGAAACTGGGTGTAGGGCATATGGGAGTTCTCTTTACTAGCTGCTAATTTTTTTCTCTACGTTTAATACTGTTCTAAAAAATAAAAAGTATTAATTAAAAAATAAAAATAAACCAGTTGCCATCAAGTCAATTTTGACTTGTGGCAATTCCTTGTGCCAGAATAAAACTGTGCTGCACAGGGTTTCGGTGGCTGATTTGTCAGAAGTACATCACCGGGTCTTTCCTCTAAGGTACCTCTGGGTAGAATCAAACTCTCAACCTTTGGTTAATAACTGAGTTTGTTAACTATACTACGCAAGGACTCTGAAATTCCACGTTAAAACAACCAAACCCAACCCACTGCCATCAAGTGGATTCAAACTCCTAGTGACCCTAGAAGACAGAGCAGAACTGCTCCATAGGGTTTCCAAGGCTGTAAATCTTTATGGAAGCAGATTACCTCATCTTTCTCCTGTAGAGTGGCTGGTGGGTTTGAGCCAACAACCTTTTGGTTAGCAGCTGTATGATTTAACCACTGTGCCACTGTTACTAGGTGCTGTCGAGCTGATTCTGTCTCACAGAAGCCCTGTGTACAACAGGACAAAACACTGCTTGGTCCTGTGCCATCCTTACAATCCTTGCTATGCTTAAGCCCATCATTGCAGCCACTGTGTCAGTCCATCTTGTTGAGGGTCTTTGCCTTTTTCACTGACCCTAAGGAGCTCTGGTTTTGTAGTGGATAAGGTACTTGGTTGCTAACCAGAAGGTCAGCAGTTCAAAGCCATCAGCAGCTCCATGACAGGAAAATGGGGCAGTCTACTTCCATAAAGATTTCCAGCCTTGGAAATCCAACAGAGGTCGCTATAAGTTGGAATAAACTAGATGGCAGTAAGTTTGGTTTTTGGTTTTGGTTTCTACTTTAGCAAGCATGATGTCATTCTCCATGAACTGGTCCCCTCTGATAGCATGACCAAAGTAGATGAGACAAAGTCTGGTCCTTCTCACTTCTAAGGAGCATTCCAGCTACACTTCCTCCAGAACAGATATGTTAGTTCTTCTGGCAGTCCATGGTATTTTCATTATTCTTCTCGAATACCACAATTCAAAGACATCAACTCTTTTTTGAGGTCTTCCTTGTTCATTGTCCTGCTGCTGGTGGTTCAAACCCACCAGCCATTCCTCGGAAGGAATGTTGGGCAATCTACTTCTGTAGTGATACCACCTTGGAAACCTGAGGAGGGGTTACTATAAGTCAGATCCAACTCGACGGCAGTGAATTTGGTATTTTGGGAGCCTTCAAAGTGACATCTTTGCTCTTTAACACCTTAAAGAAGTTCCTTGCAACTAATTTGCCCAGTGCAATGTTGTAAGAAGGGACCATTCCCTGGAGAAGGATGTCATGCTTGGTAGGGTGGAGGGTCGACGAAAGAGGGGGAGGCCTTCAAGGAGATGGATTGATACAGTGGCTGCGATGATGGGCTCAAGTATAGCAGGGATTGTGGTGCTGGCACGGGATCGGGCAGTGTTTCGTTCTGCTGTGCATGGGGTCGCTATGGGTCAGAAACGACTCGACGGCACTTAACAACAACAACAACAACAATTTGCCCAGGGCAATACGATGTCTTATTTTCTTAACTGCTGCTTCCATGGGTGTTGATTGTGGATCCGAGTAATAGGAAATCTTTCACTGTGCCACTAAACCAAAAGAACAAACCACTGTCATTGAGTCAATTCCAACTCATAGCGACCCCCATTGGGTTTCCAAGGTGTTAAATCTTTACAGAAGTAGATTGCCCAGTCTTCTTTCTGCAGAGTGGCTGGTGGGTTTGAACCACCAACCTTCTGGTTAGCAGTCTAATACCTTAGGCATTAAGGTACCACCAGAGCTCCTTCTGACTGAGCCACTGTTGTTGTTGTTGTTATGTGCCATCGAGTCGGACCCAACTCATAGCGACTGCTCCTTGGGTTTCCGAAGTGGTATCACTACAGAAGTAGATTGCCCAATCTTTCTTCCGAGGAGTGGCTGATAGGTTTGAACCGCCAGCCTTTTGGTTAGCAGGCAAGTGCCTTAGGCACTATGCTACCAGAGGTGGAACTCCTTAAATTCCATGTTACAATCTTCTTATTCTTTTTCTTACCATCACAATTCTCAGATCCCTTTTGTATCTTTTAATTTTGGTATCTATATTATGGATTGTTAGATTGTTTGCCTTATTATAAGACCATGTTGTCTGATTTTTATCATGGGAATATGATCTCCACATATGACAAGATCTTGTCCTTCTTTCACTGTAAGGACCTGCTGGATACCAGATGGAGTTCTTTTAAAGATGTCTTCTACCTGCTGAAAGAGTAACCATGAGTCAGCTCTTCTTTGACACACACACACACACACACACATGTTCTCTTAATCAAGCTGAAAAAACTTGGTACAGAAACCCACTGCAGGGATTGGCGCCACTCAGGACCACTCCACTGGCTTTCTGTCATTGTTTAATTTCAGTCTGGTGCCCCTGAAAGCAGGATTGGGTCAGAATTGAGAGGTATGATAGTCACCACCCAGTTGGGGTCCTGAATCACTCACCTAGAGTTGGTAGAACCAGAGAACACCTGAGGGGAAACACATACACACACACACACACACACACACACAAAACCTACTTGCTCCTATGAAGTGCTGTGAATCAATCCAGTAAAACAGAATCTGTGGCTGGATATGTCTGATGTTAGTTCTGCCTCATGTAGGAGAATCAGGTAGGGATCAGACACCTGCTTAATGAAGCAGAGGTTGAGGAGCAAAGTAAGCATAGACTCTTTCCTGTAAACAGGACTAGATTACCTGAGGTTCCTTTTTATAGGCCGAGTAGGGCAGAAAATCACCATGAAAAAAGCACAGAATGAGGCTTCAGAGAAACTGGCTGAAATTTAGAAACACCAAGGTAGGTGGACATCAGGTGCAGGGTTGGATGGTGAGAGCCTCTTCCTGTGAGTTCGGCGCTGTGCTGCTTGCTTTACATTTGCTTTTTTGTGTAACAGTCACAAAAGCCCTCTTGAGTAGCTATTGTTATCATTGTTTTATAGATGAGGAAGTTGAAGCTCATCAAAGAGGTTAATAATTTGCCTGAGTCATCCTACCAGGCAAGTAAAAATGTTGAGATTTGATTCATGAATTGCCTGACCCCAAGACAGATGCTATTTGCATTGTATTACAAATACATCCTCCTCACAATTGTTTATACAAGAAAAGTTATTTTTCTTTTATTAGTGTTGACTCACTTCACCTGGAGATCAAAAAAGCTGTCTATATTGACTAGGCAAATAGATTGAAGTATTTTGCAGGAGGAGTTGAAATCCATGGTTGTAACTGGGTAGCCAGTTATAGATTGTTTTATCTCTTATTTTATATATAATAAAGTGGCACAATGGTGAAGCACTTGTCTACAAACTGAAAAGTTAGTGGTTCGAGCCCACCAGCCACTCTATGGGAGAAAAGACTTGATGAGCTGCTCTCCTAAAGATTATAGTTTAAGAAACCCTCTGGGGCAGTTCTCCTTTGTTATATAGGATTGCTGTGAGCCATAATTGATTCAGTGGTACACAACAACAAAAATACATATAATGGGCTATGGTGGCATAGTGCCTAAGGCATTTGACTGCTAACTAGAAGGCCCCACCAGCCACTCCTCAGAAGGAAGACTAGGCAATTTACTTCCATAGAGATGCCTTTTCAGAATCCCAAGTAGGGGTCACTATGACTCAGAATGAGTTGGAATCAGCTTGACAGCAATGAGTTTGAGTAGACAATATCCATTCATTTTCAATATTGGCTTTGCTTCTAAAATCATTATTTTTAACTTACACACACACACATATATATATGGGAGCTCTGGTGGTGTAGTGCCAAAGGCATCTGACTCCTAACCAGAAGGCTGGTGGTTCAAATCTACCAGCCACTCCTCGGAAGGATCTATCTATCTATCTATCTATCTATCTATCTATCTATCTATCTATCTATCTATATGTGTATATGTATGTATATGTTGTTGTTGTTATGTGCCATCGAGTCGGACCCAACTCATAGTGACCCCTCCTTGGGTTTCTGTGGCAGATTGCCCAACCTCCCTTCCAAGGAGTGGCTGGTGGGTTTGAACCGCCAGCCTTCTGATTATCAGTCAAATGCTTTAGGCACTACAAGGGGATACCGCATGGTTCAAAATCAAGGGAGTGTGTCAAGGTTGTATCCTTTCACCATACTTATTCAAGTTGTGTACTGAGCAAATAATCCAAAAAGCTGGAGTATCTGAAGAAGAACATGGTATCAAGATTGGAGGAAGACTCATTAATAACCTGTGGTATGCAGATGACAACAACTTTGCTTGCTGAAAGTGAGGATGACTTGAAGCACTTACTGATGAAGATTAAAGACTACAGTCTGCAATATAGATTACACACCTCAATATAAAGAAAACAAAAATCCTCACAGCTGGTCCAATAAACAGCTTCATGGTGGATGGAGAAAAGTTTGAAGTTGTCAAGGATTTCATATTACTTGGTTCTACAATTAACACCAATGGAAGCAACATCAAGATATCAGATGGCATATTAGCATTGGGGAAATCTGCTGCAAAAGACCTCTTTCAGGTGCTGAAGAGCAAAGACGTCTCCTTGAAGACTAAGGTGCACCTAACCCAAGCCATGGTATTTTCAGTTGCCTCTTATGCATGTGAGAGCTGGACAATGAATAAGGAAGACCAAAGAAGAGTTGATGCTTTTGAGTTGTGGTGTTGGAGAAGAATGCAAAGAGTACCATGGTCTGCTAAAAAGACTAACAAATCTGTCCTGGAAGAAGTGCAGCCGGAATGCTTCTTGGAAGCGAGAATGGCCAGACTTTGTCTCACCTACTTTGGTCAGATTGTCAGAAGGAACCATTCCCTGGAGAAGGATATCATGCTTGCTAAAGTGGAGGGTCAATGAAGAAGGGAAAGCCCTCAGTGAGATGGATAGATACAGTGGCTGCATCACTGAGCTCAGGTATGGCAGGGATTGTGAGGCTGGCACAAGACCAGGCAGTGTTTTGTTCTGCTGTGTATAGGGTCACTATGAGTCAGAGACGACATGACAGCACCTAGCAACAACAACAACTATCCCTTCAGTGGCTCCTACCTTCCTCTCACCCTCAGACTCCCTCTCACCCTTCCCATCTGTATCTAAAACCTGCCCTCAAGAAAGATGAGACATCCATGACTCACCTGCCCTTTTGGGGGCCATTTTCATTTTGACCTATATCTCTAATTAGAGGATGAAAGGATTTTTCTCTTGTTAAAGAAATGTGTTGCTTCTCAAAATTTTGGGGAGATAAGGCAAGAGAGAATGGGTTTGGGAAGAGGGCCCTTGGCAAAGCTATTAAATTCCAGACCATTCCAGTAACCAGTAACTGCTAATTCTACCCCAAGATTGCTAGGTCTACCCGTTTTATAAGCTGTCCACATTCATTCTCATCCCATTCTCTCTCTCTCTTTCTCTCTCTCTCTCTGTGTGTGTGTGTGTGTGTGTGTCTATCTCTGTCTCTTCCCTGTCTTCTTTTCTTTACTCAGACTCTTTTATATCCTCTCCATACACACATGGGGATTTATATTTTCAAATTTGCTTATTCCTCAGTCCCCACACCAAAATGACCACAAGTAGTCAAGTATACAATACCACCATGCCTTTTTTTTTTTTTTTTTCCTTTCTACCTAGGTGACATAAAGATCCAGCCATTACAGAAAAGGGACAGATGACATTTTTCAGGGTTGCAGTCCCAATGAGGCATTTGTGAAAAGTTAAAAAAAAAAAGTTCTACAAAGGATATGAGAATCATATTCATAGGTCTGGGTTAACATTAGTCTTTTTAGGTTGTTCCAGAAGCTAGCCTCTCATGTCTGTGTCATTTTCTTCTCTCTCTCTCTCTTTTGGACAGTTTTTTTTTTTTTTTCCTGTTCTATTTTGAGCACCACAGCCTAGCTCTTTTATTCCATTTGTCAGCCGCAGACGCACATCCAGTTGAAAAGCACCCCTAGTCTCCCCCACCACAAAGCCTCTGGCCCCTGTGGCCACTGGAATCTCTGACCACAAGAGTCTGTTGATTTGTGGCTTCGCTGTTGTTTTAGGTTTTGGTGCAGCTAGTGGGAGAAAAGCTCAAAGGAGGGAAGAATGCTGAAAGAGTAAGCTACTTATGACAAAGGCATGCTGCCCATCCAGTGGGTTATATACAATACCCCTATTTTGAATCCATGGTAGCTGCGTCACTGAAAGGGCTTCCCAAGCACCGAATGCCCCCTTCATATGCCCCTTCATACTGCATTTTTTTCTGGTATGTCTTTTAACTTTTTGAAACAACAAAAATATCTGTATATATCTTTTCCTGTTTATAAAAGTAACACATACTCATTGAAAAATAAAGAAAAATAAGAAGATGCTTATTATCTATAATACTGTCAGTCACTGATAACCATATTCATTCATTCATTCATTCAACAACAATTACAGAGTACTCTGCTTTGGCTATCACGGACACAGCAGTGATCAGAAAGGCAATATCCCTGGCTCCATGGACTTCAATTTAATGGGGAAACCAACAATGAAATAATAAAAACATGATTTTTAACCACTAGCTACCTTTCCATCATTTACATGTATTTGAAATTAGATTAATCCTATCTTTTAATGTAATCTATATATTTTATAAGGATCTGGTGGTGCAGTGGTTAAAGCATTTGTTGCTAACCAAGAGTTGGCAGTTCAAACCCACCAGCTGCTCTGCAGGAGAAAGATGAGGCAGTCTGCTTCTGTAAAGATTCACAGCCCTGGAAACCCTATGGGGCAGTTCTACTCTTGTTATGAGTCGGAATCAATCGATGGATTTGGTTTTTGGGTTTTATATGTTAAGGAAGCTTTGGTGACGTAGTGCCTAAGGCATTTGACTGCTAACCAGAAGGCTGGCCGTTCAAACCCACCAGCCAGTCTTCAGAAGGAAGACTGAGCAATCTACTTCTGTAGAGATACCACCTTGGAAACCCAACGAGGGGTTGCTATGACTTGGAATCAATATTTGATTAAACCAAACTGTAATTTATTAAACTAATCATGTTAGAAATTTACATTGTTTCCAGTGTTTTGTTATTATAAACAATGCTTCACTCTACATTCTTGTACGTAAATCTTTGACACACTTTCTTTCCTTGAGATAAATTTCTTAAAGGGTTATTGTGTTGTTGCTATGTGCAGTCGAGTCAGACCCGACTCATAGTGACCCTTCCTTGGGTTTCTGAGGCGGTATCACTACAGAAGTAGATTGCCCAACCTTCCTTCCGAGGAGTGGCTGGTGGGTTTGAACTGCCAGCCTTCTGTTTAGTAGTCAAGTGCCTTAGTAGATGAAAAACTGAACATTTTTAAGACTTTGTCGTCTTAGATTATTGTTGTCAAATTGCTAACCAGAAGAGTACCAGTTTACGTCACTTACTTGTCCCCACTTGACCCCCTGCAATTCTAGTCTTGCCCTATGATCACCAGCAGTGAAGATTAGCTCTAAAGCAAACCAAACTCACTGCTGTCGAGTCGGCTCTGACTCATAGCAACCCCTCATTGGGTTTCCGAGGCAGTATCTCTGCGGAGGTAGATTGCCCAACCTTCCTTCTGAGGAGTGGCTGGTGGGTTTGAACCAACAGCCTTCTGGTTAGCAGTCAAATGCCGTAGGCACTATGCCACTGGAGCTCCCAAAGATTAGCTAGTTAAACTAAATCCTACTACATGTTATATAATTTTTCAAAATGAAAATAGTTACTTGCTCTTTCTGCTTATAAAAGCAGTAAATGCTTATTTTCAAAGCAAAACAAACAAAAATAACAAACCAAATAAATCTAGACTGGACTTATCATAACAAAGAAGAAAAATCAATGTAATTCTCTTCAGAGATGATCACAGATAACATTTAAGTATGTGTCCTTCTAAACTTTCTTTCTGTAGATAAGCCCCATTTTAAGAATAAATCCTTAAGGAATAAACATATTGTAGGGAAAATACATAGTTTTTATTATAGGTAACCTGGATGCCACATTTGGCTTTGCCACTCCTTGACTGAGTAGTTCTGGGAAAATCCTATCATCACTTCCCCTCCATGGGCTTCAGTTTCCTCATCTATGAAATGAGAGTTTGGTCTAACAGATTCTTATCACTGTGTTTCCTGTAGTTCAGAGTTTCTCAACCTTGGCACTATTGACATTTTGGTCTTGATAATTCTTTGTTGTAGGGACTGTCCTCTATGTTATAGGATGTGGTCTTCTTGTCCTCTACCTACTACATGCCAGCAGGAAGAATCCCCAGTTCCAGTCATAGCAATCAAAAATGTCCCCAGACATTGTCACTTGGGGGGCAAAATCACCCTGGGTTCAGAACCATTCTTTTAGGCTGAAAAGTGCTATAATTTCATGTCTAATGACTTACAATGGTTGCAACATAAAATTTAGGGCATTAGCCAGCATGCTTTGTATTAGGAATCATAAGAGATGGTAGATATGGGAGCAGGTGGGCCAGTCCAGAAGGGAGCCCATCTGGAGTACTGGTGCCAGCAGCACACCACTGGACAGTCCTGGAACATGTGCCCAGGAAGACAATTCTCTGGACCATATTTAAGTCTCAGGTGTCCATTCACAATCAGTGGGTAGGAAAACAAATTTCTTTTGGAGTGGTTATAGTACAAGCCAACAAGGAGATGAATTATTGAATGGGTTCTTTTTGTATAAACATATTTATCATCTTTCTTTTTCATCAGTCCTGTGTTGAAGGGAAGGCAGAAACAGGGAAACATTTTGCAAAGAGCTTCGAATGTTGCCTCTTTTTGGTGAATGGCCCCCTGCCTTGAGGTATTATTTCCTCCTTGAGTGGTCTCTCTGCCTCAAGGACACTTTTTAACACAGACTATTGTTCAGAAAAAGAGTCACCCTGTTTTCTAAGTCTTTCTCTCATTCACTTTTTACTTTGGCTTTAAAAGGAAGCCTGGAGGATTATTTAACCCTTTCAAGACTGAGTTACTTTCTCTGTGTGTGTATGTTGTTGTTGTTGTTGTTGAAAGCATGTGTTTTTAGTAATGGAAGGCATTTTGAATGAAATGAAAAAAAATTGTTTTTGAGGTACTATGGATTTCGATACAATTGTGGAACACATGTGTCCCAAGGAGTCCTGGTACTGGGGTTGGTTGGATGAGACCTGTTTCTTCAGATTCACACAGTTACACAGGCCTCCACAAGATGGCAGCATACACTAAAAGTGGGATAGCAAATTCCCACTAAACTCCAGAGACAGAAAATATAGGAGGTCACTACATGTCTCATGGCTCACAAAAGGGTTAAACTAGGATGACGGTGGCAGAGGGGCTATTTTGTGTTGTAAAAAATGCTTCGGACCTTAGCTATAATGGCCAGCCTTTAAGCGGCATCCTGCTTTTCTAAATGATGGTAGTGAGCTATACTCCTGGCTAACATGATGTGTCATCCAGTGGGTGATACTGGGGACTTGAGCAAAGTGGAGCATAATGATAAAACCCTTCAGGGGGCTGCAGTGGGCAGCACCAGGTCCCAACTAGGCTAGTCTCATGTGTTGTCCTGCTGCCAGCAGGCCTGTTGAGGGACCACTCTCTAGCCATGCTGGCTGGGCCTGAGCAGGGACAGTCATGGTGGGTGTGCCCAGATTGAGGACTGGCAGGAGGGTTCTAGCTCAGTAGGCCATAGAGTATGGGGTCTCAGAAAGAAGAGAGACAAGTGCAACCAGAAATCAGAGGTAAGAAAATAAAGATGTATCAAGAGTCTCAAGTTCATGATGAAGTTCAGAGTCAGTAAGAATCAATGTGAAAAAAGTGGGAGTGTAGGGCATTGATCCCAACTGTTAATCAGTTTGCCTTTTAGATCAGTATTTTTCAGATGGTGCCTTGAGGAGCCCTTCAGGGGTCACAGACCTCAAAGTTAAAATTTATGTATATGTAGATGGGGGGAGGTCTGGGGGCTGGGGTGTTGAACTAGTGGGTATGTGGCCAGTTTTGTTTGGTACCTGCCTCAATTTTCATTTAAAGAAAGGTGACCCTGGATGACGCACACATGCTAACCACTCACTGCTAACCAGAAAGTTAGTGGTTCGAGTCCACCCAGAGGCACCTTGGAAGAAAAGAATATTAGTTTACTTCCTAAAAATCAGCCATTGACTGCCCTATGGAGCTTTGTTCTACTCTGAACACATAGAGTCACCATGAGTTGGAATCAACTTGAAGGCAATTGGTTTGATACGGTTTTATCCTTAATTTAGAGGGGGGGGAAACGTTAAATGTATTTGTAGATTTTGTATTTCTGGGTTTTTTTTTTCTTTTTCAAATCAGACCTATATGAAATTTAATGGATTCATGCCATACTTTTTATATCTGTAAAAATAAGACATTGTTTAGTATTACTGTCCTCATATCTTTCACAGATTCTGAGCAGGCTGACAACAAATCCATAAATTAAAAAGTGATTTAAAAAAAAAAAATAGGTTCAATCAAATGAAACTGTTGAAACTCAGTGATTTTTTTGACTCACAGAAATGGCAATAGACCTAACAGAAGTTATCGTCCTAAAATGAGGACCAAGGAACATCAAAGTAAAGGGAAGGAAGCCAAACCAGTGCCAAAGGGAGAGTGGGATGGAGATAGCAGCACACCAACCTCCTGGATCTGCAGAGTGGCTGTTGGTTGAGCCTTCTGTGTTTCTAGAAACTGAAGAGTAGAGGAAAGTGTGGTTGGTCAGAAGAAGGCATTTTAATCTCTAGGTAGGCAAGTCTATTTCTCATACTTTTATCTGAAAGTGGGACCCATGGGTGATAGAGTAGATTATTTCTTCAAAACATGCTTATAGGAAATGCAGTCACAGATTTCATAAATCTCTTTCTTGTGTGACCCAGATGGCAACACCACATTCATGGTGATGTCTTGTATATTTGTTTTTAAAGGAAATAGTATTATAAAATACTATGTAAAGGTGGGAGGTTTATTATGCTTCTGTCTTGTTTCACAGGTGGTGAAAAAAGAAATTACATTCTTGTGCTAAATAACATTTAAAGGCATTTCCTCTTATTATTGGAGGAATTTCCAGGACCCTGGCCCTAAACCCTAATTCTATCAAAGTCTGTTAAGGATAGATTTTGTCTGTGTCCTCATACGGCTGATGTCAACTGATGTCACTTTATGTGCTCATAAAGTGAGTCCTCACAGTTTGTTCTTGTAATTAAAAATATTGACTATAAAACCCAAGTGATCTTTTTTTTTTTTTTTAAAAAAAAGGTTCAAATCATATGTTGTTGTTGTAGCATGTCACAAGTTGATTCTAACTCATAGTGACCCTGTGTGACAGAGTGGAACTGCCCCATAGAGTTTCCCAGGATGTAATCTTTACAGGAGCAGAACGTCAGGTCTTTTCTCCTGGGGAGCAGTTGTTGTGTTCAAACCACAGACCTTTAGGTTAGCAGCTGAGAGTGTAACCATTGTGCCACCATGGCTTCTTTCAAATCATATAACTGTTGTTGTTGTTGTTGTTATGTGCTGTCGAGTTGGCCCCGACTCATAGCAACCCCTCCTTAAGTTTCCGAGGCAGTATCACTGCAGAAGTAGATTGCCCAACCTTCCTTCCGAGGAGTGGCTGGTGGGTTTGAACTGCCAGCCTTCTGGTTAGCAGTCAAGTGCCTTAGGCACTACATTACCAGAGCTCCTAAAATCATATAACTAGTGCTTTTATATTTGATGATCAGATCTAATTAGATGTTTGATGTGTTTTTATTGACTTTTGATTGATGGTTGTTTGATTTTCTTTCTCTAAATAACACTAAGAACTAATATGTCTGAGCAGGAGTGGATTACTCAATAAGCAAGGTAAGCACAGGTTTACTTGTGCTTACTTAGTAATCAGTAGTGAAGAGATTAACATGGGTTTCTGCCCATCAGGAATTATAAATTTGAAAAAGGCTTTGATTCTGTAGGCAGGTGCTGTGGGATTGGGAGGGAAACAGATGCCAGCCATACCTAAAAGCAGAATCTTTGATGTGGTGAAAAAATGTGAAATTGTTCATTACAGATTAGTAAATAAGCACTAGTAAGCCTATGCTTACCTTGCTTATTGGGTAATTGCTTGTATCTGAGCATTCACTAGTTCTGACCCTGTTCTAAGGGCTTTACATGAGTTGTTTCACATACTCCTCCCAGCAGTCCTATGCAGTGGGACGATAATTAATCCCATGTTACTGATGAACAAACTGAGGCTCAGACAGGTTAAAAAAACAGAATCTTCCCAGGTTCACTTGGCTAGCAGTTAGCAAGCCAGGATTCAAATTCAGCTCTGTGGACCACATGACCCTCGTTCTTTATCACAGCACAGTCATGCTGCCCTCCAAAGAAAGACACATGATTGTTCTTTGTTGCTGCTGAGTGGAGATGAAGTGTGTACCTCTGACACACAGAATCAGCTTGATCTTGTTACACAGGAACTCGGGCAGCAGAGGGAATGGGTAGCCAACAGGACTAAGGCCGTGTTGACTCAAAAACATGCCTCCAACAGCTAGAAGGGTCATTGGAGGTCATAGACTACAGCCCTGAAATCTGCTGAAGTAGATGAGTGAGTGGCTGAGCTGGGGCTTAATGAACAGATAGATACAACTTGGGCTGGAGGTCTGGAATTCAAGGAGCTCAAGTTAAGAAAAGGAAGACTAACGATCCTAGGGTAAGACAATATATCTGGATGCCTAAAGAGAGCTCTGGTGCCATAGTGCCTAAGGCATTTGACTGCTAACCAGAAGGCTGGCTGTTCAAACCCACCAGCCACTCCTTGGAAGGAAGATTGGGCAATCTACTTCCGTGAAGATACTGCCTTGGAAACCCAAGGAGAGGTCACTATGAGTTGAATCAACTTGATGGCAGTTTTTTTTTTTAAAAAAAGGAAGGCAGAGGAGATCTGGTGGTGCATTGATTAAGGCATTCGGCTGCTAACCAAAAAGTTGGCAGTTCAAACCCATCAGCCACTCTGGGAGAAAGATGAGGCAGTCTGCTTCCATAAAGATTTACAGCCTTGAAAACCCTGTGGGCAGTTCTACCCTGTCCTATAGAGGCACCCTGAGTCAGAAACTCGATGGCAGTGGGTGGTTAAAGGGAAGGCCATGTAGTAGGAGTTGTCCTCTAACCAACCCACTGTAGTAAGTTTGGGAAAAGGATGTTGCCTATATGCACAAGTTATTGTGCCTGGAAAAGTAAGCACAGTCACTCTAGTAGCATTGCTTCTGAGAGACTCAGGTTTTTAGACAGAGTTCTGGGCAATAACAGAAGTCAAGATTTAGCCAAGAAGGCGAGACAGAGCCCTAGTTGAAGAACAGGGCTTTTTTTCTGAAGAAAGATCTTTCAGGGACCAGGACTTGCCTTAGAGAGTGGCCAGGACCAACCCTCATAGGAGCAATGCAGTTTTAACACTTCTACAGTATCTAAGCACTGATTCTTCTTCCTTCTGAGTCACACCAGCAGCCAACAAGGGGACGCTAAATCCACATCTCTCACTGCGTCTCAAGAGGGTGAGTACTGGAGAAAGAGAAAGCCACGCTGTCCTCCTTAACATTGGAAAATTCTGTTAATTTAAGCTCCCACACTTGATTCTTCACCAGCCCAAACTAACTTCAGTGGAATCCATTTTTAAAGTTTGTGTACTGTGGTGAACCATTAGAAGTAGGGCATTTTACATGTTTAGTTTGTCTTCAGTAGAAATGAATCCAAATCGGGTCTCATTAGAGCACTACTTGTATATGATTTAGGCAAATTTACCATTATCTGCAAAGAGAAGAAATCACGGTGCATTCAGACATAATTCCATAGCATGAAAGTGAAATCTCCTTTACATTGCTTTGACTGCGGATTTCACTTAAGTATTTTGCCTGGGCTTCTGAAGTAATAAGCATGAAGAACCACAGTGAGTATGCTCTCAAATTATTAATGCAATTTTAGACTCAGAAGTGATTATATCTTTGGGGTGAAGGCCCATCTTTTCACTAAACATACTTAGTTACCTCTTGAATTGAGAAAAGATGGTGACTTTGTGATAATAGTAAAAAATGTTTATTGAATTCTACTCTGGGCTAAGAGCAGGGTGAGGCACCATCAAAAGACACCAAAAAGATATAAGATAGAGGCTGTAATACAGAAAAGTCCCAATACGTTAAATTTCAAAGGAGAGATCCAATCACCAGTTATTTTGTAAAGTCTCCAGTTCAGTGCTAGCACAAAATAACTGCTCAGTGACATTTGCTACTCATAATGGTGACGATGATGACCATGAGAATGATAATGTGTATCTTGATTATTTCTTTAACAGCTTTATTGAGATACAGATATCATAAAATTCACACTCAGTTTGGAGGTATATTCACAGAGTTGTACAACCATTACTACCATTTAATTTCAGAATATTTCTGTCACCCCAAAAAGAAGCCCAGTAATCTATTAGTAATCACTCCCTATTCTGTCTCCTCCTAATCTACTTTCTGTCTGTATGTATTTGTCTATTGTAGATTAAATGTTAATGGAATCATATCATATGTAGCCTTTTATGACTGGCTTCTTTCACTCAACATGTATTTTTGTGTTTATCCATGTTGTAACATATGTCAGTACTTCATTCATTTTATTGCCGAATAATATTCCATGCTGTGGAACTTTTTAATCCACAATTTTTTTTTATCAGTTCATCAGCTGATAGACATTAGATTGCTTCCATTTGGAGGCTATTATGAATTATGCTCTATGAACATTTGTGTTTATGTTTTTGTGTGGATAAATGTTTTCAGTTCTCCTGGATAAATACCTGGGAGTAGAACTGCTGGGTCATATGGTAGCTATGTTTAACATTTTGAGGACTTGCCAAACTGTTTACCAAGTGACTACAGCATTTTACAATCCCATTAAATATGTATGAGTGTTCCTACTCTTTCATATCCTTGCCAACACTTGTTATTGTCTATCTTTTTTTTATTTTAGCCAATGCTAGTGGGTATAAAGTGGCATCTCATTGTGGTTTTGATTTGCATCTTCCTCAAGGTTAATGATGTGTTGAGTATCTTTTCATGTGCTCAATGACATTTGTATATTTTCTTTGGAAAAAAAAAAAAATGTCTATTTAAATGCTGTTATCATTTTAAATTGGTTTGTTTGTTCCTATATTGTTAAGTTGTAAGATACAACTTCTAGATACAAGTCCCTGAGCCCTTATATGATTTATTAGTATTTTCTTCCATTTTATGGATTTTCTTTCTGCTTTCTTCATTGTAACCTTTGATAACCAAAACATTTTTAATTTTGACTAAGTCTAATTTATCAATCGAGGCGCTCTGGTGGCATAGTAGTAAAAACATCCAGCTGCTAACCAAAAGTTCAGTGGTTTAAACCCACTAGCTGCTCCATGGGAGAAAGAGGAGACAGTCTGCTTCTGTAAAGATTTGCAGCCTTGCAAACTCTATGGGAAATTCTACTCTTTCCTATAGACTTGCTGAGTCAGAATCAACTCAGTGGCAGTAGATTGGGTTAATTTGTCAATCGGTTCTTTGTTTGCTGTGCTTTTAGCGTCATATCTCAGAAACCATTGTCTAATCCAAGGTCACCAAGATTTGCTTCCGTGATTTCTTCTAAGAGTTTTATAGTTTAGCACTGATATTTAGGTCTATTAACCATTTTGAGTTAAGTTTTCTATATGATATGAAGTATCATTTGAAAGGGTACAGCTTCATTCATTTGTATGTGGATATCCAACTGGCCTATCACCATTTATTGAAGAGACTACTCTTTCTTTGTTAAATTGTCTTAGAACACTTGTCAAAAATGGTTTTTACTCACTGGCTAAATCAATTAGCTATCTTAGAATCACATAAAAACTCTCTGAGTCCCCATCTTCGGAGAGCTTACTATCTCCTGGGGAGAAAATACGTGAAATATATGCCCCTTCCCCCTCCCCCCAAAAAAAGTCACTAACATACTTACTTATTCATTTAACATCATTTTTTGCACACTTACAAGATACCATGGACTATATCAGAAGACAGGCCTGACAATCTGCTTCCAAAAGGTTGCATCTTTGAAAACTCTATGGAACAGTTCTCTGCACACATGGGGTCACCATGAGTTGGAATCCACTCAATGACAACTAACAACAACATGCTCAGTCCTAGAGAGGCCAAGATATCACCATAAAGAAGCAAATGAAAAGGACACATGCTTCCTCTTTTTAATAAGACTGTGTTAGGTCCTAAGAAGTTTTAAAATATGCATTTGTGTTTTACACATACTCAGCCTTGTATCTGCTTTCCTGTTTCCATGACTTGGTGAACTGCTTCTCATCTTTGGATTCAGATGTCCTTTCTTCTAATAGGTCGTCACTAATATCACCACTCCTCGGAAGGAAGGTTGGGCATTCCTACTTCCATAGTGATACTGCCTTGGAAACCCAAGGAGGGGTCGCTATGAGTCGGAGCCGACTCGACGGGAGATAACAACAACAACAACAAAATATCCCCAGGGATTATAAATAATTCTTCTGCAGCACTTAGCACTTTGAATTGTAACTTGGTGTCTGTAGTCCTACTGAGCCTTGAAGAAAGAATCATCTCTTCATGATATTGTACCCCAATAACTCTTGGGTTTCCTATGCATGTTTATTAACTGACTGAAAGATTGGATCATTACTTCCAGACGGAGTTCTCTTTGCAAACTTCCTGAAAGTGGTAATTTGCAAATCTTCCAAATGATTTCAGAGAAGAAAATCAATACAAATATCAGCAAGTTCATTATGTTGCATTACAAGGCCTCTGAGTCTCTCATATTGCCTTAAGTGGACTAGACATGCCTCTGATGACAAAGGTTAAAAAAATGGGAAGGGCTGGTGTGTAGGGGCACCAGTGCAGTGCTCTCCAGGACTTCCAAAGAGAACATTGTCTTTGGCTCATGAAGAAAGACCTTAAAATCAAATTCAAGCCCAATATGACCCAGATGTCTCAAGGCAGTGAAACCATATTTCGAAAGAATAATTCTACTGAATCTAACAATGTGGTGGGCTTCTAGCCCTCTACATCCTGTCTTAGCCCACAAGCAATATATCCCAGAAGGAACAACCTCAGAAAAAAAAAAAAAAAAAAAAATGTTTTTTTGGACCAACCTCAGGAAATTAATTCCCCACTCTATAGCTGTCACATTCACAATTAATTAGCTTAGATTTCCTTGAGAGAACATTTATGTTGTTGTGGCTTGATTTGCCTACAGCGGTAGAAGTATGTGGGCCTTCAGAAGGGTGTGGTGGCATAAAACCCTTGGCTTTCATAGCTCTGGTTTTCTTCTTTCCCTGAGGATAGCTTACATTAAATAACACTGAATGCTGTGGTCTTCAAAGGAGTTTTTGGAGAACCCAATCCTTAAGTGAAACAACCAAAAGGTTGAAAATAATTACCATGAAAAATAATATTTCAGAAGACTTGTTGGGTGGTCTGCTGGGGCAGGTCATCAGGTGGAAGAAGCCAAATGGCTAACCTCATCCCTCTGTTCTGGTTCACAGTGTATACACTGAAGGATCAGTTTCTCTTATCCAGCTTAGACCACCATTGCAGAATTTATTCTCTGAATGACCATATTCTTCTTAAGGGCAGTATCTGTTGGTAGCCTCACCATTCAGCATATTCATGGAACAACAGCAGATATATCTCCTACAGAAATGTTTGTGATAGGTCTGTTCCCTGAAGTCTCACCCCATATGTTACAGGGCAGCCCTAAAATTCCATGGAGAATTACTATGAGTCCAGCTACCATCTGTAGACATGTCCCATTTTTATTACTCTTGGATCATGTGAATTGCCAAGATCCAGGAAGAACACTGAGTGTGTTACACAGGATCCCAACTTTGGAAACAGTGTCTGTGTTCCCATGCTGAATCTGACACTCATTATCTGTGGAACCTCCTGCAAATCATGTTACCTCTCTGGGCCTCTGAGTTTTTGTTATTACCATTATTACTGTTGTTATGATGAAAATAGCTAGAATTTGTTGTGAGTTTCCTATGGACCAGGTATCCTTCTAAGTGCTTTACCTGGATTAGATTACCTGCCTACTGAAGTGTAGATATTATTGTCTCCATTTTATCATTGAGAAAAATGAGGCCAAGAGAGATTAAATAACTTGATTCAAATCACTATGGTTAGTGGAAAAGGCGGGATTTGAACCCTGGTGGCACAAACAGTTAAGTGCTTGGGTGCTAATTGAAGGGTTGTCAGTTTAAACTCACCCATGGGCACCTTAGAAGGGAAGCCTGGAGATCTGCTTCCAAGAGGTGACAGCCATTGGAAACCCTCTCAAGCACAGTTCTATTCTGAAGCACATGTTGTCACCATGAATTGCATTTGGCTTGATGGCAACTAGGAAGGCTGATTCCAAAGGCTGCACTCATAACCAGGATGCTACCTCATGAGGGGAAAGTGAGGTTAAAATAATTGGGTGTCCTGTATTAATTCTAAATTTCTATAATTCGGTAAGTAATTTCATAAATTCTATAATGCCATTGTTAGTGAGTTGTAAGAAGTGTTATGAACTGAACAAGGGTTGTCAAACTACTGTCTACAGGCCAAATAAGGCCCCTCGCTTGTTTAAGTTAATAAAGTTTTATTAGAACACAGCCACACCCATTCCTTTAGATATTGTCACCTTGGCACTACAGTGGTAGGCTTGAGTATTGCAAAAGACAGTCTGGGCCACGAAACCAACTATATTTACTCTCCTGACCCTTTACAGAGGTTTGCTGACCTCTAAGCTAGGATATAAGTCCATAATGCCATGAATTTTGTTCTATTGCTGTGGTATGTCTAGCACCTAGAACAATGACAAAGGGAATGCTAGATAGAAGATGAAACGGTTTATGTTTTTCTTTCTATTCCTCTGCAGGACCTGATACCTTGGCTTGGTAAAATTAATACTGACATTGAAATCTAGTTTATTTGTTTTAGGTAGATTCCCTGTAAAGCAAATATGCCTAGACATATATAGATAGACTGTTTTGCGTTCTGTATCTGGCTCTTCTTTTGTGAATTATTGTGTAAAAGATAAATTCCCTGGTATCCTATATTTGTCAGTTACCTACAAATTTATTTATTCCTCCTGGAATGTATTATTTGGGATGTTTAAAATGGGATCTGAGTATCTCTAGATGTAGCCTAATAGAGTTAATACAGCTAATTGGAGGTAGGAGTTGTTCAGTGGAAGGTACTTTATATTCTAGAACAGAGTTAGAAGCTATAATAGCTAATGAATGTCTAAGGCAGCTTTTTTCCCCTACGTTCTTAAAGTCATTTATCTTAGCAGTGAATTAATTAATTTTCCTTCATTACCTGGTACTTAGTCATAAAATATTGTCATTCTCATTATGTCACTCCGCAAGATGCTCTGTATATATTGTTAGTACTACTAAACTGTGTGAATCTACTACTGGTCGTGTGCGTGTGTTTTGGAAGTTATTCTTGTGGAAATCACATTTAACCTTTAATACTCAGTCTTCCTGGCCTTTAGAAATAGATCCATACTTCCAGAATAGACCTAAGCAGTTTGAACATTTATTCATTCATTCATTTATTCCTAAAACCTATTTTGTGCTGATACTTCACTGCCTGATTAAGATACTGGAAAACCACACACACATACACGCACACAGAATCTTAACTCATAAAAGATCATAGTCTAGTGTGAAGGATGTTAGGGAAACAATTACAATATGAGATGAACAATCTAATCATGATTTGAGGAGAGGTTCTGGGGGCACTGAGAAGGGTACAAACTGGGATTGAGAGAGAAGAAAGATTGGGGAAGACATTCTTAAGGATTTGGCCCTTGATGTGACACCTGAAAACCAAGAAGAAAGAAATATAGGGAAGGGAAGGAAGCTATAAATAAAGGAATTAGGAAAAGTAGAAAAAAAAGAAGAGTATGGATTGCCCTATGGAAGAAAATATGGAAGGGCATTTAAGAAGAAGGAAGAACAGGTAAGAGGCACACACCATTTAAGCAATATATGTCTTCAGAAAAGAATAAAGAGGTGTGCATGGTAGTATGGAAGGAGGAGAGTGCTGGAGATGAGCAAAGGTGGTCAGATATGAAGGACCACATGGGATATGCTAAGCAGTTGGATTTGATAGTATAGTTGCTAGGGAGCAATGGAAAAATGACCAGAGGTTGTGCAGTAGGAAAGAACTAACTAGTTGAGATGACAAATCTGTAACCTGTGATGGTAGCATTTAGAGTAGCAAAAGTTCCTCTGGCTGTGTATGAACCACCTCTCCAGTCACTAGATAGTAGAGTTATTCCACTCTGGAGCTCCAGAGCTTTCAGAAGATGCCAGGCAAAACTTATGCTGCTGCCACACTCTGCTTTGCGCTTGGTCGCTGATTCCCTTCCATGGGCCTTTAGGCTGCCCTGTTGTGATCTCTCATGTACCAGTTGTGAAAGTACCCTGGTTGCCAGCTTCCAGAATTGAAAGCAAGCAATCCCTGCCTATTCATTTGCCCATATATTGTGTCTCTCTACCTGATCCAGATTCTCAGTGGCTCGTCCAGACCACCTTTCATGTGTGTTGTACTCCTAAGTTTTTTGTGCACTCTCAATGCATCTTTGTATTTGATCCTCATCATCAAGAGAGATGGAGAACCTTTCTCAGATGCAGATGTCCATTCTACAGATAGTTAAATAATTTATCCAAGGTCATCCCTTCAGTTACATGTAGACCTGGGCCTAACTCTTAGACTAATGCTCACTGTACTAAATCATACAGAGATTTCCTCATAGCACTGCCAGGGAGTTACTCTCCAAAGTGTGCACTAGGCCATAAAGTTTTTTATTATAAGCTTTTTTATTTCAGAATCATTTTAGATTTTCAAAAGTTGTGGAGAGTTCCCAAACTCCCTTCAGTCAGTTTCCCCAAATGTTAATATCTTGCATAACTATGGTTCATTTGTCAAAACTAAGAAATCAATATTGGTACATTGTTGTGGTTGTTAGGTGCCATTGAGTTGGCTCCAACCCATAGCAACCCTGTGTGCAACAGAATGAAACACTGCCTAGTCCTGCTCCAGCCTCACAATGCTTGCTATACATGAGCCCATTATTGCAGCCACTGTACATTACAATGTTGCAGCCATTGGTACATTTACAGTGAACTACATTACAATGAACTAAAGTCCAGATTTTATTTTGATTCCACCAGTTTTCACATTAATGTCCTTTTTCTGTTCCCAGGTCCAATCTGGGATACCACATTGCATTTAGCATCCGTAAAGTTTTTAATTACACATGATGGTGTTATATGGATGCTGACTGCTCCATGTAAGAGGTTTGAACCTGGTGAGACTGGAAGGGAAAGAGTCATTTTGTAGAAAGGAAAAGTCTTCCTTTTTGGGAAATGAAACCACTCAGCTTTTGGGACACCAGAGCAATGTTCTCCGCTGGTTCTCCTATGCTAAATGGTTTTAACAAGGTAGAAGAGAATTAGATGAGTCAAAATCTGACTTGTGATATTTATTTGATGAGTGGTATTATGGGTAGTCTGGCTGGCCATGGCCTCTTGAAACAAATGGTGCTCATAAAATACTTTAAACCTCGTGTAGATATAGTCTTTTGGTCCCATAAGCAATGCTTTGTTTTCTAGGGCAGTGGTTCAATGAAGGTCATTATTTAGTGCACCTTGGGGCTTATAAGCTGAACTCCACATTTAACAGGAAAGTTACCAAATACTTAAGTGCTCTTGAAGAGTTTGGCCTCCAAATGTGTGCTTTGGTGTGGTTTAAGAAAAAAACTTTGATGTGCAGCAGGAATGTAATTTCGGAAAGTGTGCAAAACTCCTTTTGCTTTGGTCTCTCTAACCCATGTACTTTCCTAGACCTGACCTGAAGTCCATTCTAATTACCACTCCCCATGCTTGTTTTTATGTGCTAAAGAAGCTATTTCTTACTTTGGATAAAAAATGGTTCTGGCTGTGTCTGCACAGAATAGCAGAGCCTAACTTGACTTTTCTATCAAACCAGTCAGCTATGGTGTGTTTTCATAATAGGACTAGTGGAGTCATTGAGTGAGTTAAGATGTTGTTCAAAAGATACTCCTTGGCAAGAGATCACAGCTGATTGTCTTGGAAAAGAACAGTACGGGTAGGACTTGTCTCTCAGTTAGGACCAGAGATAGGCTTGTTCTAATGTCACAGGGATAGTTAATCAACTCTAGAAGTTATCCGTCTGTGACTAATGAGCACGAGGATTCCACTAGCAAAAAAATGCCTGTAACCATCTAAAACCAGAATGCCCAATGCAGAGGTGAACACTCAGGCCATTGTCCTGTTATTGCCTTTGTGACACTAAGCAGGTTTTTATGCAAAAGTGTTTGAGCATCGTCACACACAGTCATAAACCAACTACCTAATTTGGATAGCAAAGTGCATCGTTAGCCTTGATACCCAGGCATTTGCTGGCTAAGGATCCCCCAGTGCAGCCTTATTTCTGCTACTGCCACTGTTCTACCACCACCTGCTTAGGTCCAGGTTCTTTTGATCCATAAAGGACAGCATATGAGTTACTTCTTCCATGCAACCTGACAGATAGCTATACCAAAAAAAAAAAAAAAAAAAAAAAACTCACTGCTGTCAAGTCAATTCAACTCACAGTGACCCCTCCTTGGGTTTCTGAGGCGGTATCTCTATGGAAGTAGATTGCCCAACCTTCCTTCTGAGGAGTGGCCGGTGGGTTTGAACCATCCCCAAAATCTTTATCAGTAGCTCTTAGATGTAGTTCTTACTTTCTAACTATATGGGTAGATGTCTAATTCCTCCTTAGACAGTGCAAGTAACTTGAAGGCAGGATTTATGTTTAAGTCACCTTTGTGTATACCCATAGAACTTAGCATGCTGCTGGACACATAATAAACCAACCACCAAACCTAACCCACTGTCATCGACTCAATTCTGACTCATAGTGACCTCCATTGGGTCTCCAAGGCAGTAAACCTTTCTAGAAGTAGATTGCCCAGCCTTCTTTCCGTGGAGTTGCTGGTGAGTTTGAACCACCGACTTTCTGTTTAGCAGTCATATGCCTTAGAAACTGTGCCACCAGAGGTCCTTTTGGCACATAATAGCTGCTCAATAAACATCTCGAAAAATAGCATCTGGTTTCTGTAGCCAGTTAGGCAGCTGATGATGGGATAACCCTAGCTTTACTCATCACCTTATAAGGAAAATCATGAATAATAGGTAGGTTCGGCCAGATGTCTGATTGAATTCCATTGCCACTGTTGCAAAGCCCACTTCAAGATCTTTTCCTTGGCCTAATCAACCATGATTAGCTTTCAACAGTGAGTGAGAAAGGACAGGCAGGCAACTGAAGATGATCAAGAATCCCAAACTCACATTTTCTTGATGTTGGTGTGAATTCAGAGTCATACATTGGATCCTAGCAAGATTGCCTCCTCTCTTTCTGGGATACAGGGTGGGGAACATGGAGGGAGAAAGAGAGGTAGCCACTGAAAAGACTGAAGGAACAAAAAGAGAATAACTTGAGCATCAAGGCCAGCATTCTCATTAGGTCCAGGATCACTTATGTAATTTCTTGTCTATTTTATGAGTTTCTAAGGGGAGAGGGCATTAGGGTTACCTGCCTGTCTTTTAAAGTTTCTTTTTGTCCCCTCAAAAAGGCTGGCATCCTGAGAGTTCTCAATCTAAGAACTTTGTGGAAACTGTAACCTGGTAACACCTGAGGCACCTTGAAACTTTTAGCAAATATTTATAGTGCCACCAGACCTGCCCTCTTGCCTTTCAAGAGATTTTACTCATAGCCATCAAGTTCATTCTGACTCATAGCGACCCCCATAAGTTTTCCAAGGCTGTAAACCTTTACAGAAGTAGATCACCCTCCCACAGAGCAGCTGGCTGGTTTGAACTGCTGACCTTCTGGTTAGCAGCAAAATACTTTACTCACTGTGCCACCAGAGCTCTTTTCAAGAGGCTTTACTACCAAGAAATTGCCAGTCATGTGTCCAGTCAATACATTGACTAAAACCAGGAGTGGTAAACACAAACATGTCCTTCATTATTAAGACTGCCATTTCTTCCCTAGTTAGGCAAAAAGGCAACTAGAATATCTACATGGTAGACTAGGTTGACACATATATCTCCAGCTCTGTAATCATCCTTCTCCTGGAATTTTCATGACAGAGAAAAAGCCATCTTTAAAATCATGAAATCAATGCATGGCATCCAAATCACTGGAAAATGTCCCACCTATTAATTCAGCCCCATTCAGGTGCCTGACAAGTCCTTGGACAAAGGTCAGTGGGAAAAACGGTACCATGATTGCAGTAGGTGGCCTCAGTTTTATGCTCACTGCAGCTAAAATGTGAGCACTGGTGAGTTCTTTTCCTAGATGTGGCACATTTTCTGAAGGACATCAAATGCAGTAAAATAATGGAGATGCATAATGGCATGATCTGGTTCAAGGTTGATGGTAATATAACAGGAATGTCCCTCACATTGAGTGTGTGTCCTGGGCAGCTTCTTTGTTTGAAGTATGCCGTCTGTGCCTCAGTGGAATCAGGTTGCCAGCCTGCATTTCGCAAGCCATGGAATTTACACATGAAAAAAGACAGAACTTCTAACAAAATGATACTAGATTCCTTTGCTTTCTGTGATTGGCTAAATTTAAAACCAGAGAATCATGGATCTTGGGATTGGAAGGAAAACTAAAGGTGACCTCACCAGCCCTTCATCTACTGTTTCAATTCCCTGCAGTAGCCATAACAAGCAGGGGTTGGTCTATGACTCCAAGTCTATGATTCTTCTGATGGTTGCATGTGTACTGATCCCACAGAATGGTCAGGTTTAGAAGTGAACTTAACACCAATAAAACAGCTTCCGATGTGTGAGTCCTCTTTAATAATAATAGCTGCTTTTCCCCCAGTGTTCACTATGTGTGTTAGACACTGTGCTAAGAATTCAAGTGCTTGACGTGCATCATCTCATATACTATTCACAACAACCTGTAAGGTTGACACTATTACTCCCATTTTACAGGTAAAGAAACTGAGGCTTATGTGAATTGGCCAAAGTACATATCTAGTTTATTCACAAATAGTATCAGTAACAGGGACCAGGTGGTTCTGAGTGTACCCGCTCTGACTTTCAGAAACTGCCTCTTTAAAAGGTGAAATGTGTCTCTTTGTAAATCGAGCAATAGATATTTATTGAATACCTGCTGCATCTCTGGCACTATCCTGGGTATCAAGGATTAGAAGATATTATTGGTTTTATTTATACATTTATTTATTTAAGAAATATTTGGGGTAATAAAAAGGAAATTTCTGATATACATTAATGGCAAAATATATTTTTTTAAAATGCCGAGAGAACTAGATCACAGAAAGTATAAATGAAATTGAAGATACTACAGATCATATAGAATAATAAAGAACATGTCAGTTAGTTACATATTTGACCTAGGTTTCTTGGCAGCACAAAGGGGAAGACACAATTCTTATTAGCAAAATGATCAGAAGGCGTAGCTATTTGAGGAAACATTGAAAGATCAAGTTAGCTATAGCCTCAACAAAATTCCTAGAGGTGATGCATTAATATACTTAGTGCAGTCATTCCCACAGCATCTTTTTTTTTAGAACTCCAACATAGAGGATCGAAATAAATTTGCTACCAGAGCAATACAGGTCAAATATGTATCTTATGACCTTCCTTCTATATCCACCAAAAAGAATAAAATATTGATCCTGCCTCTAAGGATCTTTGATATAATTCTCAGATATTGAAACATATAAACATGCCTGAAGTGTCGGGCTGTAAATTATAAGAGTATAGATAGCAGGAACTCTTCTGAGGTTTAGAAGATCAACATATCACTGTGGGCTGACCCTTAAAGGGCCCATTTCTGAAAATGTTGGTGTTGAACTAAGCTGGCTCAAATAAGCATTGGGGAAGGAGATAGCTTAAAGTTGCTTCAGGCCAAACAGGACTGATTTGATTTATTCCTTTCACTTAAACTGTGCTTGGATTGTTTGTGTTGTACTTGGGTTTCATGTGTCTATGGAGGATGCTAACCCTTGGCACCAGTTGGAAAGTGTCACTGCAGGGCACTCATAGGTCCTGGCCCAGGGGCCATCACCAGTCCCATTACCAGTGCTTAGAGTGAGTCTCATAAGACAGATTTGGCTCCAAGCAGCAACCACAGCTCTATTTTCATAAACTAATTTCACTTGTTTGCCCCAGTTAATATTAATAAGCCCAGGGCTACATGCTTCTACTTACCAGAGCACAAAGATAATAGAATGTTCAAGCTGAAATGGACCTTAGAGATCTTCTAGTCTCACCTCCTTATTTGCCAGATGAGGAAACAGAGGTACGAGGAAGTGAAGGGATAGGTTGAGCATAGTCAGGTATACAGTCTGGGCTGGAACCCAGATTCTCTGCCAGCCAGCCCTATACATGACCCCTCAGATTGATCCAACATCTTCTTACCTCATCCTTAAGAGCTGTAATAAGGTAGAAATAACACTGGACCAGGCCACAGGAGAACAAGGATTTAAATAGATCTTCATTAATTTTGTCTTGAGTTTCTTTAGCCCTAATTTTTTTCATACAATGTCAACTTCATTGTGAAAACAGATGCCATATACTGCTTCTCAAAGGAAGAGGAAAGATAAAACCAAATCCCCACAGTACTGGCAATACCATGGTCCTCTTGAATTAACCCAACTTGGTGCAGATCCTAGTGGGGTGGCACTTAGGTGCTCTGTGACTTTGAACAAATTTTCCAAACTCATTAAATCTAAGTTTGTTCAATAATAGTACCTGCTTCACTTTAATTACTTAATTATTGAGTGATTAAATGTATGTAAAGCATATATCACAAGGCTTGGGGCTCCGATGATCAAAATGCATTTATTCTCTTTATTGTGCTCCTGTCTTCTTCCTTCCACGTAAGTCCACATGTATCTCTGTGTGGCATGAATCATCCAGAACTCCATGTAATCAGATGTAGAGTGATATAATGTTCCTAGTTACTTGCCTGTTTCCATGGAATAAGTCAGCCTGTGGGACTCATTTCCATTTCTCTTCAACTAAACAAACATGCATTTTCACCTACAGGGAAACTTCTACTGGCCCGGGGACTAATAAATAACGTTTAGAGTGGTCCCAAGACAATTCAGCTTTAAGGAAAGAGAAAGGATGGCAACATGAAGGACATTTGCAGTGTTGGGCTGTCACCAGGTCTCCCTTGGAACCAAGAAAAATTATAGCCAATAAAATAACATTTTTCAGAATGTGACACTACCCCTAAATTTATCTTGGCCAATAAATAGGTTTTGAAAAGTATATTTGAGGGCAATCCATTCTTCAAGCACTCAATAACACATCAAAAATGAATTGCATTATTAATTTTTAATAGAATAATTGTTTTGTCACAACAGTCAATTTTCAAAAGCTCTGACATTAATTTTCTCTTTCCTTTTAATCATCTGAAAATATTAGCACTTATGCCACCCCCAGCATGCCACCCAACCCTCTCTGGGACCCCCCTACAAAATGTAAAAATGATTCTGACTGGTTGACATACAGAATCATCTGGCCATCCTTTTGTGATAATGAAAAGAATAAGAACAAAAGCAGCTAGCATTGATGGAGTTTGACTGTCTGCCAAACAGTATGCTATGCAGTTTAACTGTATTATTTCATTTAATCTTCATGACAATCTTATAAGGTAGGTATATATCATTGTAATGTCTATTTTACATATGAGGAAACTACTAAGGCAGAGAGGGCTTTTCTAAAGCAATTTTAAAAAAGAAAAGCAATCTCCCCATTTATCATGTTTCATAGATAGGGGTTTTCATAAGACCAGGTTTGATTTAAGTCAGGATGTGTTTGAGTGTTATTCTTTTTATATAGCACAGAATTCAAATATCATATTCAGCTTTACAGCTCCTAGTAAAGGGCAAAGAGAAATTAAATGAACTACCTATTGAGTTAAAACCATTAAAACTATGTCTTTGGAAAGGAATTCTTTTATTTAAATGAGCAGGCCAATTTGGCTACTTGTATAAGTTGTATGCAGATGACAGCACAACCCTGCGCCTCCCAAATCTTACTCTGACATGTAGGAGGGTTTGGGTCACTTTGCTCTCAAAGGGTCAGGATAGGTGGCAGCCCTGGCTTGGTCACTATCTATCTGTGCCATATTGGACAGTTCACTTCATCTTTCTGAGTATCAGTTTCCTCAATTGTAAAAGATCAGCCTTAAAATTCTACATTCCCGGAGGTTATATTGACCTCAGTGTGGATCCAAGCAACTTTTACAAACCAATCATGAGGATAAGGGGTAAACAGCTCATCTTTAATGATACTAGGCATTTGATACAAAGACTGTCCTGCATTTCAACCTTGTCTGAAGGGAGAACTGTGTAATTGGACTGCAGAGAGGAAAGAGCCCATATGAAAGCTTAATAATAACAATAACTTAAAAAAAAAAAAAAAAAAGGCAGTCTTGAAGCATCATGACACTAAAAGCTCATTAAGATCTCTGTCCCAGCTATTACATTCCTAATTGAACAGTTACACAAATAGACGTGCAATACAATCGTGACTCTAATTAAGGCTCCGACCTCAGAATCTAGTAAAAGCTTGTATAGCCTCTCTACCCCTTTAAATAGCCGTTCTGGGCTAGTCTGGGAAGGGAAGCTGTCCTATTATGACTTCACTGAAATAACATGAAAACTCATACAAATGCTTCTTTTTGTTTCTTTTCGTCTTTCCCCAACACATACTTCCCACTCCTTTCCTTTCCCTTCTGGGGGTATAACTGCTTAGCAGGAGAGGTTGGCCAACTCCAGTGGTGTCGGCAGTATCACTTCCAATGTTATTCATCAGTGCCTGGATCCACAATACTGTGGACTTGGAGAATCCTGTCTGGTATGCTCAAGCCAAGCTCTCTCCCTACTGGGTAATTGGTTTTCTTGCCTAAATATTAGTTTTACTTTCTTGTGCTAACTTTTCTCTGCCCAAATATATATCCAAGCTAAGAATTTTAACAGATTAACAGTTTTGAGTTTCTCTCTACTTTTTCCTTTTCCCTCTTGTTCTCACCTTTGCAGGGAAGAGGGATGTCATGACCCATAGGAAGTAACCTTGGCAGAAAGAATAAAAATCTAGGGCTGCCTTTGAATGAAGTCCCTGAGTGGTTTAAATGGTTAATGTGCTCAGTTGCTCACTGAAAAGCTGATGGTTCACGTCTACCTATAGGTGCTTGAAAAGAAAGGCCTGGTGGTTGATGTACATCCCAAAAATCAGCCATTAAAAAACCCTTTGGAACAAAGTTCTGGTATGACACACATGGGATTCCTGTGAGTCTGAGCCAACTAGCAGCAACAGGATTGTTTATTTTTTCTTTTGTTTTGGTTTGTCTTTTAACTAATGGAGAGTCCATAGGTAAGGAAAATTCTAAAGGAGGAAAAATGTGGTTAAAGATTTATATGTAGCAGATGTCCATAATGTGTCCATTTCTTATCACTCTGTGCTAATCTCCTTCAATGTTAATGAAGTTAGAATATTCACAAGACATGGAGAAAGATGTGGCAATCTGCCTTCATAAAGATTATGGCCTTAGAAGCCCTTTGGGGTAGATCTACTCTGTCCTATGGGGTCTCTGTGGGTTGGAATCAACTGGATGGCAGTGACTTTGGTTTGGGTTGGAGCCAAGACAAAAGCTAGAGTATATATAATATGAATTTAAAGTTGGCTGCCTCCATGAATTATTTTGCTTCCATACTACAATGAAGGACTTATTTTAAGGGCAATATTGTATACCTAGGAGCTCTGGTGGTGTAGTTCATAGGGCATTTGACTGCTAACCAGAAGGCTGCTAACCACTAGCCGCTGCTCAGAAGGAAGACTGGCCAGTCTAGTTCCATAGAAGTGGAGAGGTCACTGTGACTTGGAACCGACTCGACGACAGTGAGTTTGTTTGTTTATTTGTTTTAAATTGTATACCTATTGAGGAAAGCCCAGTGACTTGGAATTCCTTTGGATCCTTGTATTACATTAAATCTGAATGATGTGGCCTTCTTCGGGGCCTATTAGGGAAAGGACAGTCTAACACACTAGAGTGCTTAATGTCAAATTGCATACATCAGAAGGAAGTTTAGAGATGCCTCCTTTCTTGGAATTAAAAAAAAAAAAAAAAGTACTCTTATCACTTTTAAAGTGAGCAATGACAGCCATTTATTTGGCAGAGAGCATGACGAGCACTGGACAGAAGAATCCTCGTCTCATCCCTACACATAATAGCTATGTTACATTGGGAGGAACCATTAACTATGAAGGATTCCCCAATGAGATTACCCATTCATGCAGGTGCTTTGTAAACTGAAAGGTGCCTTGCCAATGTAAGTGGTTGAGCTTACAAACATACCAAGCTCTCTAGTGGGAAGTAATTTGCAAAAATCAAGAGGTAAGCATATTGCTGTGATATGTAATTGATAGTAAGGCAACACAGTTATCTTACTCAACTTAATGGATGAATGCTCTTCATCAGTTGTGCTGTACATGCATTTTCAGTTGCAACAAGATACAGCATTGTTGAATGGTGTCTTTAGGATGTGCCTTCGTTGTTGGCATCCTCTAACAGCCAAAAAGTTTTATTTAGGGACTCAAGCTGGAGCATGATTGTTAAGGATTCCCCCGAGGACCTGAAGTACAGCATTATTAAAGGACTTTCCCAACCATCGTTATGCATCTGTTGCTCCCAGCTGGGACCTGAGAAACATGAGGAGAGGGAATATTCCGCCTTTACAGTTTCTGGGACTTGTGGGTGATTACTCATTTGTTAAGTGAGTGAACAGAAAAGAAAAAGCGATGGAGGGAAGGAAATGGGAGTTCCACAATGATTCCTAAATATACCACACATTCCCTGGCACACAGTGAGTAGCCAAGAAATGCACCATGAATTAATGTCTGTGACATTTTAGAAATTTGTAGTTCATACTCACTCACTCACTCACTGCCATCGAGTCAGTTCCGACTCATAGCCACCCCTCCTTGGGCTTCCGAGGCAATATCTCTACAGAAGTAGATTGCCAGTCTTCCTTCCGAGGAGTGGCTGGTGGGTTTGAACCGCCAGCCTTCTGGTTAGCAGTCAAATGCCTTAGGCACTGCGCCACCACAGCTTCCACCACAGCTCCTTATTTCATACTAGAACTAGCAGATGATACCTATTTCACTTGTCACAATTTAGAGGAAATGTTCATATCCATCTTCCCACTTGTTCCTTATGACCATGTCCTGCTAATGACAATAGCAAACATCACAGGAGCTCTGGTGGTATAGTGCCTAAGACATTTGATTGCTAACCAGAAGGCTGGTGGTTCAAACCCACCAGCCACTCCTTGGAAGGAAGACTGGCAATCTACTTCCTTAGAGATACCGCCTCAGAAACCCAAGGAGGGGTCGCTATGAGTTAGATCCTACTCGACAGTGATGAGTTTGTTGTTGTTGTTGTTGTTTACTTTATGTTCCAGGTCACTGTTGTAAGAGTTATGCATTTATTAACTCACTTAATCCCCATACAATCCCATTTTATGGAAAGGAAACTGAGGTACTAAGAGGTTACAGAATTTGCTCAAAGTTACTCCACTAGTAAGTGGCAGAGCCATCCTGTGAGCTATAAATTAATATATTCCCATTTATCTGTAATAACTGAACTTCAGAGAAAGTAATCCATTCTCCAACATAACACAGTTCAAAAGAAACAAGCTGGATTTAAACCTTGATCGTCTAATGCCAGATCTAATTTCCTCCCTTTTCTCCTCTTTAATTCTATTTTGTAGTCTTTTGTACTGTTTTCAGATTATTTCCTATACATACATTTTGTTTCCCCTCAAGACCATAAGCACCTGAATGCAGGGTTAGTTGTTTCGTACACACTGTTTTTTAAATTATCCACAGTGGCTAGTGAAGTATAAATTACATTATGAGCATTAAGCAATATGTTTGGCTTCTAGTGGATTCTGCAAACAAAGCTGAGGACTTTGGTTTCACTTCCTTGGATTTCCACAGTCTCTCCATACCTTTTGGGCCATGGCTACGGGCTGTTGCTTTATGTGCTTACAGAACCCCTGTGGCACAATGTTAAAGTGTTTGATTGCTAACCAAAAGGTTGGTGGTTCAAACCCACTACCCTCTCCATGGGAGAAAAGAGCTGGCAATTTGCTTCTGTAAAGATAACAGCCTAGGGAACCCTATAGTGCAGTTCTACTCTGTCATATAGGGTCGCTATCAGTTGGAATCAATTCAGCAGCACACAAGTTGAGTGTACTCCTGTATTCTATCCTTTGAGTTAGAAGGTGCTGCTTTTTTTTTTTTTTTGCTTTTTTTTTTTTTTAATGTTCTAGCAAAGGGCTCAGTCGTTTTTAAGGTACAACATAGTTTTTTTTTTTTTTTAATGTTCTAGCAAAGGGCTCAGTCGTTTTTAAGGTACAACATAGTGCATGACTGTTTATGCTGGACGTTGGGTCAAATGGCCTTTACTTTCCTCCCAAGGTTTGACTGAGAGCCTATATTACTGGAAGCTTGAGGTTTGGAACAGTCTTCTGGCTGTCAGGTTTCTTGCAACTTTTGACCTTTGATGCCACATTTAGATTTTCTATTGATGAGCAAACTATGCATCTGCTATTTCAGAAGTGACTATCCTCTCCTGGATTAGATTGTATGACAAACTAAAACCAGTGATCAACACATTTGGAATGGTCTGAGAACACAGATTTGGTTTCAGTCCACATCGAGAGGGTTGGATGGTTATCTGAACTTGACTCATCTGATCTCAATCTGGACGATGGAATTTGCAACACAAAGCTTGAAACCTCAAGAGGGAACACTCCTAACATTTCTGGTTATGCCAGCTTCTCATCAGGCCAGCCACATTTTGATGAAATGTCCTCAGGCATTTTGGCACATTTGGTTCTGTTCCAGGTCTAGGTTGTGGTTTCTTTGAAAGTTGTAGGTGTAGGTGGTAGGCGCATGGAAGGAGGCCACTGAGCTCTGAGGCATTCATGCCAGGGTTCCACCATGGGGCTGAAGAGGGAAGCTAGGGGACTTTGCATTCCTTCCACCCATTTGCTGTATCCTCCTGAAGGGAAGGAAAATCCAGCAGGAATTTACATAGGGTAAATCCCACAAACTAAGGGCTCCCAGTCCAGGGCAAGGTAACTTTTACATGGCTATTGATCACCTGGGCATCTTGATCAATTAAAGAGTTTATTCAATATGGTCTGGGGTAGGGCCAGAGGTTCTGTATTTCTCTCAAGCTCCCAGGTGATGCTGATGCTGCTGTTCCTTAAACCACATTTTGAGTAGCAAGGCCTTGTGTGCAAAGTACTATGCCAAGTAAAAGAACTCAAAGATGAAGAGACAAATAAGGAAAAATCATTACCCTTGGGGAATCATTTCTTGGTGAAGAGACAGACAAGTAAACAGGAACCATTCCACAAGTTGATCAGGGTGAGGACTGAGCTTATTAGAGCCCTGTGGGAGCAGTGTACTGACCCTTCCAGGTGAGCACAAGATGAGCAGGAAAGGAAGCCAGGAAAGAGTATTTCCATCAGAGGCAAAGCCTAGGTAAGAAGAGGAGCCAGACGCAAGCTTGGCATTTTTCTGCAGACACCTAAAGAATTGCCCAGTTCAATCCCAAGCCCCAGGGAAAAAAATAAATAATAATGAAGCATATGAAAGCAGAGAACATTCCTGTGGCAAGTAAGTATTCACTTACTTCCAAGGGCATCAGGCCTTCGTTCTGCTGCACAATGTAATTAGAACGTTTGAGACGTGGAATTGGGAGAAGCACCAAACTAAGGGTATCATGAGACAAACGAATTTGTAAAAAAGAAGTCAAGCATTCCATTCTCAGCACTACTTGCAGCTTCTCTTTCATTTCTTGTGAATTGCCTTAACTGGGTTTTGCTTTCCCTTTTTTTTCTTCAGTTTTTTTCTATATTTCCTTCCCTCCTTCCATCCCTCCCTCCCTTTGTTCCTTCCCTTCCTCCCAACCTGAAAACTGAAGACTCAGGCGCTTTGCTCCATTTCCCTGAATATTTTTCCTATATTTCCTGCTGCCCACTCCTGCTTCTATCTGTGGAATCCGATCCAGAAGGGGATTCTTTAGCATTGCTTGGGCTGCAGATCTCTTCTTACACTTGAGCTCCTCATTGACCCATCAGACTTTGCGATCCACACTGGAAGAGTCCCCACATATTATAATTCACCTATTTTCCCAGAAGAACACATACCTGGTCTTTCTCTTTCACAGTGTGTGTCTTGTCTTAGCCCTGCCACTAACCTGTTGGGGACTCAGAAGGTGTTTCCCCACAGTTGTAACAACAACCACCTGCTTAGAAATTTACAAAGCTCTCCTATCGAAGCCTTCCAGCTATCCTGGCAGATAATTAGGTCAGGGACTAGCATTCTCGAACAAGTAAGAGCATGACTGACTACTAGCTGAAAGGTTGATGGTTCAAACCCACCCAGACGCACCTCACAAGATAGGCCTGGCAGTTTGCTTCTAGTAGGGCACAAGATAGGACTGGCAATCTGCCTGAAATAGTACACAGCCTTGAAAACACTATGGAGCAGTTCTACACTGCACATATGATGTTACCATGAGTCAGAATCAACTTGATGGCAACTAACAACTAGCATTGCTATCTCCATTTTACAGGTGGAAAAACTAAGGCCCAGGTAACCACAGCTCATAAGTGGTGGAGCAAAGATGTGAGCCTAGTGTTTGGACTCTACATAGTAATATTACGTACTTATCACAGGCAGAGCCTGTGATAATCCTCAATCCTCACAGCAACCTTCATTTCAGAGAGAGGAAACTGAAGCTTAGAGAGCTAAGGAACTTTCCTGAGGTCAGTGAATTCCAAACTTGGCATGCAGACCCCAGTGTGTCTGATCTCAGAGTCCTCACTCTTACCCTGACGCTGTACAGCTTTTAGATGATTGCACAGTCCTCTTCTGCCTTCACTTCCCCTTTCTTGACCTATTTTCTCATCTATGAAATTGAGATGGCTGGCTGTAATCACTAAGATCCCTTCCCTGCTATAATATCCTGTGATCCTGTAATTTTTTGTCTCAGAGTTCTTCACTGCCAGCTTCTATTCAGTGCTAATCATTTTGCTTAATGATGTTTAACTCCGAGTGTGTTTTACTGCAGCTGTCACCACACTTCAGTTTGTTATGCTGCCGAAATTGATAGCTGGGAGATAGCACCTGTTTGCCATTTTACAGGGTGTATTCAGCAGCCAGGTAGGTTTTCTACTGGGCTGCATGTTACCATGTTCCAGCCTGATACCTGCTTAGTTCCTCTGTTTGTACTGAAAGAAACAAGCATACTTTCAGCTAAAAATACCCCGAAAGCAATATCAGTAACCTTGGACTGGATGTAAATTGCTGGTTGTGTTCCAGAGCCTGGCACATAGTGTCAGTGGTTTTTTCAAGGTGAAGAGGGCAAACACTCACATATGATACATATACTAACATTTTTAGTGCATGGGCAAAGATAATTTCAGTCTCAGATTTCTCCATTGTGACTTTGCCTCCTAGGTAGCTCCCCCTGTGGCTGACAATCTCCGCTCAGTGTTTTCCTTTAAGCTTCGGTGGAGATGCTGCATTATCCAGGAAGCTCACTCTGACATGTTGTCTGTGTTCATTCTTTGCCTGTGTGTGCCTGAGCCTCCATCCATCATAGCCCTTGTCTCACCATAATGAAAATGTCTCTTTGTATTTTTCTGGCCAGCCCACCAGCCTGCAAGCTGCTTGCGGGCACCAGCCACATGCCACATGCCATTCATCCCTATAGGCTCTCCCATTAAATGTATGTTGAATGAAAAATGGATGATTGAATGAAGCAGTAATATCTTTCCCTAGGTCCACCCTCCTTGTATTCTACATACAGATTAGGAACAACTCTTCCTTTCATTTATTCCTCTTCCTTCTTCTGACAGATTTGCTCAAAGTTTATCCAGTTGCCCAATCTCTTCTCTGAGCCTTCTCCTAAGCTTTTCCATGTCCAAAAAAAGCATTTGTCCTCACCTCACACCCTCTTCAGGTTCTCTCTTTTCCAGCTTTCACAGTATCAGTACCAATTGTCATCAAGTGACTAAACCCCTCATTCTACTTAACAGTGGTCTCCAATCCACTAGAAAAGTAGTTTTACTCAAGCTTTCTTCATTGTCTCTCATGTTTTCTTTTGCCACTTGATCAGTTATCTCAGGTGGGGATGTTCTCAGGCCTGCTCAGGACAATGGCTGGTCAGGAAGGATCAGCACAGCCCATATTTAACTTCAGTGGTTCATTTGGGATTGCTGAAAGTTTAGATTTCTGATCTCTTCGCCAGAATTCCTGATTCGATGTCTTTGGAGTGAGCCCTGAAATCTGCTTTTTTAATTTAGTTTTAGTTAAAATTTAATACATGAACGAGTCTTTTAATAAGCGAAGATTGCAAAAGAGTAAATAATAAAAGGCAAGATACCACACAATTGCCTTTCAAAACCAGAATCAAATTCTACCTGCAAAATGGGAGAATCATGCCTGAGTCAACTCAGACAGAACTTTGCTTCAATTTCTGTCATTGCCCTCTTTCATAGGGACCAGTTGCCATTGAGTTAATTTTGACTCTTGGAGACCCCTGCTGTATGCCAGAGTACAATGCTTCATAGGATTTACAATGGCTGATTTTTCAGAAGTAGGCCTTTTTCTGAACCTCTGGGTGGACTCGAACCCCAACATGTTTGCACAGCCCAAGGACTTCCACTCTCCTTCATAATTATATGACAAAATCTGACCAGGTTTACTAAGTGGAACTCAACTGAACTGGTCCTTAATTTGGGGGGGTGGGTTGGGCAGACCTCATAGAAAATCTAGTAGTGAGTATACAAAGATCTTAAGCCTACACATGGATTCTTTTAGGGAGTAGGGCTAGGGGGTCCATATAACTCAAGTGAAAAATCTTGTCCATGACAGGAATTGCTTCTCTCTTCAACATGGCTCCAGTGGCTACAGAGAGCAGAAGTAGCTGGGGAATGAGTCAGGAGTTATGCAGGCGCCCATACAATCTGTCATGTGGTTTCCACATTACCATAAAAGTTGATTCTAAGCTTGAGCTACCCTGCTAGGCTGTGTATCTCTCTCTAGGTTGCAACATGAAAGTCCAGAAGACATCTCTTTCCTTTGATATCTAATGCTCCAGGAAACTTTAAAGGGCAGATCTCTCCCACATCTTACCAAATAGCTTGTGTCTACCCATGAGTTATGTGCCGCCTAATAAAGCTAATGATGCCAGGAGCCTCATCAGTGTGGTCAGCCACACAGAGAAATGTGATCTTAAGCTCTGCCCCAGCCTTTGAGCCTGAGTCAGCTACTTTTGGGTTACTGTACAACGTTCACAACTGCTATACGTAACTTCTCCATACCTATTCTCCAGGGCAGGTATGAGACTTTAGGAAAGAAAACCCTTACTGCTCTGCTGGGTGATATTCAGCTTTGGAGTATTGCTGGCGTCACTATTGATTTTCTTCTGTTAAGGAAGGGCACATGTTTTGAACTGTCAAGTGTCATTCATTTCTGGCTCATCGTCTGTTCTTGGCAGATTTAAACATCAGTTTCTCCATAACTGGATTAATTGAAATATGCCAAATGCATTTAGCTAGAGCATATTTGGAGGGACCATATCACATCACGTCCTAATGTTAGAATGGTAAGGGGTAATCAACATAAGTATTTGTTATTTGTGTATTTCTGTTGCTAGGATGCTTAGCTGAAGTGCTACAAGTTGCTAATTTTGTTTTTGATACCCACCAAAGGCCACCATCAGCCATATGCTCATACATGTGTTGTGCACCTTGTTTTGCTTTTCTTGTAGTGTTTTATGTATCATCCCACCTACATATAGGTATCTCCAGCTTTTCAAAAGTTTACTTTACACCACATCACTTTTATAAAAGACCTATGTATCTGTTTTCGCTAACCAAAAGAAATAGAAGAGGATTTTTGCTTTTAAGAAGTGAAACTAGCATTCAGCGTTTGTTTTGCAGTAAACTGATAAAGAGGCAGCGAGCACCCTGTGGCGCGAGAGAGGCACTGCCTAAGCTCCTTCCCCAGGCACTACACTCAGCATCAAACCACCATAGCATTCAACTGTGTCTGTGAACACTGTATGTTAGTGTTATTTTACTCTGGTTTCATAGATTATTTTGGGGGTTCTGGAAACACTAAAGAACTTCTTCTCATATAAGAGAACAGGTAAGAGGGAGAGACCCCAGGCAGAAAGCTAAGGGAGACGAACTTGTCTGTAAGCTTGTTGTACTGTGGTGGCTTGCGTGTTGCTGTGAGGATGGAAGCTGTGCCATTGGTGTTTCAAATGCCAGCAGGGTTGTCCATGGCAGATGGGTTTCAGCAGAGCTTCCAGACTGAGACAGACTCGGAAGAAGGAAGAGGCCAACCACTTCTCAAAGAATTGGCCAGTGAAAACCTTATGAATAGCAGTGAAACACTGTCTGATATCTTACTGAACAACATTATGAATAGCCTTGAAACATCATCTGATACAGTGCCGGAAGATGAGCCCCTCAGGTCAGAAGGCACTCAAGATACAACTAGAAAAGACCTGCCTCATCAGAGTAGAGCCAACCTTAATGATATGGATAAAGTAGAGCTTTTGGGACATCCATTTGCTGATGTGGCACAACTCAAATGAGAAGAAATAGCTGCAAACAGCCATTAATAATCAGAACATACAATGTACAGAGGAGGAAAATTTTCTAGGAAAATTGGACACTGTCAAAAAATGAAATGGAATGCATAAAGATTAATATCCTAGGCATTAGTGAGCTGAAATGGACTGGTTTTGGCCATTTTGAATCCAACAACCATATGATCTACTATGCCAGGAATAACAAATTGAAGAGGAATAGCATGGCATTCATCATCACAAAGAATGTTTCAAGATCTGTCCTGAAGTACAGTGCTGTCAGTAATAGGATAATATCCATACACCTACAAGGAAGGCCAGTTAATACTGCTATTATTCATATTTACTCACAAACCACCAAAGCCAAAGATGAGGAAATTGAAGATTTTTACCAACTTCTGCAGTCTGTAATTGACTGAATATGCAATCAAGATGTGCTAATTATCACTGGTGATTGAAATGCAAAAGTTGGAAACAAGGAAGAATCAATGGTAGTTGGAAGATTTGGCCATGGTGATAGAAATGATGCTGGAGATGGCATGATAGAAGTTTGCAAGACCAATACTCATTCATTGCAGATAAATTTTTTCAACCACACAAACAGTGGCTAAACACATGGACTTTACCAGATGGAGTTCACAGGAATCAGATTGACTACATCTGTGGCAAGAGGCAATGGAAAAGCTTAATATCTTCAATGAAAACAAAGCCAGGAGCTGATTGTAGAAGAGACCATCAACTGCTCATATGCAAGTTCAAGTTGAAGTTGAAGACAATTAAAACAAGTCTACAAGAGCCAAAATATGACCTTGAATATATCCCTCCTGAATTTAGAGACTGTCTAAAGAATAGATTTGATGCATTGAACACCAATGACAGAAAACCAGAGGAATTGTGGGATTACATCAGAACATCATCCATGAAGAAAGCAAAAGGTCATTAAAAAGATAGGAAAGGAAGAAAAGACAAAAATGGATGTCAGCAGAGACTCTGAAACTTGCCCTTGAACAAAGAGTGGCTAAAGCAAATGGAAGAAATGACAGGATAAAAGAGCTGAACAGAAGATCTCAAAGGGCAGCTCAAGAAGGCAAAGTCAATTATTATAATGTAATATGCAAAGACATGGAGTTTGAAAGCCAAAAGGCAAGAACACACTTGGCATTTCTCTAACTGAAAGATGTGAAGAAAAAATTTGAGCCTTGAGTTGCAATATTGAAAGATTCTATGGGCAATATATATTGAATGATGCAGGAAGCATCAAAAGAAGATGGAAGGAATACAGAGAGTCACTGTACCAAAAAGAATTGGTTGGTATTCATCCATTTCAGGAGGTGGCATATGATCAAGAACCAATGGTGTTGAAGGAAGAAGTCGAAGCTGCAATGAAGAAAGTGGTGAAAAACAAGGCTCCAGGAATTGACGGAATACCCATTGAGATGTTTCAACAAATGGATGCTGTGCTGGAAGCCTTCACTCAGCTATGCCAAAAGATTTAGAAGACAGCTACCTGGCCAACTAATTGGAAAAGATCCATATTTGTACCATTCCAAATAAAAGTGATCCCACAGAATGTAGAAATTATCAAACAATATCATTAATATTGCATGCAAGTAAAATCTTACTGAAAATAATTTAAAAACGCTTACAGCAATATGTTGACAGAGAACTTCCACAGATGCAACCTGGATTCAGAAGAGGACATGGAACAAGGGATATCATTGCTATGTCAGATGGATCTTGGCTTAGAGCAAAGAATACCAGAAAGATGTTAACTTGTGTTTCATTGACTATGCAAAAGCATTTGATTGTGTGGATCATAACAAATTATGGATAACATTGAGAAGAATGGGAATTCCAGACACTTAATTGTACTCATGAGGAACCTGTACATAGACCAGAAGGCAGTCGTTAGAACAGAACGAGGGGACATTGCATGGTTTAAAATCAGGGAGGGAGTGCATCAGTGTTATATCCTTTCACCATAATTATTCAATCTGTATGCTGAGCAAATAATCCAAGAAGCTGGACTATATGAAGAAGAACATGGCATCAGGATTGGAAGAAGACTCATTATAACCTGTGATATGCTTATGGCACAACTTTGCTTGCTGAAAGTGAGGATGACTTGAAGCACTTACTGATGAAGATTGAAGAATACAGTCTGCAATATGGATTACATCTCAATATAAAGAAAACAAAACTTCTCACAACTGGACCAATAAATGACATCACGATAAATGGAAAGATGATTGAAGTTGTCAAAGACTTCATATTACTTGGATCCACAATCAACACCAATGGAAGCAGCAGTCTAGATATCAGATGATTACATTAGGCAAATCTGCTACAAAAGACCTCTTTCATGTGCTCAAGAGCAAAGATATCTCCTTGAAGACTTAAGGTGCACCTGACACAAACCATGGTATTTTCAATTACCTCATATGCATGTAAGAGCTGGACAATGAATAAAACCAAAGAAGAGTCGATGCTTTTGAGTTGTGGTGTTGGTGAAGAATGCTGAAAGTCCTATGGAGTGCTGAAAGAACAAATGTATCCTGGAGGAAGTGCAGCCAGAATGTTCCTTGGAAGCGAGAATGACACTTTGTCTCACCTACTTTGGTCATGTTGTAAGAAGGGATCATTCCCTAGAGAAGGATATCATGCTTGGTAAAGTGGAAGGTCAACAAAAAAGGGGAAGGCCCTCAACAAGATGGATTGACATGGTGGCTACAATGATGGGCTCAGGTATAGCAAGAATCATGGAGCTGGCACAGGACCGGGCAGTGTTTCATTCTGCTGTACATAGGGTTGCTATGAGTCTGGAGATGACTCGATGCCACCTAACAGCAAAACAAATGAATGGTAATTTCTTCTTCACTTTACACCATTTGACTTCCAAGATTTCACAGGAATGCTTTATTTTCTGATAGGAGGGGAAACCTGTGTATAGCATTTTGCAGATTCCATTTAATCATCAATAGCAAAAAACATCTCTCCTAGAAGCATTTAATATGCTTCTAGGAAAAGCAACATCACCTCAGAGTGGACAAGGTAACAAAGATAATGTTGTTGTTGTTATGTGCATTGAGTCGGACCCGACTCACAGCGACCCCTCCTTGGATTTCCGAGGCAGTGTCACTACGGAAGTAGATTGCTCCATCTTCCTTCCAACAAAGATAATAGTAGTAATAGTCATATCATTGCCAACAATAATACTGTTGTTTCTATTTGTTATATCTTACCTTTATAAAGGACATTTCCATTCTTTCTCACATTTAATCTTCACTAGGTCCTTGCACTGTAGCTTTTAAGATTATTTCAGATGACATAACTGGAATCATGATACACAGATGGTAAAAGATTTTATACTGTTGCCCATTGAATACAGACAATAATTGAGGTTGCATTTTAGGTCTATCTGACTCCAAGTCCAGTGTTACTTCTACCTTTAAATTTTCCTGAAATTCAGCAACTTAGAGAGTGGTGTTGTTGCCCATGCTGGGCCATAATGATTGGAATATTAATGGAACCATCCAGGTAACTGTGTTGTAGCAATGTCTGTCCAGATCTATTGTGAGCCAGTTTCCAGATTCAAAGTGATGTCGTGAGATGTTAATCGCTACAGTCTCCTTCTTCTTTGATGTCTTCTTGTTGGCAATGGTATAGCCATTTGTTACGCACCCAATTAAGTCAGCAGTCTTGTAGTCTTTTGTAGAATGTGGAAACTTCTCGTTTTATGCCTTGTGACTCTGCTTCATGGAGCCGACAAGAGAAATGGTGGAAAAGGTTACAGTCACTCCATTTCTCTATTATCTTCTTCTACTGAGAGCTTATCACTAATTTTGGTGTCAGAGCAATAGTCATTTTGAGGCCTCATGAAAGCCTACATACTCCCTAGAGATGCAGACAGCCCCCATGACCTTTGCAGCTGGAGATAATGGCCAAGGCTGTGGCATAGTGACCTTTAGGCCAAGAGTGGGTGGCAGCACTTTCTTTTCGGTGACATTCATTTTGCTCTTGGCTCTGTCTGTATTTTTAATTGGAAGCATGTACAGTGTGAATCTGCCTTGTTCTCCTCCCCACCCCACCCCCCCACTCTGAACTCTGAGTAGAAAGATTGCATGTCTGGCTGGCCCTTGTCATAAAAGAATGCTCTCAATGCTAAGCTGGAGGTCATTACTAATTGCTAGAGTTAGAGACATAAAGGATATAAATGGTGAGCTTTCAGGGGGAAATGCTGTTAGCAGATGAGAACCTTTGTACCACCTGGCCCAGCCTGGGCTTCTTTCTCATACTCATTTTACCCGTGTGATCCCATGACATGAATCTGGCACTTGGATTTATTTTGTCAAATGACATGATTTGTTTCATCAAAACTCTTTGTATCTGAGGGGAAGAATCAGAGCCATTTAAGTCATTTCTTCAAGTTTCAATTCAGGATGCGTCCTCCATGAATCTGTTGGCCATGGAGTCATCTAGCACCATTCATTCTCCTGCTGGGCTGCCTGCAGCTCTAGCCCATACCAAAGATTTTCTTACTTGTTCTGTTTAGTTCTTTATCGTTTGCTGACTCTATCATGCTCCCACATTGCTTTGTTCACATTCATCTTGTCTTCTCAGATAGATTTCCTTAGAACGTATAAAGAATGCATGATCACCAGATTTCATGAGCACCGACTATGTGCTGGGCCCTGTGGCAGGTGCTTTACATACAGTTTCATTTAATCCTCACAATAAAACTGGGAGTTAGGGGTTAGGATCCTTCTTTATAGATAAGGGACTGAAGCAAATAGTTAGCTGCTGTTAACTCTGACTCATAGCACTTTATGTAAAACAGAACAAAACTTTGCCCAGTCCTACCTCATCCTCTTAACTGCCAGTGTGTTCAAGTCATTGCTGTGGCTATTGCACTGATACATCTCACCAGTGGTCTCTCAAGGATTTATTGCCTTCTGCTTCACCAAACATGATGTCCTTCATTAGTGATTGATCCCTCCTGGTGATGTGTCCAAAACAAGTGAGTCAGACAGTGTTCTGTCATGATACAGAAGGTTTTCATTGGCTAATTTTCAGAAGTAGATCACCAGGCCTTTCTTCCTAGTCTATTTAGTCTGGAAGCTCCACTGAAACCCATCTACCATGGGTGTTCCTGCTAGTATTTGAAATACTGGTGGCATAGCTTCTGGCATCACAGTAACATGTAAGCCATCATAATATGGCAAACTGACAGATAGGTGGTAGACTGAAGCTTATGCACACTATGAATGTTACAGACTTGCAAAGTGTCATACACAGCTGGTTATAGGGAGCAGAACCACACTGCTGTGCAGCTGCTACATGAGAAAGCAGGATGCCAACCTCTGGACACAAGTTAGAGGTACATTCAAAGTGTATACAATGATAGGCTCCCAGAGTTCCCCAAACATGGATTACTTTACCCTTTTATCACCCACTACATAGTACCAGGCACAGTAAGCCTGGGAGGTCTTATTCAATAAACATTAATAACTATACTTCATTGAAGATTGTGCACATAATCCCTGCAGGAAGATGAGAAGCAGGTATTATCCATCACTATTTTAAACCCTGAGAAAATCATCACCATGAGAAAACCAAGGCTTGGGAAGATTCATAAGAGAAAAGTGATGCAACTAGAAAGTGGCAGAGACTCTATTCAAAATGAGACTCTGTGATTCCCATGATAGTGTTCCTAACTGTGACACTCCATGATGGTGTTCTTAACTGTGACTCATCTGGCTGAATAACCTTGGGACATGCTACTTCTAACTGAGGTGCAGGCACAGGTGTACAACTGGGCCGGGGGGCCCTCTTACAGGTATTGTGAAATTGGAAAAATGCCAGAATACTATCACTCATTCATCACTCACTCAGGAAGTACTTACAGTATGAGCACCAGGGAGACTCCATGGGGAACATGGCAGTTAGAGCCCTGGCTGCAGAGCTGAGGGGTTATACAGAAACATTTCCTTCCTCTACAGAGTCATCCAGGGATACAGAAGAAAAGTTTTTAGAACTTAGATCTGATTGACACAGTAGCCTTTTGGATTTGTAGGAAGACAATAAAGAAAGAAATTACACACACACACACACACACACGTGTGTGCATGCATGCACACTGCCATAAACCAAAGCCATTTGACTTGTCTTTCATAAAGACAGTTTACAAAATGGCATTATTTACTTCCATCCCTTAATAGAAATTGGTTTTTATTTTCAAAAAAATCAGAGCAGGAGATTATGGTCTTCCCTTCCTCTGAGTTGTGTGTTTTGGACAACTTGGGGCCTAGAACACCCCAGTACCCTGTTACCTCATGCTTAACTCTAGTCTCCAGGCAAGCCCACACCAGCTGCGCCTTTTGCACTCACCCTCTGGGATCCTGGTTTGTCAAAGGAACAGAGCAAAAATTACACCTTGTTCCTGTGGGGCAGTAAGAACAGTGTTTCCAAGGCAGCAGCATTGACGCCTAAGACTGTCAGAGGGGAAGACAAGGTGCCATGGTCTTTAGAGAATATTGTGCTTTTATGTTCTGCCAACTTTTAAAATCCAGCTCCTGCTTATAAATTGTCATGTAACCATGTCAAGGATTATGTAGGGTTTTTATATTTATATTTTTATACGTTGTTGTTCCTGATGAGTCAAGCAGTGGGGCTAGCAGGGAAGCTTGGTCCACCTCCCAAAGCGCTTAACAAGAGACCTGACAACAGCAATATGTTACCTCTTTTGTTTGTACCGCATCTTCACACCCACTCACTCAACCACAGACTGAATGAAATGTGCTCCGGTGCTTTGTGTGGGAGAAAAGAATGAAAATAATGGCCATTCAGGCAAAATAAAGCTTTTTGGTGCTTTTCAGAAAGCAGTCTTGTTTTCATTGTTGTCCCTGTGTTCACATAATAGCCTTATCCTTGTGCTTCATTGAAACACTCCCAAAGCAAGTTAAACATCTCACCCTCCACACAAACCAATACTTGCTCTTAAAGTGATCAACAAGGAAGAGATAGGACTGGAGTGGCCGGTGGACCAAGTGTCCAGACAATATGTGAGGAGAGGGTTCCCTGCTCAGAGCAATGACAAAGGGCATGTTACTATGGATGGCGGGCATATACTCCAGCTTGTTAGCTTTGGTTCTGTCTGGCAAGGCCTTGAGAAGTGGAAAAAAACATGATTATCATCATCACCAGCATCATCAATCCAAAATCCAAACTCATTAACATCAAGTCACTTCCAACTCACAGCAACCCCATTGGGTTTCCAAGGCTATAAATCTTTATGGAATAAGACTGCCCCATCTTCCTTCTGTGTAGCAGCTGTTGGGTTTGAACCACCAACCTTTTAGGTAGCAACCAAATGCTTTAACCACTACATCATCAGCATTATAGTGCACATTTATTGGACACATACAATGCACCAGGCATTTGCTGGGTACCTTTTATACTCCAGCATTATGATCTTCACAAAACCCTCTGGGGGAAAAAAAAAAAGAAAAGAAAACCTGCCATTGAGTTGATTCCAACTCATAGCAACCCCCTTTGCGTTTCCAAGGCAGTAAATCTTTACAAAAGTAGATTAGCCAGTACCTTCTGAGGAAGGTATTATTATTATTATCTGCATTTTAGAGATGAGGAGCCCAAAGACTAGAGAGGTTAAGTAACCTCCCCAGTGTCACTCATCTGGGAAGTGGTGACTCATATCTGGGTCCTATCTGACTCTGGTCAGCAACTTCTTAAACACCACCTTAGGATCCTCAGAATCAGATCTCCCAGGCTTATAAATTAGAGCAATGACTTCTGGGTCAGGGATGGTAACTTTGAGAACTGTCCTAAAGTATGTTGTCGCAAGTTCTCTTGATGGGTCATCTTTAGAATGAACTGTGAGGAGCTGCATGTTGTATCCATCTCAAGTGTATGAGATGAGTGAAGATACAGGCCTGCGTTCAAGTCTGGGTATTTTATAACCAGCTTAGTGAGCACAACCTGTTCTCTGTTCCTATCTGGGCTTTGGAAGCCTGAGTTCGCTCTTGTACCCACCCCATGCTCGTTATAAGTGTTGGGCTGGAAAATCATCATGGTCCTCCTGACAATAAAATTCTCTGCTCCAGAATCTCTCCAGGCAGCCCTTTCCATTTTGACTTCTGTTTGGTTGCTCTTTTTGCCTATCTCACTGACAGGGAACCCACTGGAGCCAAAGGGCCATTGAGACCCCACTTCACCAGCTCTTAAAAGAATATGCCATGTTCCTTCCTGGCTCCTAAGATTATCCACATACCACCAACTCATCTAGGTCCCATTGGAATCTATCTCCTCAACAAGACCCCCCTGTGTATCTCCTCCCAACTTTACGTTCAAGGAAAGCACAATGATATCTTGAAATTGGCCATTGTGGGACGATTTACACTATGGAAATCAGCAAGCACTACAAAATCAGGTCTTTCAAAAAAATTTTTTGAGAATTGGTTTACTAGTACACCACTGCTTATACTAATGCCCCACCACTCATTTGGTCCCAACCATTTGACACACTACAGTGCCCATTGTACTGTCCTGTATCTGTGCTTATCTCTCCTCAGATACTGAAGGAGGAACAAAATTATTGAATGCTTTGTATCTCTGTAGTACCATCACAACACCTTGTAAATAGTATGCACTCTCCAAGATCTGTTAATTTGGTTCACTTCATCTGCTTAAAAGAACTCTGGTGGTGTAGTGGTTAAGGCATTTGACTGCTAACCAAAAGGTTGGTGGTTTGAATCCACCAGCTTCTCTGTGGAAGAAAGATGAGGCAGTCTGCTTCTGTAAAGATTTACAGTCTTGGAAAATTAGTGGGGGTCACTATGAGTCAGAATGGATTCGATTGCAATGAGTTTTGCTTTTCATTTACTTGAGGTATATTTTTTCTCTAAAAGTTTTCAGAAGAGGTCTAATTGGATGAAAATGAATCTTTCAAATAGCCAGTTTTCATCCATTCATTTATTCAATAATTCATTCCTACCAGTGAAAATTTACTATGTGGCAGGCACTAACTAATTCAAGGATAGGGCACTTAGTGATAAATCAACAGAGAAGGTCTCTGCACCCATGGAGCTCACATTCTAGCCAGGAGAGATATAAACAAGTGAATAAGTCAACCAAAAACTAGATACTATCTGAAAGCAGTAACATATCAGTAACAGAATAACCTAGGAGCAAGGGATGGAGGATGTAGGGCTTGAGGTAGTGCACAGTCTCAGATTGGGGCAGGAGCTCTGGTGGCATAATGCCTAAGGCATTTGACTGCTAACCAGAAGGCTGGTGGTTCAAACCCACCATCCACTCCTCGGAAGGAAGGTTGGGCAATCTACTTCCATAGAGATAACTGCCTTGGAAACCCAAGGAGGGGTCACTATGAGTCGAATGCCACTCGAAGGCAATGAGTTTGATTTGGTGTATTGCTGTTATAACAAATTATCACCAATTTAGTGGGTTTAAACAACACAGATTTATTATCTTATACTTCTGGAAGTCTAAAATGGGTAGAGAGGACTATGTTCCTTTTGGAGGCTCTAGGGGACAATACATTTCCTTGCCTTTTCTGGATTCTAAGGCTGCCTGCTTTCCTTGCCTTGTGGCCCTGTATCACCCCACCTCTGCTTCCATCATTACATCTTCTGTGGTCTAACTCCCTGCCTTCCCCCTCTCCCTTGGACCCACCCAGATAATCCAATCCAGGAAAATCTCCCTTCTCAATATCCTTAATAATACCTGCAAAGTCTCTTTTGCCATATAAAGTAGCATATTCACGGGTTCCAAGCATTAGGATATAGACCTCTTTGGGAGGTTATTCTACATGTGGGAAGAGGATGGCATGTGAATTGAGACCCAAATGATAAAAACATCTGAGGGAAAAGTACTCCAGGCAGGGAACAGCCTGCAACGATCCTGCTTGGGCCTAGAACAAGCCTGAAGTTTCTGAGTAAGACATCAACATGACTGAAGTGAGTGACCAGAGGGAAGCTGGAGAGGCAGGCAGACCAGGTGCCTCAGTTTCACAGGGGCCCTGGTAGGAGCATGGATTTCATTCTGAGTGTGACAGGAAGTGGCCAGAGGGCTGGGCTTGAGGAGTTTTGTGCTTTACTGGCTTCATCTGTCTTAAGTGGAAATGACTTCCCTGGTAATTGTCTAGAGCAGCACTAACGGTCCAGTAGAGACAGAACATGCATTACAGATGTAATTTTAAAATTTCTAGTAGCCACACTTAAACTTATGGACAGAAACAGGTGAAATTAATTTAATAATATCTGTAATTGAAAAGAAAATGGTGAAGTTTATTTAATAATATGATTACTTAACCCAATGCATCCAAAATATTTTAATTTCAACATGTAATCAATATAAAAAGCTATTAATGAAATACTTTACATTCTTTCTTTAGTACTTCAGCATCAGGAATATATTTTCCACTTAAGTCACATCTCAGTCTGGACTAGTTATATTTCAAATGCCCAGTAACCACATGTGGTTGGTGGCTACCATTTTGGACAACACAGGTCTCAGGCAATGTTAGTGTTGAAAAAGCAATGGACAGTGAGTGTCATTAAGAACGTGGACATTCATCACTCCCGTTGTTGTTGTAATTAGGTGCCAGCCATTGAGTCAGTTTTGACTAATTGTGACTGCGTGTGACAGAGTAGAGCTGCCTAGTGTTTTCTGGCTATAATATTGATGAGAGCAGATTGCCAGTTCTTTCTCCTGCAAAGACACTAATAGGTTGGAACCACCAACTTTTTGGTTTGCAGCTGAGGGCACAACCATTCATTGTACTACCAGGGCTCCCTATTAATTCCGTTAGCCGTCCCCAACTTCAGAGACTCTGAATAGGCTACAAAAAGTTAAGGGAAGAACAGCAGATTCTAGAGTATCTTTTTGGAGGAGCTGGTGGGGCTCAATCTCAGACCCTGATGTAGGACTGCTGCCTGGCTGGGCCCTCCAAGGAACACACTACCTCTATCTACTTGGGTTTTTATTATTATTATATTCAGTGTTAAATTTGTCTACATTCTCATTTCAGGTCACACATTTGATCAACATCATTGCATATCTCTGTCCATTTGATTGATCTTTAAGTTCACCTCTCTTCCCACCCCTTGTGCCTTTAATCATCTGAGGATATTTTAGCCACACTCAGACTTTTAACATTTCTTTATATGCAAGACTATTTATTCCACTTAGTATACCAATATTATTGAAAACAGGGCTAGAGGTCAAGAACAGGAAAAATTCAATGAAGCAACTGCGAAGGTATAAGTTACTAGGGCAAGAAGCATATGCTAGGCCCTTCCCAGTTATGCCCATGCTCTCTTGAGCTCTTGCTGTGACCCTAATATTCACCATCAAAGTCTAGCCCTGAAAGCTTAGTACCAACACAACACCATTTACATTCATTTAGACGTTTGCAGTGGTGTTAAATTAAAAGATTTCATGAAACATAAAATAAAGATCTGAATTAAATATTTAGGTCATGGTGGTTTGCAAAAAGGCTGGTTTATGAGGAGCTTATTCAGTACTGCAGAAGACAATAAAAATAACAACGTTTATTGAAATAATCCTGTTTAGAGTCAGCAAAGTGTGCGACACGCTCAGCTTTCAGGAGGAGAGCTGGCAATGAGAACGTTTCTGATGATTGATTTGGTGGGCTGGCATCTTGACCCTGACATCTGGGCTGGGGGTATTGGCAGTCCTATCAAAGGCAACTTGACCATTTTGATATGTAGTGACAAAAGCTTTAATGTATTAGAACAAAGATGCCTTTGGTTAGTGCTTTGGGGCTTTAGAGCATCAGTCAAATTACCAGTGGCTCTAATTAGTGTTCCTGCAATTTGTTCTGGAGCAATCTATATCTACATTCCAAAAAGAGGTGGAATGCTTCCCTTTGATAACACATTAGGACAAGTCCTTCCTGGATAACTTTTATGAAATTATGAGGACATAATAGTGTGGAAGAGAAGCAGCTATAACACACAAACCTATTGCTGTAAAAATCAACAGCAGTCTTTGTAATCAACTGATGAACAAATATTTTTCCAGTACTATGAAGTGCTACACTTTTGGGGGGGGGGGGAACGGAGATTAAGAAGTACAAGGCTCACTATTTTTCAGGAACTTAAGACATGTTTGGAAAGAAAGAGCCATGGAGTGATAAATAACAGTAATGACATCAGTGTGGTACAGCTCTATAGACCTGAGTTCTCACACTCACTCAGTCATTCATGAATGCTGCTACACTGGGTCTAGTCATCATCTATCAGGGACAATAGTTACTGGATCACCCAAGACTGATCTTCTTGGGACAAATCACTTTACTTCTCTGTATCTCTTCTATAAACTGAGAGAATTGGAATAGATTATCATGTTGTTGTTGTTGTTGTTGTTAGGTGCTGTCGAGTCATCTCCAACTCATAGTGACCCTATGCACAGCAGAACGAAACACGGCCTGGTCTCATGCCAGCTCCACAATCCCTGTTATACTTGAGTCCATCACTGCAGCCACTCTGTCAATCCATCTCATTGAGGACCTTCTCCTCTTTCATCGACCCTCCACTTTACCAAGTATGACATCCTTCTCCAGTGGATGGTCTCTTCTGACAACATGACCAAAATAGGTGAGACAAAGTCTGGCCATTGTCGCTTCCAAGGAGCATTCTGGCTGCACTTCCTCCAGGACAGTTTTGTTAGTTCTTTTAGCAGTCCATGGTACTGTCAGCATTCTTCATCAGCACCACAACTCAAAAGCATCAATTCTTCTTCTGTCTTCCTTATTCATTGTTCACCTCTCACATGCATATGAGGCAATTGAAAATATCATGGCTTGTGTCAGACATACCTTAGTCCTCAAGGAGACATCTTTGCTCCTCAGCACTTGAAAGAGGTCCTTTGCAGCTAACTTGCCCAGTACTATACATCGTCTGATGTCCTGACTGCTGCTTCCATTGGTGTTGTTTGTAGAACCAAGCAATGTGAAGTCTTTGACAACTTCAATCTTTTCTCCATTTATCGTGATGCTGTTTATAGGTCCAGTTGTGAGAATTTTTGTTTTCTTTGTATTGAGATGCAATCCATACTGCAGACTGTATTCTTCAATTTTCATCAGTAATAATACCTCCATATAGTGAAATCTAACTTGGTGCTTATGACACATGAGCTAAGTACTTTATGTGAATTAACTCAGATTTCTAATCCTACCTTAACTAGGTAGGTTCTGTTATTCCCATTTTATAGATGAGGAAACTGAGTTTAGGTTAAGTAACTTACTCAAGATCAAGAGCATTCACTAAAGGTAAAGTCACAATAACCAGCCTCTGAGCCTGTAATTTTGAGACCTTAACCTCTCCGAGGCCCATCCCAACTGTGATTGTTCCCATTTTGGGGGACCTTAAAGAATCAGAAGATTCCTTGGGGAAATAAAAAGGGCCAAGAGGAAACTGCAAAGCAGTGAGACATGGGCTATGTATGAGAAAAATACCATTATCTGTGGCTCAGGTAATTCAGAACCTAATCATGTCAGATGATGTCGAACTTCAGTATCCCTTTCTGTGATAGACCAATTCATCCATGCTGATCCCTCAGTTTGCAGTAACATAGTGCTAGTCATTCAGCAAGTGAGCCTTCACCCTTCACACAGCACATGGAGTCACCAGGAAAGGTGCTTTGTGGCTGCTGTAACAACCAGTCTCACCTTTTCAACCTTTTCATTTTATACTAGTCTCAGCCACAATTTGGGGAACTGTGAATTTCACTTTAGCTGTAATGTTTAGTGATGACACACACGCACACACTGGTACCCACAGAATCTTCACTTTGAGACCAGAGTGGGTTTAGATTTCCTTTGCTTACATAACTGGTGCCGCCCGAGGACACTTTTGTTTAATGGCTCATTGGCCACAAACCATTTCATTATGCGTCGCCCAGTTACCTTGGCTTCCTGCACATTCTCTTGAACAGATAGTTCATCTCTTTATCTCAAAGAAGTGTTTTCCTCAAGTGTAGCCCTGGAGTCAGTAGCTGTGATACCATCAAGGCAAGAAGGTATTAAACCACCCTTTTTGTAATTGTTTTAGTTGTGCTTTTTCATGTCTGTTTCATGAAAGGATAATGTGGTTAGATTTAAGTTGGGCCTTGCCTAGGATGTCATTTATGCCTGGGGTTACCCACATCATCACGTGGCTTACCTTCTTTTGCAGCATGGTGATCTTATCTTCTTTGGTGCATCTTGCCATAAAGGCCAGCTCCTTCTAACCTCTGTGTGAATGTGCACACACACATGTGCATGAGGCATACATGGAAGTGTGCTCTCAGCAGCAGCTTGAAAAATGCTTTACCATTCAGTTATAGTGGCAACTGACTGTTTGGGGGCCTTTGTGATTCTTAGAACAAATCTTCGTTGGGTTCTCTGTTTTGGAAGTTGGAGCAAAATTTTCCTTCAGCAGATGGATTTCTCTTCTGTTTAAGCTGGTCATTATGCTGTTCCCTCTAGGTTCCAGGAAATTGGCTTGTCACTCAGAACACAAGGATGAATATAATTGAACTACTGTGGTGCAAACGGTTTGCACTCAACTGCTAACCTAAAGGTTGGCAGTTCAAACTCACTCAGTAGTATCAGGGAAGAGAAGGCCTGGAAATCTGATTCCATTAAGGTTACAGCCAAGAAAGCCCTATGGTGTGTTACTACTCTGAAACTCATGGGGTTGCAGTGAGCCTGAATCTACTCAGCGGCAACTAACAACAATAACACTGTTCTTGAGAGATTCTCAGTATAACCAAAGAGAAAAAACTTGTTGATAAATAGCTATAATTCAACCCAAGGAGCTCTGGTAGCATAGTGGCTAAAGCACTTGATTGCTAACCAGAAGGCTGGCGGTTCAAACCCACCAGCCACTCCTTGGAAGGAAGGTTGGGCAATCCTACTTCCGTAGTGATACTGCCTCGGAAACCCAAGGACGGGTCGCTATGAGTCGGGGCCGACTTGATGGCACCTAACAACAACAACAATTCAACCCAGGATGAGCCAAAGAGGTGCAATAAACAGAGTTCTGTAGGAAGACAGATGGGGGAGACTAAGAGGGAAGGGTCAGGAGATCAGGCATTTAACTACAGCTTCAAAGTCAAGTAAGAGTTTTCTAGTAAAATAAAGAGGAGAAAGATATTCCCAGCAGGGGCAAAAACAAAACAAATACGTGAAGAAGTGAATGTGTGGGCTGTTAGCATGGCTTGAGCAGAGCAGGGTAAAGGGTGAGGCTGTAGAGAAATGACACTGACCCAGCTGGGGCAGGATTTATGCATCATCTTGAGATATTTAGCAGTTATATGTTTAAGACTTAAATCCAAGAAGTGCACTAGAGATACCAGAAAGTGAGACCTTCATGGACCTCACCGAAATGAAGAGCTTTGCATTCCCCATCTGTGTCTATGGGACTGTCCCCTGGCCCCAACTCAGCCTTCCACAAGTCATTTAATCCTCCTAGTACCTGGCTTGTTGTGGTCAGAATGCAAGTCTTGAAAGTGTCCTTGACTCCACTGACAACTGTAAAGACACATGGGAAGAATTGCTCTTAAGTCCCATCTGTCTCTTGGGAAGCCAGAGGACAAGTAATGACAACAGGAGCAGTTGTTGGTTTAGGTGGTGACAGCTACAGCATTGCTGGGCAAGACAAAGACCTCTGCCTGGGAGACATGGGACTCATGGTCTTATCTAGGCTCTGCTACTCTTGTTCTGTGTGACCTTGGGAAAGTTATTTCTCCCCAGGCTCCAATGTCCTCATCTGTACAATGAGGGACTGGACTCTGACTTCTAAAGGGCCTTTTCTACCTCATCTGATTCTACCTTTTAATGTTTAGGAAATCAGAATGGTCCTTGATTGAAGAGTCTAACCAGGAAATACTTTATCTTAGCAAGGGTGTTCTGGGACCTTTTGTTCCTTGAGAAGGGGGGAAAAAAAAAAATCACCAGGTGGACCAATGAGAAGCTTCTTCATCCATCTCCCTGCAGCAAAACAGTAGGGCGCAAGAGGTCAGAACCTATCTTCCTAAGTAGTTCTCAGTTTGGAAATTTCAAGAACTCACCCTAGGAAGGAAGTTTCACGAGGGAGGCAAGAATGTAAAAGGATAGTGGAATGAATAGAAAGTGACTTCAGAATGCAGTTAAAGAACTGCCGTTTAAATGAATACAACTGGCTCAGACACTTCCACCACTCTCCCAAGTATATGCTCACCCAGAAAGTGTACTGGGCCTCTGCCCATTGCCCATCAAAGCTTCCAGGCTGCATGTTATCTTTATTCACCCTGTTTTGTCTTGTGAATGTAGAGGAGTTTTAACTAATATGCATTGAGGGCTTTTTAGAGCCCTTTTATACTGAGCTCCAGATTGGGTTTTGGAGGGGATGGCCTATGACAGCCTAAGACCTGTGCAGAGGGCAAGGAGCAGAAGTAGTTTGACCCCAGCTTAGCGAACATATTGAGGCAGAAGAGGTGGTGAAGAGATGTGATCCAGAGCATGGGTTTTATATCATATGGCTTAGGTTCAAATGCTGGCCCCAATGCAGACTAATTGTGTGACCTTCGGCAGCTTATCTCTGCAGGCCTCATTTTCTCATTTGTAAAGTGCAAATAGTGGGACCTCATAGGGCTCTCCTGAGAACCAATTTAGATAAAGTGCTTAATGCCGTGCCAAACATGTAGTGTAGTAAGTGTTTCAAAAATAGTAGCATTTTGGGGAAAAAAAAAGTCTATTATTATTAATGTCTAGGAAAGTAAGTTAGGGCCAACATGTAGTAGATCATGTCTGCCAGACCAAGGAATTTGGATGTTATCCTGGAGTCTGTGGGCAGCCAGTGAAGGTATTCCAGGAGGGAATGACATTAAAGAAATTAGTGTTTGGGGAACTCTTCACCCGTCATCAATTTGGCACATATCAGAAGAAAGAAGGAATGTTGGCGAGGGGCTTCAGTCAGTGTCCAGGCAAAGTGAGTGAGATCCCACATAGGAAGCAGAGGGAACGGGATGGAAAAAACAGGTTCAAGAACTTTAGAAAGGAAGATGGCTAAGGGATGGGTAACTTGGAGGCAGCAGAGGAGAAGGAATCAAAGATGTGTTTTGAGGATGCACCATGAAGACAGTAAGCCAAACTGAGGTAAGAGAGAAGCAGAGTAGAATGGAGGAAGGACAATGCTATTGTCTGTCCTGGAAGGACAGTCTCCATGCTAGGTTACCTGACCCAAGTCCTACAACCCTAAGGGTGCTACTTGACATACTGATATTTTTAGAAGTTTATATCCCAATTTTTCCAAAAAGTATTTGGGGTCATTTTATATCTTACACAGTAGGTGATTTAAGCTTTTCTCATAAAAATGAACTGAAACAATAGTCATGGAAGAATGGAGGAGTGGGGAAATGGAGTAAAACCTAATGATGGGAGCAGAGGATGGACAATAGACTGAAAATGAGGGAGTTTAGTCCCATAAGGTCCACTCTGCCTTAGAATTCAGGATCTATCATTTCTAGTCTATGCTTTTTCTGAGGGAAGAATTCTTCCCAGAAGAGATAGAAAAATTAGGTTACTTTTCTAACTTCTACAATAACAGTAGGGCATTCGTTTCTCAGTGGAATTTTTAATCTTCTTTTTCTTTGTTATATAAGAACCAATGGTAGCTGCCTTCTTCTCCAGAACCAATATGACTCTCCCAAAAAAGAAGGAGAAGGAGGAAGAGGGAGAATGTAAGAAAGAGAAGAAGAAAGGGAGAGAGAGAGGAAAAAAAACCCACAACCCATAGGCACTGCCAGGTGACAAGCACGTTGGATGGCAGTGGCTGCGGCTGCCACAGAGCTATCCAACTTGTGGCTTTGCTTCCTCTCTTTCTTTCTCTTTGGTAGCTCAGAATCACTCAGCCCTACATTCCTCAGCATTTCAGAACCCAAGAGGTCTGTGAGGGCACTTTGCAGTGCCTGAGGCCTCTGAGAGAGTTCACTGCTACCTGAGACTGTTGGCGTCTCAAGGCCAATGTTCTTTCTCCAGACTGGGTCAGCTGTTGGATGGTACTGAGAGAAAACAAGAGAAAGTTGTTTCCCTCCAGTCTTGGCTACAAGGTACTAAAGGAGAGTCACTCAACATTTGGTAAGTGAACCAAACATTTTTACTTTCAATGCCCAAATTTCTCTGGCTTCCGCAAGTTATTGTTGTCGAGGAAGGAGGTGGTATTATCGCTACCCTTCCTCCCCATGTGGTGTGACAGAGCAGAGATAGTTATCTCTACACCCAACTCAGTGTTGCTTTTTTTGGGTAGCAGCTTTCAAAAAACCATCGATTGGACTTGTTCTGCTTCAACTGCAGTTACCTCAAGTGCCAAGCAGACTGTTTCCTCAGGCAGGTTGCTGGGCTGTGGAGACATTCTTTGGGAGAAAATGAACTCATCTTCCCCTCCTCAAAACCAGAATCTAAAACTACACATTCTTGGGTCATGGAGAGAGAGAGAGAGAGACCAGGTGAGAAGTTTTGCTAGTTAACCCTTCCCCAGCACTCATTCCTCCTTCCCCTCTACCAGCGTACAGGAGAGGAAAGGGAGCTTGGCGAACATCTTATTTTCTTGGTCCTCTTCCACATGGGCACCCTAAGGCTCCAGAGTACTGAACTCACTTTTCTGAGGTCAAGCCCTCGTGGATTAGAGCTGGGGCAGGATTCTAGATCTCGTGACTCAGAATCCAGTGTTCAGGGACTTCTTGGTAAAGTGCAAAAAGCCTGGCTTTGCAGTCAGATAGACCTGGGATCAAATCTTGCCTATGCTCCTGAGAGATTTGCTTTTACCCAGCTCCATGCCAAGCCCTCAGTTCCTAGCAAGGATGCTGCAAGGTTGCAGGGGACATCTGCATACAAGTATACGCACCTGGATCCACTGTACCAGAGGAACAGGCACCTCACTTCCCTTTGATGGGCACTCCCTTCTAATCTCAAATGAACTGCCCAGAACTGGGCTACCAAAGGAGACTACAGCCACTGAGTTAAGGCAGCAGTTAGCAGCATCTGTCCCCAGGGAATGGAATTCACTCCCAGAAGCAGTTCTAATTGCTATGTCAGACCCAGGCCTCTCACTTCCCACTGTGAACAGTCTCAGGACCACCTCTACCAACCAAGCCTCCTTATGACTGTCAAAGCTCATGTCTTCACATGGCCCCCTGAGGGAGGATTCTCCCACTCAAGCCAAGCCCCAGGCTGTTAACAAGGCCTGTCTATCTTCTTCCATTCGGGAGACTCACCTTCTCCATTTGCCTTTTTTGAGCAAGCAGAGAAAATGTAAAAGCACCTATTGGATGCCAGCCTCCATATTACACCATAGTGGTAATACAAAGACATATATGTTGCTGTTGTTGTTGTTATGTGCTGTCGAGTCAGACCCGACTCATAGTGACCCCTCCTTGGGTTTCTGACGCAGTATCACTATGGAAGTAGATTGTCCCATCTTCCTTCCGAGGAGAGGCTGGTGGGTTTGAAAGACATATGTAGATGCCTCCTGAAGCTGTGAGACACAGCAACACTGTCTTGGGTTCACTTAGAGGCACTTGAAGTACAGGAGGGAAAATTCCTATATAGGGATAGCTATATATGTCTTTATATATGTCTTTATATATAGCTGTCCCAAATAGGAATTTTTCCTCCTATACTTCAAGTGCCTCTAGGTGAACCCAAGACAGTGTTGCTGTGTCTCACAGCTCCAGGAGGCATCATTTAGTTTGTATTCTATAAAACTGTACTCCAAAAGATGCTTCTTGGGGGTGAAAACTCAGTGTACTGGCCTATGGTCATCTTTGCTGCTTGTACCATGCAGATGTATGATTACATAATATAGTGGTTACATGTATGAGCTCTGAACTAAGGCAGATCTGTATTCAAATTTGGACTCCTTTATATGACTTTGGAAGGAGCTCTGGTGGCATAGTGGGTAAGGCATTTGGCTGCTAACCAGAAGGTTAGCAGTTCAAACCCACCAGCCACTTAGTGGAAGGAAGATGAGACAATCTAATTCAGTGAAGATTTATAGCCTCAGAAACCCAGTGGGGGCTGCTGTGAGTTGGAATTGAAATTGACTCAATGGCAGTGAGTTTGGTTTGTGTGTTTGTGTGTGTGTGTGTGTGTGTGTGTATGTGTGTTACATTACTTTGGAGGAGCTCTGATGGTGCAGTGGTTAAACACTTGGCTGCTAACCAAAATGTCAATGGTTGGAACCCACCAGCCTCTCCACGGGAGAAAGATGAGGCAGTCGACTTCCATAAAGATGTATGGCCTTGGAAACCCTATGGGGCAGTTCTACTCTGTCCTCTAGAGTCACTATGAGTCAAAATCAGCTCACTGAAAGGATTTTTTTTTTTTTTTTAAGTATGACTTTGGGCAAATTACTTAACCTCTCTGAGTTTCAGATGATATAATAATTGTATTTATTTTTTTTAGGATGGTTAGATAAATTAAATGCAATGTACAATCAAGAGATTATTCAATGGGGAGCATAAGGAGTCAATAAATACTAGCAATTATTATTATCATCATTAATGTAATTATTGTTTAGTCTTATTGTCATTATGTTCATTAAAGGTAGGATATACCACCCCACAATGCCTGACACACAGGACTTAGCAAATGTGTGTTGAATGCATGTTTTCAAGGATGAGCAAGTGGAAAGCCCAATACTCTCTTGCAAGAAAAGGAAGAAAATTGTCCGTGTAATTTAGAGGCAGAAGAAACTGAACTTTTTTTTAATGTGATTTTGGTTAAATCATGTTCCCTGGAAATTGAAAGCAGATAGGGAAATCATGACCTGGCCACACTTCTGACCCCTGTGATATGAAGCCATTATGTCTGGTACAGATGGGGTTTGCTGATGTCAGTCGTAAATAGGCTTATTGCAACTCCCCCTTCCCCCACTTCTTTTCTAAATAAAACTTTAAGAAAGAGAGACCTTTAAGTCTGTAGGTTTCATGTCAGCCTCTGATGTGCACGGAGACAAGGTAGCAGTCCTGGTTAGCTGAGCTCTGACTCCATAGCTAGCATTGGTTGCTAACGAGCTGGGGTCTGTGACCTGCTGCCTCTCTGCTTGGACAGTATGCCCTGGTAGATGGATAAGGAACCAGGACATCCCTTCTTCCCAATGCCAGACATCTGGTTGTTTAGAAACAACTGGACAACTGTTTGTTTATTTTTTCCACTTTGTTCCAGACGCTTGGTGTTATACAGTCACAGCTAGGGTAAAATTCCAAACTCAGACCGTATCTCGGTCAACCTGTGTTCAGGGATGAAAGCAGAATGAGGCCAGGCTTAAATCAGCAGATTGGAACCAGGCCTTAGCTGGCAGTGATAAAATTTATATGTGATTTCTAGGGTCAATGGTAGATGAAGCAGGCTGTGGGGTCTGGTACCAGAGGAAAAGTGTGCTGGGGAGCAGGGAATAGTATTAGCAGAGACAGGAGAATAAGGAATCCGGGTTATCTGGCAGCCTCTGTAGGCTCAAGTGGCTCTCTAAGATCAACACAGACAGGACAGAATCTCTATTCAGAGAGAGCTTGGAAGCCAAACTTTGAAAGATTTGGAGGGTTAGCCCCACCTTGCAGTACATGGCCCAGTTTACTCTTTCAAATGTTCCCTTCTCAAAATTCACTGATGTTCACTCTGCTGATCCTCATGCTGGGACAAAAAGGACACAAAGGTGAAGGAGGCAGCCCTGTCCTGCAGGCTATACCTTCACAATGCTTGCGTACAAAGTGAACCAGTCACTTGCTTCTAGAGATTTCCAAATATCCAGGCTTTGACATTGTGAGAAGAAACTATTAAATGCTAACTTGTTTGTTGGGATCCTTTGTGATTTCAAAGCAGATGGAAACAAATGAAGACTTCTCCCTCCCCCAGGTAGCTCTTTAGAGTGGTAAATGGTATTGCTAACCTTATCGTCAACAGTGAATTTGAGGGCAAACTACAGGCCAGCCCAAGCGTGATTTCAAATGGGTGTGTCCCATACAAGTTCACTGATCTACACTCCAAACAAGCTCCCCGTGGAAAGCAGGAAGGAGGTGGCTATTTTGGTGCTCTTTGTTTTTCGCGTATTAAACACGTAGTGCCTGCTACCAAGCCTGTGTTGACGTGTGCGAAGAGGGGTGAGGTTGGCATGTGTAGTGCACATTGATTGATATATGTGCCTCCTCGTGGCTTCATAAGTATTAGAGCCCCACCTGTGAATAAACGTGTGTTAGCCAAGCTTCATCCCACATCTGGAATCACCTCAATCAACTAGGCTTAGACAATCAACCACAGAGCTTGACATTCTTTTGGACAGAAACAGGTAAATGCTAGGAAGGCTATTTGCTTTTACGTATAGATAGATAGATAGATAGATGTTAGGTTTTTTTTTTTTATTTTGTGTGTGTTCTTTTTTTTTTTTTTTAACTGTGCTTTTGGTACAAATTTACAAAGCATGTTTGTTTTACATTCAACAGTTCATGCACATTTGATTTCACGGCCCCGATTACCATCCCTAATCATAAAAAATTCTCCTCCCCTCTCCTCTCTGTGACTACCCCCTCCATATGCCCTTCTTATCTATGCATTCCTATCTGTCCAGCTTTCCCTCTGTGTGAATGCTGCCCCTCTGGTGTCTAGTGGCAGATTGCTCTAATAGGTCATCTCCCTAGAGTAGGTGGGCGCATCACCCTCAGGTAGGTGTTCTGCATGTAGGTCTTTCTACTGTTGGGCTGAGAACCAATTCATGGAAGTGAGTCCATTTCTAGGCCTGAAGGATAACCTGGAGCAGTAGTCTCGGGGGTTCCACTAGTCTCTATTCAACCAGTAATTCTGGTCATTTTTGTGTTTTTGAATTTTGTTCCACATATTTCCTTCCACTTTATCTAGGATCTCCAGTTTTGATCCCTTTCCGAGCAGTTGGCAGCATTGGTAACTGGGCACCATCTACTTCTTCTGGTCTCAGGTTGTGGAGGCTGAGGTCCTCATGGTATCTTTGCACTAATTGTTTCCAGATGACTTTGATTTTTGTCATTCTTCTTTGCTCCAGAAGACAGGAGACTAATAGTTGTACCTTAGACATCTACTCAAAAGCTTTTAAGACCCCAGTCACTACTCACCAACGAAGGCCATAGAACAAGATATTCATGTACTATGTTGTGGCCAGTTGAGCATGAGGTCCCCCAAGACTATGGTCCTGAGTCAGCAGGCCTAGTGATTCTCTCTCATAAGGTGTTTGGTTATTTTTGAGAAGTTACTCCAATCCTGTCTTCTGTTGCTGCTGTAATATATGTGGGTAATTTTGTAGCACACGTGTTTATGTAAGATTATCGTCAAGGGTTGTTTGCTCTTAAATTGGAAGTAAGTTTTCAGTCCAATACCAAATTTGGGTGGTAAAAAGCGATTCATAATCTTTTCTGCCTTTGGAGGTGAATTGAATGATGCAGACCAGACATCTCCCAGGCTGCATCTGTGGGTTGGAAACTGAAGCAGAGAATCATACTGACTAAACAGACAGTTTGAGTTCAAAGTACCTACATAAGCTACTAAGAAGTTGTGGAAGGAGGTAGAATCCAGAAGACGGGGACTGAGTTCTTGCTCTACCTCTCTGATCCTCAGGCTTCTCATCTGTAAAATAGGTACAGTAATAAAACTGACATTGCAGGTTGATAATTGAATGCATGTGAACATTGCTTTGTTAAGTGTTTTTGACACAGGTTGTTTTTATTGGTACCTTATCTTGTGGGGGAGACTTCACTTTCAGGTATATCTGCAGGCTTGGGAGGGCCAATCAGAAAGCTAATTGTGTTGCTGTAGGTTATGCTATTGAAACCTTTTTTGGCCCACACAGTTTTCGCTTACTCTCTCCATTTTACTTACGTCAGAAAGATTATATGATTGACTGATAGAACACCAGCAACCCAGAGAGATATTGTACTACGGCCCAGGGCTATACGTTCCATTTTTATTAAAATTCTTATTAACTCATAGCCCAAGAGCTTTTAAGCCAGACCGGAGCTCCTTTAGGGCCCGTCGATTTGATCAGAGCAATTTGTATGCAGTGTTCTGGACCCACTTTGTGGAGACAGTGAAGACAGCTACTGAATGATGTTATTCTGGAGATACGGGGTCCTCTTTCCCTCTAAAACCACTTTCCTGTACAATGTTACTCCCACACTGGGCATGTAGATGCTTGAGATTCACAATGGGTTTAAGACCTTTGAATATCTAAATATTTTTAGGAAAAGTAACGCTCAGTCATTTTAGCTCAGTGATGCTAAACTTGTCAGTCCCTGTTTGAGAACAGGGATAGCTTTTTCGGGGAAGAGAGCAAGGCTGAGGCCCATGAGGGCAGCAAAATATACCATTGAGGAATGTGAAGGAAAAGGGGAACTTGAGGCATTGGTTCTAGCTCCTAGCCTTGTCAAGGGGCAGCTGTGTCTGCAAACTATGCCACTTTGGTCTGAACAAAATGACTTCCTTTCAACAAATAAGCAGGGGCCCTTCATCTCTGGATGGGAACCACTCCATTGTCACAGCTGTTAGGTGAAGCTGCATCTCTGTTCTTACCCCATGGGCTTTATAGTGATTTTTATCCTTCAACTGGTATTTGCTTAAGTGGCCTCACTGAATTACTCACATTTATCTTTCCATTAATAGGCAGTCTTAAGCTTAAAGTCATCACCTTGGTAATCTTGCTAAGCTATAGAATACCTGAAAATAGCAACTCTCTTTTCAGCTTTCTGAGTAGAAGTCATTTCTGACTGACACAAAATACATCCAGAGTCTTTTTGATTTTTACTCGTACTCGTGCTTAAGGTACAGAACAGTCTGGGAAAGGTAGGAAAGGTGGTGCCATTGTTCATAGAAGCCAACCATGGATGGCTAACATTATTGACTGGTACATTATTGCTGTGAATGAACTAATAATTTACCTCTGAAAGGCCACTCAGAAATGAAAATCTGGGTCAGAGAGTCAGTTTGACATAAGCCTTCTTTTGTGCCTTTTTTGCATTTGAAGGGATGGATGTCCAAGGACAGCCTTATTGCTTGCATTTCTCTAATACCAAAGGATTTGTTAGTTTTTACTCTTTTTTTCATTTGTTCATCAACAGGAAGCTCTCATTCACTGTGTACCTGGTACTATGCTAAGCATGTCGGGGGTACAATAAAGTAGTAGCAAGAGAATTAGTTCTCAAGAACAAGTAACATAACTTTGGTGCTCAATACTTGGTGAAATACTGCCATATTATCTCCTCTAATTCTCACAATAACACTGTGCAATAGGCAGAGTAGGTGTTATAATCATCACTACTTTATCAATGAGAAAATTGAGGTTCAAGATCACCCAAGCAATAGTATTGAAAGCCAGGCTTGTATTCATATCTTCTAACCCCTAAGCCATGTTCTCTCAGCATACTGGCTCCCAGGATCTTGGAACTTTCCCAAGGAGACAAGACTTAAACACAGGAGGAGAAAAATGGCAGTACAAAGAAGTCTGTGATTAAGTATCAAATAGATGGTAAATGTAGGTACTGAAGATTCCCATAAAAAGGCAAAATCATGGTGAACAAAAATGGTAAATGAGATGGGCTTGATGGGTTTGGTTAGCTACAGAGAAAGCAGAGACCTTTAACTGGACAGTGCCAGATGAGCACAGTGACAAAGAAAGGAACTAGCAGGCTCTTAAGAGACAGCAGGACTAGGCAGGATTAGAACAGAAGGCTGAATGGTAGGAGATTCAAAGGAGGCAAAATAAGGAAGAGGGGAAACACGCTAAGTAAAAATCTGGACTTTAATCTTTTTTTTTTTTTTTTTTTAAGTATTTTTTTTCTTCACTAAAATGTGGTAGATGATGTCCTCATTGGCATATTCAAATTTTAAAGACCTCCCCTTCAACTTTTTTTTTTTTTTAAATAGGTAAATCAGTTGAAATAGATAGATTAGTTAGTTCACATGTTTGCCAGAGTGTGCTAAAGACTCAAAAAACTAATAGTTTAAAGAAGATAGTTGTTTTTCACATAATAGGCTTAGCTGGGGTGGCAACCTTGCTATATACAATCAGCATAGCTCAGGCTCCTTCCACCAATCCTGGGGTTTTCCTTCATCTGCATGTACAAGATATCTCACCACTCTGTCTAGGTTCCAGAAGACAGGCTAAAAAAAGAGGGAAATGGGGAGGGCATGCCTTTTCTGTTCAAGGTAGATAACCAACTGGTTCCTTTTTGCCTGAAACTGAAAGATTTCCCAGGACACAAGGATTTCAATACAAAAACCAGCAAAGTTCCTGGCAAACTGGAAGAGTTTGTCACCCTAATTCAAGGGTTCCATTAACTGTTTCATGGTTTACTTGTGCTTACGTCTATCTTCTAGAACTTAGCTGCAAGGGAGGCTGGTAAACATAATCTTTATTCTGGGTGGCTGTGTGCCCATCCAAAATATGTATGCCTATGGAAAAAGGGAATAATAGATTTTGGGCCATATGTAGTTGTTTTTCTTGCCATAACACACAAATAATTTTGTTGGTAGAAGAGAATGGTGTTCGCAAAAGTTGACAAACATTTGTGTGAATTTTGGTGCTGTGTTGGTCGTGGTAGTTCTGCAAATACTGCTTCATCAAGTCAGACTGAGGGATTTGTGCACCTACTATTACAACTTCACCCTTTTCCCAATCCAAGTAGTATATCTGAGAGATGTTTTATGGGGATAACTTTGAACCTCCACTCAAACTCACTGCCATCAAGTTGGATCTGACTCAGAGCGACCCCTCCTTGGGTTTCCAAGGTGGTAACACTACGGAAGTAGATTGCCCAATCTTCCTTCTAAGGAGTGGCTGGTGGGTTTCAACTGCCAGCCTTCTGGTTAGCAGTCAAATGCCTTAGGCACTACGCCACCAGAGTTCCCAAACCAAACTCACTGCGATGGAGTTGATTCGATTCATACCGACCCCTCCTTGGGTTTCTGAGGTGTTATCTCTATGGAAGTAGATTGCCCAGTTTTCCTTCCAAGAAGTGGCTAGTGGGTTTGAACCTCCAGCCTTCTGGTTAGCAGTCAAATGCCTTAGGCACTACACCACCAGAATCATTGTTAGTCAGGGTGTTCCCTGACTCACCCCACTCCCACCCAAACACACGGTGATGAATGAAGCTGCTGACTGCTGCTGCCTGGTCCTGCACCATCTCCATGGTAAGTTACAGGTCTGACCCTTGTGATCTATAGCTTTTCATGGACTGATTTTCAGAAGTAGATCACCAGGCCTTGCTTCCAAAAATCAGTAATAACTAATCAGTTATAAATTTCTCTTATGACACCCTCACAATTGATTGTAACACACTATTGTGGCCAGACATTGAAAGTGAGATGTACTTTAGTAGGTCATCAGAATCATTTTGAGTTCAGAAGTAGTGGAATGACGTGATTAAAAAGTACTTGAGAAAGTTTCATCTACAGGAGTAAGTGTCTCTCTACTTTATCCCAAAATATCCAACTGAGAAGGGAACAAGTGCATGGATCTAGATTTTATATTTAAATGTTACCAGAGATTTGTAACTGAAGGCTTCTAGAAGACTAGAACTGTAGACAATGAAGAATCTGTTCCATCCCTGCCCTCTCTGGAGGATTTTCCACTTAATTAGTTAGTTGACATCCCAAGAACAGCTTTCAGACAGTGGTCTGTTGTATGCACAGGGCTATTGCGAGGCAACATCAGCTGACTTGTAGGAAGGAATGAACCTGTGTATACAGATGTGGCTTCTGAGTCCTGAGGGTAACTATTATGCTCCTCCAGACATATCATCCAGCCATTTTCTTGACTGTGCTGGAGTGAGTCTTCCATGAACCTCTTCATTAGACATTCAAATATAACTTATCAACCACTCTAGCTTCAAGGCAAAGATGATTATATTAGCATCAAGTGGGATCCAGGAAGTAAAAGAGAATATGGCAATGATTGGAAACCAGTTGTTCATTAGAAGAGAGTCCAAGATTGAACTTCCTTCAAATTTCCCATTTTGGTAAATGCTATTCATCATCTCCTCTTTCATCATAGTCTCATAGGATATTCCACTGTGTCCTCAGTGATTGTACAAGTGTATAACCTAATGTCTACTTTGAAATGTTGTCTTGATGGCTTGATTTTTTTTGTTGTTGTTGTCATCTTAAGCAGAATCACTTTGCTGTAGAGAGCTAAAATATTTCTGGTCCTAAATTGAGGTGTGGCCCCTCATGCCCAAGTAAATCTTGAGTGCTACATGAATCCACTAGATGCTTGCCATGTGTTTCTCATCACACTCTGTGCCTGTTTTCTTGTGTACCCTGGAGCTTCCAATTTTAAGAGAATAAACATTCCAGAGGCATTAGTATGCTTGTATGAATTAGTAACTTTGAGAAGGGAAAAGCTGAAGACAAGATCTAGTCATACTTGCAACAGCTTTACTTGCTTGGAACTATCTGTCCTTTTGTAAAGGTTTGCAGTCTACATCTGCCACTAAGGAGGTTACGGAAGCCTGGGAACAATTTTGATTGTGTAGTGATTCAGCGAGTTATTAAGGACAATAAATCTGTATTAGTTAAGAAGTGAAGAGCTATAATATAATATTATGCAGCCATTAAGTGCAACATTTTCAAGGAATATTTAATGATGTGGTAAAAGGCTCATCTTACAGTATTAAGTGGAAAAAGGAAAGCATAAAACTGTGTATACAGCCTGATTCCAATTTTGTAAATTCATATGTATAGAAAAAAGGCTGGAAGGATTCTCCAAAATGTTAACAGTGTGGCAGCATTATGGATAATTTTTGGTTTTGATTCTTAAAATGATCTACATTTTCCATATTTTTCTAAATAAATATTTATCCTATTTTTAATACAAATACATAATTATGTTTATAATTATAGAAAATGTTTATATTTGCAAGAATACAGACAAAAAAAAATCCCATTTTGTCAATGTGTGAGGTATTGATGAAAATAATTTTCTTCAGCCCTTCTAGCCAAATGATGAGGTTCTTCACCTTTGAATGAGTTCTAAAACAGGCATGTGCCCAATGAAGTATCCTTATATTTGTTTGTTTGTTCATTCATTCATTTATTCATTCAGCAACTCTATGTTATGCTCCCACTATTCACCAGGCACAGCACTAAACTGAATTAACTTAAGTCCTAACTTTGAGAAGTCTGCATTCCCCAGTGGAGAGGCTCTAACTACTAAGCATCAGACAATATGTTAATTGTCTTATATACAAATGAAATGTTTGTTGAAGAATTAATAGATGGATGAACTAATGAATGAACAGAACCAAAAGTCTGTCACAAGTCCTGACTTCTCTTGCATGATTTTACTGGTGTTCTATGAGACTTCTAGCACCTTCTTATAGGAATTGCATGAGTCTGGGCCCTACCCTTGGAGTTGACTGCTTCATAAAATGTGAATGGCTCATGGAAGAACTGACCAGTTCTTTCCATGTGCTGTCCTGGGAAGCTTGTACTGTGCAAGGGATGGATGACTCTAGAAGGAGTCAGAGCTGGAGGCCTCCAAATGTAAATTTCTCCCTAGCTGTTGCAGGGTGCCAATGGGACTAGAACTCAAGCTAGAGATATAGCCAGATTAGTGTTTTTTGGCAGAATCGGGCCTACCTGGAGGTAGAAGTTAGTACCTCCAGGGTGTGATCTTGAGGTCACCCGCACTCCCACCCACTTACTGAAGCAGCACCTGAGGATGGCATCATCCACTCCAGTGAGAGATCGTTGAACAGGTCAGTGCCCTCAGGGAGCAGCACTGCATTCTTTTACCCCTAAGGTATGAATGAATGCCCATGGAGACAAAGACTTCCTACTGTGAAACTCTCTGGGGATCTCCTGTCTCCTGACTGACCATAATCCAGGTGAGCTGTGGTGAGGCCTAAACCAGACTGAAATAGAAGAAAGATGTCTCCCTGGTAGGTTCTCACTAAATGCTCTGTTGGACTGCTCTCTCACTCTCTCTAATGGCATTTCCTCCCCACAGTAGGGCTTGCAGTTATTTTGGAGGTTTGTGTGTAGGGGTGTGTGTGTGTGGGGGGGGTTCTTAATGTCTTCTTTTCGGGGCTCATGGAAATCCTTAAATGATCTAAGTAAATGAGTAACTCCTTGGATATTGCAAGATGAAAGTAAATGAGTTGCCCTGAGACCATAATGAATGCAAATGAATTCTGCACCTTTGCACAGGTCTGAGAGAGACTACAAGAGCTTCTGGTAGCCAGACGTTGTCTGAACATGAGAGGGAATCGAAATCAGTGGGAATCAGGAAGAAGGGAAGGAGGCAAATGTAAAGTGGTGGTCCTTAGAGAAGCTATTAACCAAGACTTGGCTTTTATTACTTTCTTCCTAAGGTTATAAAAAAAATATCCTGGATGGTTTCTGCCTCCCGGGAACTTTCTCTTGAAGGGTCACACATTTCCTGTGGATCTGGACCTGGTATAGTGCATTCATTTACTGTGCTGGGCTTGAAGAAGGTGGGGACATACCCTATCCTGGACACCACAGTCATTAGCGATGCCTGGAGATGCCGGAAGTGACAAAACCACTGCACTGAGGCTGAGTTTAGATTTTACAGTCACTGAAGGATATTCCCACCTCCTCTTCCTCACCCTTCTCCTCCTCTTAGACTTTTCTTCTGGGCAGTGGTGCCTTGTGATGCCTAGTGGGCCCCAACCCCAAGCCTTCTTTCATCTGGAAATGACTACTTGATTAGACTGGACTACCTTTCTCAGCCACCACTCTTCATCTTCTGCTCCGGGCTGATATCTGGGGTCCCAGGCAGAGAGGGTAGGGTAAGGGCACTGCTGCTCCTGACCCTGACTCTCACCCAGCTCTACTCTCTGTTACTCACAATTACCACCACTCCCCCATGGCCGTCTGCTCGATTCTTGGCACCTTTCTCATCGCCTCTTCATATTTTCCTCAGGAAGCCTCTTCTCTCTGTTCCACTGATACCCACCTCTTCTGGCACTAGCTGTTCTTTACCTCATGACCCTTTACCATGAAATGCCCAAGAGAATTGGCACTAGCTTTCCTCAGAAATCGACATGCATCTTTCTTACTCCATCTGGGACTCATTGAGTGCCTAATTCATGCCAGACATTGAACCAGGGGTTACAAAGGTGAAGAAAAGGTTATTCCTGGCTGTTCATAAACAGATAAAGCAGTAACTGTTTGCTCACTGCTATGAAGGTAATGACTGCTCTAATGGGGTCTTAAAGAATCCTGTCTGAAAGCAGCAGTAATAAGGAACAGTAGCTAATCCCTGGCTTCATAGGAAGCAAACATTCACAGATTAAACTGGTCTGTTCCCAGGGATCAACACAAGCAGCTCTTTACCCACCCGATTTCTTAGAAGTGCCCTTCTCCCAGGGGCAGCTCCATATCCCCCACATCCTGCAGCAGAAAGATACAATGCTGGCCCTCAAGCTGGTTCTCTAAATGCAGTTTCCCACGGAAGTCTTGTCATGCAGAGTGATTCAGAGACACTCTTTAGGATTAAACAGCAAGTACATTATGGTTAAAACTTACTTGTGCAGACTATCTCCTGGGACGGTAACCACCCTTCATAGCTTTGCATTTCTGGGAAAAAGCTTCCAAATAATAAATGAATTCAGTTTGGATTTTATATATACCAGCTTTTTTTTTCTTTTTCCCCTCTACCCTAAACACTTCAAAACTCCCTTTTAAGGCTCAACTCATCTTTGAACTCATTTGTGTTAAAGTGCTATGGGGTTAATATATACCTTCATAAGATACACAAAGCAGCTCTGGTGGTGCAGTGGTTAAAGCATTAGGCTGCTAACCAAAAGTTGGTGGTTCAAACCTACCAGGCACTCCATGGGAGAAAGATGAAGCAGTGTGCTTCCATAAAGATTTACAACCTTGGAAACTCCATGGGGCAGTTCTATTCTAGACTAGAGGGTCGCTGTGAGTTGAAATCTATATAAAAATCCATTGCCGTTAAGTTGATTCCGACTCATGGCTACCCCATGTTTTACCGACTAGAACTGCTGCATAGAGTTTTCTTGGCTATAATCTTTATGGAAGCAGATTGCCAGGCCTTTCTTCCATGGAGCCACTTAGTAGTTTTGAATTACCAACCTTTATGTTAGTGGTCGGGAGTTCTGGTAGCATATTGCCTAAGTCACTTGACTGCTAACCAGAAGGGTGGTGGTTCAAACCACAGCCACTCCTCAGAAGGAAGGTTGGGCAATCTACTTCTGTAGTGATACTGCCTTGGAAACACAAGGAGGGGTTGCTATGAGTTGGGTCCGACTCGACAGCACATAACAACAACAACAACAACAACATGTTAGTGGTCAAGTGCAAACTGTTTAAGCTACCAGGAACTTCATAAGATATATATATAAACCTGTCAGAGAAGGAAAACTCAAATATTTTCCTGTAATAGAGAGAGAAAAAAAAAAAAAAAAAATTGGTAAGACTACACCTTGTCAAAGGTGGAAAACTTGTAAGACCCAGAAAAACAAGACAGTCCTGTCAAGTTTTGACTCTCATAGGTTTCACGGTATATGCATTTTAGCAGAAGCTCCTATTAGACTAATGTCTTAACCCTAAAAAAAAAAGAAAGAAAAAACTGTTTCTTGGTTCAAGTAATTCTTTCCATGTTTGTAATAGAGAGGATCTCAGATACAGAAGCAACTCAGTAAAATATGTATTTGGAAAGAGGAGATTTGGGCACCTCTGAAGTCATACACCTTGAGCCTCATACCAACACACACAAACCCAGTACTGATAGTGTTCTCCAATTAGGCTCATCCTTACACTCCTTTAAAGTACTTGACATTATATCTGTATCACTGCGGGCTTTGGTCTTGCCAATTAGATGCTCTAATTCTGAAATGTAATTGAAGGATGTTGAGTTTCTGAACTCAGATTGCATACATTTTCCTTTCTGTGGTAGCTTAGGGCTTGGGAACTAATGCTAAAGACAGTAAATAAGAATCTTAAGTTTGAAATTTGATGGGAAGAAGAAGAAGAAAGTATATGTCTTTAAAAAGGAGAGCAGGTAGAATAATGTCCCCAGGCCAGGAAAGTACCAGTCATTTTTCAGATAAATTATACCCTCCTCCTCCTCCATGGGAAAAAAAAAAAAAATCATACTCAGACTTAACTGTCCCTTTGGCACTTTTGTCAAATGAGTTTTAGTAGCAGAAGCTGCTAAAAATATAAGCCAATTTCTTTCTTCATTTAAATCAAGTGCTTAAAAAAAGTGTAGCGCCTAGAACTAGTACAGGGCTGAGCATAGCAGCAGCCTGGTCTGCCTCGGTCCCTGAATACTCCTCGGTGACAGCCTGGTACCCTCTCTAAGCTAGAGGAAGTCAGCAGCCAAGCTAGAATTTGCCCCTCGACAGCAGGGGATTGATTGTTTTAGGCACTCAGGTTGAAAAGATGCCCTTGGGTACAGACTGACCAGGTCAGATGTAAGAGGTACTCTGAAAAGTATGTTCTTCTTTGTTCATTCATTAATCCTTTTTTTCCTTCCTGATTTGTTCTTCCTTCCTTCCTTCTAAAAAATAATTTTAAAGTACCGAAAATGCCAATACCAATACTCGTAAAAGGGCTTATGAATGAAACACAAAGACCATACTCTTAGGTAGAACAGGATTCACCCTGTCCCATGCAGTGGGGCCTTTCTCTTAGCTATCCTGTTTGTAAAGCAATCTGATCTATTTGCTTTACTCCTAATGAGAGTCTCTGGGTGCTATAAATAGTTAATACATTCAGCAGCTAACCAAAATTTGGAGGTTTGAGTTTATGCCAAAGTACCTTGGAAGAAAGGCCTGGTGATCTACTTTTGAAAAAGTCAGCCATTAAAAACCCTATGGAGCACAGTTCTAGTCTGGCACACGTGGAAGTGCCTCAAGTCTGCAATGACAACAGCAACTGGTTAGTTACAAGACGAGAACCAGTGAGGTCTCACATTGTTTTCAGACGTATCTGCCTTGTAATGTTGTTGTTATGTGCCGTCAAGTTGGACCCAACTCATAGAGACCCCTCCTTGGGTTTCCAAGGCAGTATCACTAGGGAAGTAGATTGCCCCATCTTCATTCCAAGAAGTGGCTAGTGGATTTGAACTGCCAGCCTTCTGGTTAGCAGTCAAATGCCTTAGGCATTACACCACCAGAGCTCCCAGAAAGAGACAGCCTAGTCTACCTTGCGGGGAGAGTCTGAGCCTTGTAATAGAAGATTCTTAAGAAATTAAAAGCCTTTGAAGTCCAAAGGAGTATCTTTAATAGTAAAATGTCAGAAATGTGATAGGGAGAAGGAAAGAGATTTTTTTTTTTTTTTTTTTTCTCATCAGGAAGACTAAGAACTCTTCACGTTATCCTATGTGGCAGCTGTTTGTGCTGCCTGAGAATCCTACATGCTACATCTAAATTAAACATATCAAAGATGATCTTAGATTCAAGTTTTAGAAGTTGAAAAGTCATAGACATTAGCTGGCCTACTTCTCCTATTTTTAACAGATGAGGAACTAGAGTCAAGCTTCTTGAGGGCCATCTGGTGCGCTCTCTGCTCCCCATGCTTTGGCCGAGGGGAAAGCGGTAGCATACCCCTTCCAGGAAGAAGATGTAGGATAGGGAAGCAGACATAGTTGGAGATAGATTATGCTAGGGTTTCACTGTAATGCCTCCAGTTCTTGGCCTTGGGACTTATAAATGAGGCCACCTTGAGTCAAACGCCCTGTGGAACTTCGGTGATTCAAACAAACCTGAATGACACTCTGAGATAGCTTTGCCATAGTTCACTTTCTGGTCTCTGATGAATAGTGAACATAGTTATTAATGTCTCAGTGACTTCCATGGAATAACTACATCACTTTTACTGCTCCTCATATCAAACCTGAATAACAACCTTAATGTGTATGTGTGTATATATGGTACAGATACAGGAGTGTGCTTCAATGTGCAGTTATAGGAAAAGTGATGGAGTGTGACAAACCATCCCCACTATGCTTTCCTCTAGTTCTGCTCAGTACCAATGACACAGAAATTCAGAAAGCCTCCTAGGTATCCCCTGTTGCCATGACACAGGAGAGAGAAGTCAATGCTTTAGAACAGGATTAAATCTTTAACCTTTTTCTCTTTAAAACGATGCTCTACTTGCCTGAGCTAATCCCCAGGTATCAGCACTAGGTAAATCTAGAAGTTCCTGGCCACAAGGGCCATCTTTATTTATGATGTTTTATAATCTACCACTGAGGGTCGCTTTGGTGACAATTTCCACAGATGTCAGATTAGTTGGTCCCTAGCCAGCTGCTGTCCTATCGCTTAGAAGAATTGTTGTTCATGTTCATCTTTTGGATAAGCAAATAGAGCTTAGCAGAAGATTGCATGGGCTTCAGACTGAGTTGAGTTTTTAAATAACGATTGCTAACACTTCTGTAGCATTTCTGATGTGTCAGGCACTGTTCTACAACTTTACGTAAATTAACTCGATCTTCACAGCAGCGATTGTATGAGCTATGTATGGTTATGATTGCCATTTTCAAAATAGAGAAACTGAGGCAAAGGGAGGTTATGTCATTTGTACAAGGTCACATAGCTATTAAATAGCAGAAAAGTCAGATTTGAATCCACCTCATCTGGTTTAATCACTACAGAATACAGCCACTAGCACGCCATGTTTTAAAACATGGGTTTTATTATTCAATATAATACCCCAGTTTCTGGCACTTTAGGATTCCTTTTATAAGGAAAGATGTCTGTGAATAGAGCCAGTTGGCCTTTGTCAGTAAAACTGTACTTAAAACCCACAGAGACAATAGTTTCTCCTCATTTGAACCCCCAAATCACATCCAAGAGCAAAGTTTGTCTTGACTTCATAGATTAGGCCTGTCCTTCCCCAAGCAAAGGCTAATAAGAAATGTTGACTAAATTAACTTCCTAGTTGATTCAAGAATACTTCCAAGTCCCAGACTTCTTCCTCTTCCACAAAGGCCCCCCTGTTTATTGCAACCCATAATGTCCTCTCCCTCCATGGATCTCTTCCTTGGATCGTCTCTGAACCAAAATTAGGGCAGCTGGCCTGAAAAACGCACTTACATTCAATCATTCACACATCTACATATTGAAAAAAGCACTGTACTACTTACTAGCTTCTGGTAATCATTACTGTCATTCTACATTGATAAGTTCAGTCCTCCCAACAAACTTAACGTCCAAGAACCATGTCTAAAGTCCTTATCAATATGCTGGCCACCCCCAAGCTACATTTAATAAATATTTAAGGACCCTTCCTAAGAACCAGGAGTGTGTTAAGCAAAGCTGCTCTTTTGGGCAAGGTTATTCAGTTAACTTTTTTGTTTTTCCTCTATCTGGTGTTTACATGCTTTTTTCCTTTTTTCTGTCATTTCTGGTAGTTGTCTAAAAGTTCCTAGACTTACTACATTGTGTTAAACTTTCTTCTTTCTGGGAAATACAAAACATATATTTAATATGCTTGTGTTCTGTCTCTATAAGACCAGCAATGAATGTTAAAAAAAGAAAATTTAGTAATATATATGTCTTATCTATTCATGCCTAATATTCATTAATTCATTCATTCACTGAATCTGTATTTATTTAGTTCCCACTGTGTGCCAGACACAAGCCACTCTAAGGTATTACAATAAACACGGTTGGAACCTCTATTCATGAAACTACCATCTGGGGTATAATGGGATAGACAAAAGACATTAATTAATAAATGTATAATTTTACATTATACTAAGTATTTTGAAGACTAACAATAGAATGCTGTAAGAAAAAATAATAGAGGATTCCAAATGTAGAATTTGGAATTCTGATATGTTCCCAAGTGATGCTGCTGGTTTGGGGACAGTACTCTTAGAACCACTGCCCTACGATCTTATGGATGAAGGACATTTTATTTGCCTTATGAATTAGCTCAGCACACATTAGAATCACTTCTCTCAAAAACCAAACTCACTGCCATTAAGTCAATTCCAACTCATAATGACCCCCCTGGGTTTCCAAGGCTGTGAATCTGTATGGAAGCAGACTACCTCATTTTTCTTCCATGGAGTGGCTGGTAGGTTTGAACCACCAATCTTTTGATTCACAGCCAAATTCTTTACCACTACACCACCACAAGGAGCTCTGGTAGTGCAGTGCCTGAGGCACTTGACTGCTAACCAGAAGGCTGGAGGTTCAAACCCACCAGCAACTCCTCAGAAGGAAGATGGGACAATCTACTTCCATAGTGATACTGCCTCAGAAACCCAAGGAGGGGTCACTATGAGTCGGGTCCGACTCGACAGCACATAACAACAACACCATAGCTCCTTTTGAATCACCTAGGAGCCTTTAAAAATATTAATATCTGGCTCCATGCTAGAGGTTGTGTTAAATTTGATCTGGGGTGGGGTGTGGACATCAGTTTTTTTCAAAGACACCTAATGCATATTGAGGATGAAGAACCACTGATGCTAGATGGTGCCAGGGAGAGTGAGTGTTGGTTGATGAGCTCTGGCTAGTGTAAAAATCCTTGGGTGATTTGCAGCACAAATGCTGATTCACTCACTAACCTGTTAGTAGTGGGGAGTTCTGCCTTCTTTCAGTGTCCATCTCACAAATCTCCAGTTGCAATGTGATTCTGTAATTCTGTACCTCTCTCATATGAAAGAACTGGACCTTGATGGACTTGTTTGCTGTGAATTTGAGCTTCACTGTGGAGCATTCCTGCCAAACTTGAGTCATAGACATTTGGACTCTCTGAGCTCTTAAACCTAGGGCAAGAGTGTGATGGGGCTAGTAGGTCTATGGGAGTATGTAGCTGGAGTCAGAAGACCCGAGTCTATTTCCAACTCTGCCCTGATGAGTTGAAAACCCTGGGTAAGTCGTCTAACTTCTTGGGCTATGACCCAAAGGCACTGAACTAGAAGATTACCATGTTTCTTTTAGATTGTTAGGTTCTAGCAGTCCTACTCAGGAATTAAATATGAAACCGAGCCCCAGTTTCCACCTCTATAAAGTAAGAGTTGGATTTGTGGTCTCACGGGACCTTTGTCAGCCCCAAAATGCTATGATTCTAGCAGTAAGAACAATAGCTAAGCTTTAAAGAACATTTGTTATGTGTTAGATATTTTTCTAGGAACCCTGGTGGCACAGTGGTTAAGTGCTTGGCTGCTTACTAAAAGGTCAGTAGTTACAGCCCACCAGATATGGGAGTCTGCTTCTGTAAAGATTTACAGCATTGGAAACCATAAGAGGAAGTTCTACTCTGTCCTATAGGGTCGCCATGAGTCAGAATTGACTTGACAGCAGTGGGGTTTGGTTGTACTGTTCTAAAAGATTTTATATTATCTCATTTAATCCTCAGAACAAAACAGTGAGATAAATTCTATTATTATCATCCCCATTTTACATATGAAGAAACTGAGCAGCAAAGAGAATGACTTGTCTAGCCTCACACAGATGTTGTTATTATGTGCCGTTGAGTCGGATCCGACACATAGTGACCCCTCCTTGGGTTTCCGAGGCAGTATCACTACGCAAGTAGATTGACTAGCCTTCCTTCCGAAGAGTGGCTGGTGGGTTTGAACTGCCAGCCTTCTGGTTAGCAGTCAAGTGCCTTAGGCACTACACTACCAGAGCTCCCACCTCACACAGATAGTAAGTGACAAAGCTGAATTCTAACCCAGGCCATCTCTTCCTAGAGCCAGTTCCCCTAACCATACACACTGTTTTACCTCAGATGCCTCATTTCTCTACTCTAACCCTGTTTCTCCAACAATAAAATGAAGGTTTAGACTAAATGGTCTCTAGATCCCTTTGAACTCCATAAGGCAGTGCTTCTATAGATACTTCCATTTAATGATTTGTCCATTTTTCCTTGATTTATTCAGCAACCTTGATTGAGCTTTTACTATGGGGCTCAGGAATCAGACTGACTGAATTACAATCCTAAATTCACCACTTAACTAGGCGTTACCTAAACTCTCCTTATTCAAATGGGATTAATAAAAGTATCCACCTTACAATGTTTTTGTGAGGATAAAATGGCATTTTTTATGTAAGCATCTAGCATAGTGCCTGACAAATAGTAATTACTCAATAAATGTGTGTATCATATTTGGGAGCTCTGGTGGCATAGTGCCTAAAGCATTTGACTGCTAACCAGAAGGCTGGCGGTTCAAACCCACCAGCCACTCTTCAGAAGGAAGATTGGGCAATCTACTTCCGTAGAGATACTGCCTTTTGGAAACCTAAGGAGGGGTCACTATGACTTGGGACTGACTCCATGGCAGTGAGTCTGTTTTTGGTTTATCATTATCCTCAGGCCTTACACTAGTTACTAGGGGGAACAAAGCTAAATAAGGCACAGTCCCTGGTGCCACTGATCTTATGATCCAGGAAGGTAGAAAAGATGAGTATAAGTAATTAGCAGATAGTGTGAGAATAGTGAGGATTCCTGGTGGTACAGTGGTTGAGTGCTCAGTTGCTAATCAAAAGGTTGACAATTCAAACCCACCAGCCACTCCACAGGAGAAAGATGTGACAGTTTCTGTAAAGATTTACAGCCTTGGAAACTATAGGGCAGTTCTGCTCTGTCTTAATAGGGTTGCTGTGGTTCAGAACTGATTCCATGGCAATGGGTTTGTTTGGTGACAACCATAAGATAAAACAAAAGTGCTTTCCAAGTACTTGGAGCCATGGGAAAGCCTTTGGGCTACTTTTTTCTGGTGAGAGGAAATGGAAGTTGGCTATCTTAATATGAGCCCTACCTTCTGGAAGTCTGAATGATTTGGCAACTGTCAGCACTAGGATATGAACAGTACACAGGGTGGACCCAGCCCCAGTATGAGGCACAGGGGCTAGAAGTCCCAGATCCAAACAGCCAAGGAGGCAGAGAGCTTTATGCTGATTCAAGCAAGCAAAGCAAGATTCAGCCCTGAATCCGATGGCAGGCAGCAAGGAGCAGAGAGACAAAAGCTACAGCAAGGGGTAGAGGGTGGCTGAAAAGAGTGGGGAGGGCATGTGCCCATAGGCACAGTACCATAGCCAGTGAGCAGGGACCTTGAAGGCACTGAAGGCATCTTCAGTGAAAGATGGATCTCTAAGATACCCAACTGGCCCTGCATCTCGACTTTTCTATAGGGCTCTTGAGAAAAGCCACTCTTGGCTGAGGTCCTGGGCCCTGCAGGTGGGAATAGGTAATTGGTGACACCTGGTAGCGGTGAGGTGTACACTAGCTAGGAGACAGCAGTAGTTCCTGGTAGTGTTATTTTCTTCAGAGCCTAGGATCTTAGACTAGCAGAGCTGGGATGTAGGGTAGGAATAGAGAGCAGTTCTTAACAGATTCCTGTCACATACTAAGAATCCTTCAGGATGACATCTGGGAATCTGCATTTGAACAAGCCTCCCAAGTACAAGTAATCACCAACTTAGGACACATTGCATTGATGACAACTGTACTTCTGATTTTTTTTTCCTGTACATCTTGTCCTTTATAATATGTACTACATAAAATGTTGCAGCTCATAATTTGCTGATGTTATCATTCTCAGGTGTTCACTTACAGATGTTTAATGTTACAATTCATAAAGATACTAATAATAAAAGTCAATAATAATGAAAACTTAAAAAAAAAATGAGGTATTCAACTTATGTCAGACCCAACTTATGACAGACCTATGCTGGTAGCTACGATGGTAGTTCTGATGTCTGTAATCTACAGTGGCGTCACTAGGGTTGGTGTCTCACACACCCCCACAAATCCCTCATTCTCACACCTTTCCTCAGTGAGTGCTGCCCTGCCCTTCCTAGCCCCATACCCATAGCTCCCTGGCAGCCCCCCCATTGGTCAAAGCGAGGACCCTCCTCTCCACCCAGTGGTGTGCACCCACGGCACCCCCACCCACCCACACCCTGGGGTCATTTTGGTGTCCTCCCTCTGACACTGTAAGGGGGTGTGATCTGCACTTCCATTACCCCCCCAGTGACGCCACTGACGTGACCACACTTTGAGAGACATCATCATAGAGACAAAGGTTGATACTGAAAAACCAGACTAGCCAGACAGATAAACAAGCTGAGACCTCCAGACTGAGAGTTTTCACACTTAGGGGAAACCTGTGTTGCTTTCCTTAAAGTTTCCTGTAAGACCCATACATACACCTGCCACCTCCCGCCCACCCTCTACCCTCGTGCTCAATAAGAAAGCTGCAGGCCAAGAGGGTAACATTAATTTAAAAATAATTTTTAACAACTTACAGGAAAATCTTTTTAAACTCAAATCTTAAACCCCCTTCGCATAATGCAGGCCTGATTCTCACCAGCTCTTCTCACACACACTCACGTGTGAAATGTTGAATCAAAAGTCTTCTTTCTTTAAGACCCCTGGAAAAACTGAGAGCTGGGGAGGAGGATGCTTCACACTCTCTCCTCCTTTTCGCAGCTTCATGAGAACCAGTTCTTGATTTATTCAGTCTTTTAAAACTTAAGGAAACTAGCATAGGTTTGATCAGTGATGTTTACCTATTGCGGGGGGTGGGGGTTAAAAGAAAAAAAACTCTCAAAACACATGTTAGAACCTGTGCTAGGCAAGAGAAACCCTATAAATTCCCTGAGCCGACCTCAGGGTGTCAAGAGGAGTGTCCAGACTTGCCGCATCACTTGTCAGCTTGTCCCAAAGTACTCATTTCTCAATCCAAGATCGCAAGGGAAGGCTGCAAACTTCTGTGGCCATGCTATGTGAAATGTGCACACACACATACACTTTCATTTTGGATTGTCAGCAAAGGGAGGAGGTGTATGAGAGAGAGCTCCTTCCAGGTTGCCCTGGGGCATTCTCGGGGGCGTCACAAGTCCCAGTAGCAGACAGAGTGCCTCCAGGATCCTTTCTTCCCATGGGGATTTGCCTACCAAGGTGAGACTCACTCCTCTCTCATTTGGGGTATGGTGTCCACACTCTAAGAGCAGAGAGACAAGCCATCAGTTCCACCACAAAAAAAAAGGTGGCCATTTTGTTCTCTAAGTTCGCAGTCCTCAGTCCCTGGACAGTATTCCTCAAAGTTCTAGGAAGCCCCTTACTGGCATTCCACTGCCCATCCAGCCTGATGGCCTATGAAAAAAGAAGGGAGCTGATGCTGCCTCCTTTCCCTCCATAGACAAGCCCAGCTTGCAAAGGGCGCTGGTGGCTTCAAGACGCTGTGGAAATTTCTCTAGGGAAATCTCACAAGCCTGTAAGAAACTTGACCTCATTTGCATTTTCTGATTGAATCACAGATAGGTTTTGGTTCTCTCCCTTCCCTTTACAAAGACAGGCCCAGGAATGAAAAAAGGCTATGATACTTAGGCTTTATGGTGATTGATTATAAACTTGGTTCTCTTACACATGACATTTCTAGCCTTAACCATTTTCATGTGGATGTGTGTCTGTCTCATGCCATTATTCAGTTTTTCTCCCTTCTTATAGATGTGTGTCTGTCTTAGGTTGTTGTTCAATCCTTCTTCCCTTCTTGTACTACATTGCCTAATGAAAAGTTCAACAACATCAGAACATACTCCTGAAGGATTTATTAGTTAACTAAATCTTCACCCTCATTATGGCCATGATAGAATTTCTTTCAAGGACCACAGTTCAAGAAATAGCATAAATCAAAGACAAGACTGATGGTTGTTCTGCACAACACTCTTGTTTTGAATCTCATTCCCTCAAACCCACCAAACCCACTTCTACAGAGTTGATTCCAACTCATATCGACACAAAGAGTCGGGTAATTAAGATGTAGAAACCTATAGTGTGAGAGCAAGTTATTTAGATGTGTGTAATGATCTGGACTGTTGGAATCTATTAATTGGTGTTACAGAGCCCTTTAAGAAAAGCAGACAGTGGTGTAGAAAGTTTATTCTTTAGCATGCCTATTGGGCTTTCTTGTTTTAGTTTTTGCAAACCCATAAGCACAGTTCTGTCTGCCAGGCCCAGACCATGGTGGAAAATGTTGTGACAAAGAAGTAACGACTTTCTTTGCAGGGCCTATGTACATAGAAGTGCTCTGAGACCTGTACCTAATAATAGGAGAGGCAAACCAAGAGCCAAGGAAAATCAGTTCAATTCATTTTCCTTCTTATAAAAGAAAATGGAGAACCTGTTTGGGTTTTTTTCCATGCAAAAGCAAGAACCCTTGAACTGTAGCATTTAACACCTAACTGGGTGCTAATTTCCCTTTTCTTCCTGGTCGTTAGTTACCCCTTTCTCCTCTGCATCCCAGAGTAAAGGGGCCCTTGAGGGTCCCAGAGTCCCAAAGGAAAGACATTCCAACAGTGGAGTGGACATCTACTTTTCTAAATGGGCAAGGTGGGATTCAGACACATTTTGGTTCCATGTTGGACTTTGCTACTTAGTAGCTGTGTGACCTTGAATAAAATGTACCACCTCTCGGAGCATCAGTTTCTTTCTCTGTTAAATGTAGACTGTCATTACAATCAAATAGGGCAGGTATGAATGTTACAGATGATGCCTGTAAAGTATCCAAATGGTTTTTCCTGTCCCTCACCACTTCTTTTATGAAAGAAAATATAAGGATGTTTTTATTTTAAACAACTTAACATATTAGAATCCTTGTACCTATACCTAGTTTCATTTTCCATCTTCTCCTCAGTTCACCAAATATTCCTCCTCCTTTGCCCTACACCTAATTCCTCTTGCTTGTCCTATTTCTCTTCTCTTTGGAATCTAATCCCTTCTTTTCTCCTTTCTTCATCCATTTTATTCACTTACGATTAGTGTAGGGAAGAGGTAGGAAATTATTTTGGTTAGGATCAGGGCCGTAGAATTTAATAGAAGAAAGCACGAAATTATATTCTTTTATTCCTTCAACAAATATTGTTAAGCACCTACTGTGTACAGACCTGGTGCACAGGATTGGCACACTTTGCATTCCTGCTTCAAGTATGATACTCTGCCAAGAGCTCTGGCAAAGGAAACAAAGGGTATTGTGAGAGCATCTAGGAGGGGCACCTAATCCAGATTTGGGAAGGCCTCCCAGGGGAGGTACCTGAGAACTGAAGATAAAAAAAAGAGACAGAAGGGTTTGTGTAAAGGCACCAGAAGAGGAAACCTCATGTATTTAAAGAAATGAAAGATCAGTGGTAGAACAGAGAATGAGAGGGAGAGGGTCTCTAACATGAGGTTTAGGGGCAACAGGGGTCACCGAGAAAGGCTTTGCATGGCTTGGGGAGGAGGGCAGCTCTGAGTCTAAGAGCCAGAGGAAGCCAGCGTGGGTGGGTAGAGACAGCAACATTCAGATCTGTGATTAGGCGCCTGCTTCTGCTGCAAGGTGGAAAACTGGACCTGCTGTTCTTTGCTCTCTGCCTCTTTCGTACTCATAGGTTGGGCCCTTGGAGATGCCAAGTCTTCAGCTTTGTAGCTTTCAGTGGTCCTGCAAATTGAGATCAAAAGAGGTCCCCTTCGGCCAGGCGCTGTTTTAAGGACCCTGCTGAGGATTTACACCAAATGGTTTTGAAATGTAAGACAAACCATAATCACCGGGCAATGCTCCCTTGTTTTGCCAGAGAGAGACATTTATAGGTATTAAACTAGATCCAGAAGGCCTCTAATACAGTTCCTTAAATGCAATAATAACACAGAATTATTAGGGGAAACTATTATTATTATTCCAAGTAATAACATAATTCTGTGCCCATGGAGGACATCCAAAGTGCTGAGAGACATGAGCATTGGTTAATTAAGCCTCACCTCTCCTCCATGGGTTAGATGAAGTATCATTAGGCTCATTTTTATAGAGGAGAAAACTGAAATGCTGTTGGGTTAGTTGACTTCCTTAAAATCAAACTATGGAAAGAGGCACTGGGGATTTTTTCCCCTTTCATCAGCCCCTTTCGCCCCATGCATCCCACTTAGAGACAGGGGTGCAGTTTGACCAATGCCTAAGCAAAAGATAAGCCTTCAGGGTTAGGAGAGCCCTTAGAGATCTGAGTCCCTCCTTCCCCACCCCAAGGACTAGGGTCGAGAACTTCGAGGACGAGAACTAATGCTAAAATGTGTGTCTCCTGCTCTTCCACATGTTTCGATGGTAGAATTCTTGTCTTCCATGCAAGAGACTTGGATTCTATTCCCAGCCAAGGCACCTTGTGCACAGCCATCACTCCCATCAGTGGGGGCTTATGTGTTATGATGCCAAACGATTTCAGTGGAGCTGCCATACTAAGACAGACTAGCAAGGAAGGCCTGCCAATCTCCTGAAAATCAGCCAGTGAACACCCTATGGATTTCAACAGTCCGATCCTTGTGCATGGCGTTGTCATGAGTCAGTTGCCAGCTCAATGGCGGCCAACAAGAGCAGCAACAACCCTCCCCCACACTCTCACTGGTCTTTGTGCACAGAGAGAAGCTTATCCATAGAGATGTCAAAAACAGTTCCTTATATGGAAAACCAAATCTTATTTCCAAAATTCATGAGGAAAATTTACCACTCAAAAGTGATAGACAAAGCCAAATAAGGTGAGAGTGGTAGGCGGACAGAAGGATCACTATTGCCAGGGCCTTTGTGTTTTGATGGCAGGAGCATGAACCCCAGAAATTCTTAATATCTGCTGGTACAGCCCCTTTCTTCTCCTCCACCTCTTTTTTCAACTCTGATCTTCCTGTCTCCAAATCCCAATGTTCCAAGTTTGGGAGCTATCTATGGCACTGTATGTAGAATCTTAGGAAGTTGTTTCCTCTCTTCCAGACTTCTTTTTCCCCTCATTCCATAAACCTTTAACTTATGCCAGGCACTGCACTGGATACTAGAAATACAGAGCAGAATAACCTTGCTTCCTGTTCTCAGGAAGCTTACAACTTTGGAGGTTGTAATCGACTCACTGCCGTCCAGTCAATTCTGACTCATTGCGACCCCTCCTTAGTTTCCCAGGCAGTATCTCTATGGAAACAGATTGCCCATTCTTCCTTCCAAGGAGTGGCTGGTGGGTTTGAGCCACCAGCCTTCTGGTTAGCAGTCAAATGCTTTAGGCACTATGCCACCAGGGTTCCCACAATATAACATACTCCCTCCTATACCCTGTCCACCTCCACCAAAAATAAAGTATCTTAACATACGTATGACTTGTACCTCAAGACAGGAGAGGCACATGTAAGGCAGGATGCTTTGGAGAACTCAGACTGACCAATTTTACCTAGAGGAGTCAAAGAAGACTTTAGGGAGGAGTTAAAGTTTGAGCCAGATTTAGAAAGATGAGATTATTAGGCTGAGAACTAAGAAAGTTCTTCCATGCCAAAGGAACAGCCTGGACAAGAGCCTAGAGAAATGATAACATATGAGGTTTGGGGACCATTTAAAAGTTTATGTTTTCATTGCACATAATTGGCTCTTTGGATCAGAATAGCTAAATTCAGCCCTAACATAGATTCTCTCATAATTTTCATAGATTGTTTTGTTAAGTGCATTATGCTTCTATATAAAGAGATCATGTTGTTGTTGTTATGTGCCATCGAGTCAGACCTGACTCATAGCAACCCCTCCTTGGGTTTCCGAGGCAGTATCACTAAGGAAGTAGATTGCCCCGTCTTCCTTCCAAAGAATGGCTGGTGGGTTTGAACCGCTAGCCTTCTGGCATAAGTCATGTAAATTCTAAGACCTTATTTTCCTTCATAGCACAGAACTGAACCATACCAAGTTTCTATCATTTACGTAATCAAATGAAGAAGCAAGTTAGACGACCTAGTCTCAAAGGTCACTTCTATCACGAACTCACTGAGTGATCTTGAGTGTGACGTTTAAATTTTCTGAGCATTCACTTTCTCCTGTGTAAACTTTTGGTAATTCTGCTACTTACTTCCAAGGGTTATTTCAGTGACAAAATAAGGCAACGTAGATAAAAGAATTCTGTAAATTATAATGTATTATATATAATATTGCTGTTATTAAGTTTGACCTAATAGCTATGATAAAGATATCTTATTCTAGGTTAGTTTCTTTTCATTTTCTTCTATCAGCTGTCACTAATTGCAACCTCTGAGTTCAGCCACAAAGCATGCTGGGATGTCAGTGGCAGGCAGGAAAGACAAGCAAAGAATATGATTCCATGGGACTCATATGAAGGCCAGATTTGAGCCACCAACCTCATCCCAGACCCCACTCATGGTCTAAAACATTATCTGGCTACATTCTCAATGCCTTGAAGACTAGGAGGGCTAAATACACAGGTTTCAAGGGTTTGCCACCCATAAGTTCCATGGGACTCAGTAGGTGCTCTCTGGAGAAAGCAGCTGGTTGCCCAGCAGGGTGCCACAAAAAGAGGGGAGCCAGCACAGTGCTCAGTATTCACCACTCTACGTCCTTTCCTTGGGTAGATGATATCCCCATTTCCTCATAGTTAGGTTGGGACCAAGCAACTGAGTTCTAGTAAATGGGAATGTAAGTGGAAGTGATAAAAGTTCTGGTGCAAGGCATTTGAGAACTGACGTGTCCCTTCTGTTCCTTCTGTTCCTTTTTCCCTCCTGTGAGACCTTGGAGGCTACATGTTCCAGATGGCCTAAAAACAAGATGGAGGAATGTGACTGACCCACATCAGACTTTGCCGAATCAGGGAATAATGCTTTTTCTGTTAAGCTACTGAGATTTAAGGAATCCCTAGGTGGCACAAACAGTTAAACATGTGACTCATAACTGAAAAGTTGGCCATTCAAACCCACCCACAGGTACTGTGAAAGAAAGGCCTGGTGATCTACTTCCAAAAATTCATTGCTTCATAACCTATGAAGTTACTGGTGGCATTGAGGAAGAGAAAGACATAGAGAGGTACATGGGAGGTATGGACAACAAAGATGAACCCTTTTGCACATATAGTACTGTGTTGTCAGTGAAGGCAAACATGGGTATACGGGTGGATAGATGGGTGGACAGGCTGAACTATTAGGTATGTTTATCTAGTGGGGAGCATACCCAAGACCATGTATAGCGTTGGCAGACAATGGTCCTATAAGTGTATTTGTATGATCTGTAAGGATTCCCAGGTGTATAGTAGAGCTGACAAGGGACACGATTGTAGTCACTTCTTGGTCACAGCCAGCTACCCAGAGGGACCAAGTAGTTGAACTGCTGGACTCAGGACCATAGTCACAGGGGACATCAAGCTCAATTGGCATAACATACTACACAAAACATTGTTCCACCTCCTACTTTGGCGAGTAGCAACTGGGATCTTAAAAGCTTGCAAGCAGCCATCTAGATGCAACAATGGGTCACTCCTCATCCAGAGCAAAGAAGAATGAAGAAAACCAAAGATGCATGGAAACAATTAGTCCTGGTGACTGGTACATCATGCAGTCCTCAGCCTATATGACTATGAGACCAGAAGAACTAGATGGTGCCCAGCTACTACTGTCAACCACTCAGAAAGGGATCTGTGTAGGAGATCCTGGATAGGAGAACAATGTGCAACAAAACTCAAAATCACTTGGGAAAAAAAAGGGGGGGATGGGAACAAGTTTGCTGGTCTGATAGAGCTTGGTAGAACCACTGAAACTATGGCTTCTAGCTGCCCTTCAGGTCTGAAATTGAACTCACACCTGTGACTTCCAGCCAAACAATAGATAGGCATATGAGTTGAACATTTACCTTAGGCAGATACACTCCTTGGAGAGAACAATCATGGGAGAAAGAAGGGCTGTTTATGCACAGGGAGAAAGCTCAGGGGACAGGAGTGCATGGAGGGATGGACACAGGGAAGGGGTAACTATCAGAAGAAAGTGGAATGGGAGGTGTTGCATTGGAGTAAATTGTAGTCAATGTCATGAGACAAAGTGTATGTGAACTGCTGTATGAAAAGTGAATTTGCTCTGTAAATTTTCACCCAAATCACAATAAATAAATAGAAATGGATCACAAAAAAAAAAAAAAAAAAAATCCTATGAAGTTGCTATGATGCTCACAAATATGAGGTCACCATCAGTTAGAATTGACTTGACAGCAACTGTTTTTTTGCTAAGCTTTGTGGGCTTATTTCTTTCCACAGAGACGTGTGTCTTCTGACTAGTATATTGGGAAGGTACTGGTAATGCTACCGTAATTCAGAATCTGACAGTATCCTTTTTTGTTTCTTTGCAACACAGCAACAGAAATAAGCCCTTCTAGACTGCTAACCGGGAGCTCTGGTAGCATAGTGCCTAAGGCACTTGACTGCTAACCAGAAGGCTGGTGGTTCAAACCCACCAGCCACTCCCCGGAAGGAAGGTTGGGCATTCCTACTTCCGTAATGATACTGCCTCGGAAACCCAAAGAGGGGTCGCTATGAGTTGGGGCCGACTTGATGGCAAATAGCAACAACAACAACAGACTGCTAACCAGAAGTCTGGAGATTCAAACCCACCAACCACTCCTTAAAAGGAAAACTGGGCAATCTACTTCCATAGACATACTGCCTCGGAAGCCCAAGGAGGGGTCACTATGAGTCAAATCAACTATAGGCAATGAGGTGGTTTTGTTTGTTTGTTTGTTTTAAGATTATGTTCATGTATCCAGTGTGCAAATTCCATCACTCCCAATACACTAGGATTTTCCGACTTAACATCTCCTTCACCGTGATTTGCATATTTCTATTCCAATCCACTTTGTTGTTGTTGTTAGGTGCCATTGAGTTGATATTTGTTTCATAATCCATTTGAGTTGATTTTTGTCACTCGTGACAGAGTAGAACTGCCCCTTAGGGTTTTCCTGACCAAAATCTTTCTGGGAGCAGCTTGTCACTAGGTTCTGAATTTACAGTTTAACTCTAAGATGACAGTATTACCTCTCATCTCACTGTGGGGTAAGGGGTATATCATTGTCTCACCAAGCCAGGCTTACACTTGATGATATTTATTGACTTTATTTCTAAACTCTTAAAAATAGGGACCGAAATGAAGAACATCAGCTAACTTTTATTGAGCTATTTCTATGTGTTATAGATTAGGGACTACTAATCTAAGAAAATAAAATTTTTACAGATTGGGAAATTAAGATACAGAAAGATTCAGCAATTTCCCTGAGGTTAAACAGAAGGAAGCAGAGATTCAAATCTAGGCAGTGTGATACCAGAGGCCATGTTTGTAAACATGCTGTGTTTTACCACAATGTGCCCAGCTTTTGAAAACTAAAGAATGCTACTACTTGATTAAGCTTTGAGGGTTTTAGACAATTAGGGAAATTTACCATTTCAGCAGTAAAATAATGAACATGCAAAATGGTTCAACTTTCATAAATAAACTGAGATGGAAAATTGTTAACTGCCCAAGAGACACTAAATGAAATTGATATACTTTGGTCCTTGGCTGGCTTTGCACACTGCTCACCCTGCATTAATAGTCAAATAGATATTTAAAAGACTTAGTTTATAAATTCACTGGACAAGACCAGGCCTACAGATATGTACTAGACAGAAATGAGCATAGCAATATGAACAATAATAAATGACATAAAGAAACTGTCAGTTTTCCAGTGGGCTAATATTTTTTTCCTCATCAATGTTATATTGTTGGTCCAAGTGCATCTGATTAATTTACTGTGTTGCAGACAAGATGAGGGAATTTAGTCAGAAAGGTTAGTGAAGCAGATTAAACCTACACAATTTATTATTCTGTTCTCCCTTCAAAATCCACTAAAATTATTTATAAAATGTCTTTATGGGCTAACACAGGCTAAAAAGAACAGGAGAGAATATACTGGCCACAACATTTTGGAAACTAGAAAGCAGATACAATAGAGGTGACTGACTTATCAGACCTGATAAAGTGAAATCCCAAGCCATCATTGAAGAAAACCTAAAGCATCACAGAACCCATTGCCCCAAAGTTTCAAGAATAGATGGCATTAGTTGGTGGTTCAAACCCACCAGCCACTCTGTGGAAGAAAGACTGGGCAGTCTACTTCCATAAAGATTTGGAAACCCAAGGAGGGTCGCTATGAGTTGGAATCGACTTGATGGCAGTGAGTTTGGTTTTTTTGAGTTTAGTTACCTCTGGAAGTGGGGTAGAAAGTGGGATAAAAGGAAAATAGTGATTAATAGTCTATTTAAATGCAATTTGATCCCAGATAACCTTGGCAAAACTTCCTATTCTCCCCTAAGCTGTAGGTTTATTCTCTGGATAGTGTAAAACTGATTGTCTGCACTTAGAGACACCATGGGCAAACATTAGGGTTAAGAATAAGTTCATACAGGTATGGGTAGGTGAACAGGACTATACCCACGACCATATGTAGGTTTGCATATATATTTGTATGGGCTATACATTTATCCATTTACATAGCACAGCAAATAGGGCAAAATTATGAAAACTTCTTAGCTATAACCAAACACGTTGTGGGAATGAGGGGCTTGGGATTTCAGGACCACAGTCTTGGGGGTCAGCTGAGTTAATTGGCATAATCATAGTTCACAAAAACAATGTTCTACATCATACTGTGGCAAGTAACAACAAGGGTCTTATAAACTAATAAGTGGCCACCTAAGATGTAACTAGTGGTCTCTTCCTGCCCAGTGGAAAGGAGAAAATCAAAGACTCAAGGAAACAATTAGTCCAAAGGACTAATGGACCACTTATACCACAGCCTTCAGGACCCTGAGACATGAAAAACTAGATGTTGCCTAGCTACCATTACTGACTGCTCAGCAGGAACACAGAAGATCCTCCTGGACAGTATGGGAGAAAAATATAGAACAAAATTCAAAATCATAAAAAAGGCCAGACTTACTAGTCTGATTGAGACTGGTGGAACCTCCAAGACTATGGCCTTTAGACACTCTTCAAACCTGGAACTGATCCCGTCCCAGGAACCCCCTTGCAGCTAAACAACCAACAGGCCATATTAAGTGAACAATAACATCCACGAAGAATGTACTGCTTAGAATCATGAGCCATACAAAATCAAAAGGGTAGCAGTTGCCCAGAAATAAAGCTGGGAAGGCAGGAAGGAGCAGAAAAGAAGGATGAATGGGAAAGGGAACCCAGGGAGGAAGTGGGAAGAGTGCTGTTACATTGAGGGAATTAACACCAATGTTACGAAACAAAATATATATAAATTGTTGAAAGGAAAACAATTTCTGTAAACTTTCATCCAGACTACAATAAAATAAAAATTATAGAAGAAATGTGGAAAAAAGAATAATTCATATACTTAATTTTACACTGCCTGCTTTCTTCCTCCAACTTGGTTCCCACAACGCTGGCAAGTCTTGGAGTCTTCTCTTCCATGTCTGGCCAGTCTAAGAAGAAAAGTAAATACAGGAACTAGCATTGAAGTTTTCTAAGAAATGGCCCAATCAAATATTCTAAAAGTGAGTGGATGCCTTTCATGTGCCCAGAAATCATAATTAGCTTTTTAATACCCCATTAAATATGAACAGATAATCAAGATTTACCATACATTTGAAGAAAAAAGTGTTTAATATGAAAGACAGAGATTTTGGTTTTTTAATGGAGCAAATTAGAAAAAATAGGGACTATGAAAGGAGACAAGGACTTTGAGGGGTGTGGTAGTTAAGATTGTGTGTCAACTTGGCTGGGTGGTTTTGAGTGCCTTGACAGCTGGATGTAGTTATTCCCCATGATGAGATTGTAGTCACTTCCATGGTGAAATCTGCTGTAAGGCATTAATCAACAGAAGGGGAGTTGCCTTCAGGGTGTGGCCTGTTTCTAGTACATATGGAGAAACTTTGAGAAAGGTCTCTAGGTTTTTGGCATATTTGGATCCTGCCATGTTGTCTGCCAATCTTCAGATTGTTCTTGGACTTGAACCAGAGGCCTGCCATTTTGCCTACTGATCTTGGGATTGTGCCATTTTTCCTGCCTATCTTGGTTTTGTCAGCCTTAGCAGCCAGCAGCTAGCTGTGTGAGTCAGAAGAAGCCTCCAGCTCCAGTGGGCCTGGAACAGGAGATAGAGCTGAAGCCCAAGGTCAAAGGGCCTTCACCCAGCCCCTAGAGCTGGCACTCTGAATTTGGATTTCTGGCTTCTTAAACTCAGATGGATCTTGGCTGAAAGCAAAGAATACCAGAAAGATGTTACTTGTGTTTTATTGACTATGCAAAAGCATTCAATTGTGTGGATCATAAAAAACTATGGATAACATTGAGAAGAATGGGAATTCCAGAACACTTTATTGTGCTCATGAGGAACTTGTACATAGACCAGGAGGCTGTCATTCAAACAGAACAAGGGGATATTGCAGGAAGGGAAGGGAGTGCATCAGGGTTGTATCCTTTCCCCATACTTATTCAATCTGTATGCTGAGCAAATAATCCGAGAAACTGGATATGAAGAAGAACATGGCATCAGGATTGGAGGTTTGAGTCCACCCAAAGGTATCCTGGAAGAGAGGCCTGGTGATCTATTTCAAATAAATCAGCCATGGAAAACCCTATGGAGCATAGTTCTACTCTGACACACATGGGGTTGCCATGATTGAAGATCAGCTTGATGACAACCGGGACACCTTTTCTCAGGAAACTACTGGGAGATGCTTCATCAGAATGAGGACATAAGCAACAAAATAGAGAGTGGAGAGAGTCCCACGATCATGGGAAAGGGAAAGCATAAGACATGAGACAAGGGAGTTAAGAAAAACAAGTCCAGACTAGAGCAGGTCAGAAAGCTCCTGGGAAATTGCTTCAGGAAGGTGAAACTGATAGAATACATACCTGATGTGTTTGAATATATTGAAACTTACACAACTAGAGGAGCTCTGGTGGTGTAGTGCCTAAGGCACTTGACTGCTAATCAGAAGGTTGGCGGTTCAAACCCACCAGCCACTCCTCAGAAGGAAGGTTGGGCAATCTACTTTCATAGTAATACTGCCTCAAAAACCCAAGGAGGGGTTGCTATGAGTTGGATTTGACTCGACAGCAGTGAGGTGTTTTGTTTTGTTTTGTTTTCTTTTCGGTTTTACACAACTAGGGTTCAATAACCAATGAAACAAAACCAAACTCACTGCCATCAAGTCGATTCCAATTCACAGCAGCCCCATTGGGTTTCCAAGGCTGTAAGTCTTTACGGAAGTAGATTGCCTCATCTTCCTCCCACGGAGCAGCTGGTAGGTTTGAACTACCGGCCTTCTTGTTAGCAGCCAAATGCCTTACCCACCAGAGCTCCTTCAATAACTAATAAGTATATTAATTATTAATGCTAGGAAAAACATAATATTGTACAGAAAGGAAGATTACTTGTTGTATACAACATGGCTCAGCCATGCATAGTATTCACACTGTCGTAAAATCATAAGCACAGAATATCAATCCAACCATAATTGTGATAGACCCACATTGGGAGAATGGAAGACAGGAAACTTGTGTGGTTGAGGTAGGAGTTTGTGAGAGAAAGCAAAACCTCATCTTCTGTAGTGGAAGGTCAATAGATAAAGCCCAAAACTGAAAAGTTCTAGAGGTAGTTTCACAAACCATTATTTAGAGATCAAGAGGTAAATATCAAAAGAATCCACTAAAGGAGTTGAATGTGGTTGCTCTTTGAGTCATAAGAAGTGCAGGGAGAGGACTGTTGGTTTTTCTACAAAGTTTTATACAATTCTCTGTCTCTTTAAATAATATTAAAACAGAAGCAAAGCAAAGAAAATGAAACACACAAAGACAGAAAAAATTGGGATTATCTATGGGCATTTCCATCAGTTGTCACCATTCAGGCCACTGCTACCATACAATTTACCAACCTAAGTCTGACGTCATCTTGGTCATTTCAAGGAGGCATGAAATTATTTACAAATTTAGAATTGAAGAGACATTACTTATAGCCAAGAACCTCACTACAAACACGTTAAGTGACTTTCCAAAGGTCCCTCAGCGCAGAGCAGAATCAAAATTAAAAACCTGAGTCCCTCCCACTTGGCCCAGTGTTATTTCATTGACACCAACCTTACTCTACTTCTCTCATTTTTACAAGTCAGACGATGCTCTGCACAGTGGAGAGGGCACATGCTAGAAAACAGGCAGCCTGAGGCCAGTCCTCGGTCTGTTCCTCACATGGTGTAGTCCTTAACCTCACTAGGCACGTTGGCTCTTTCTTAATTTGTAAACTGGGGATAATAACATCTGTGTTGCCTACTTTGTAGCATTGTTGTGGGGGTGAAAGCACTTTTTGAAACTGTAAAACCCTAACAGATACCAGGAGGTGCTATTATGCTCATTACCACTGCAACTCCCTGGGAGAGACAACAGCAAAGGCAATCTAGAAGTTCCCTTTCGTAATACTGATGGGAGTTCTTGTGTAGCATTAAAGGGATGGCATTCCAGAAGCACAATGAGATGCTTTAACTATTCTATTCTGATACGGCCCAAATTTAGTCTGTGTGGTGCTGCGATTTATGGGTGGATGCATCGACACCTTCACATGGAGGTAAACATACTCATCTATTCGTCGCCTATCGAATGCCTCATTTTGCATTCATGACAGTAGTGAGGGGAAAAAAAGCAGCTCTCTGACTATTTTGCACATTAACAGCAGACATCTGGCAGTAAAGAATACCAAGGTGTGAGGTGAAAATAACATTGGTTGTTATAGTTAAGGTTATGTGTCAACTTGGCTTGGCCATGATTCTCAGTGACTTGGCAGTTACGTAATGATTTAGTCATCATTCACTTTGTGATCTGATGTGGTCATCCTCCATTTTCACGTAATGCTGATTTTCACATAACGACCTGGTCTTTAGAACCTGACCATGTTGCTAAGTGAGGAGTGGGTGTAGTCAGAATGTGTGTAATTGTAGGTGCTTTTTGCTATGGCCCACCAGCCAGCTATCAGCTAGTATTATGTACTTTCCTCTGCTCTTGAGGTTCTTTTTTTTAAAAAAAAAAAGAAAGGTTGCTTTTTTTCCCTCTTGGGTTCTTACTAAGAAATCAAAAGCAGAAGAGTTAGACTCCTTCTGACAGTTCTGACTTTCCTACTGAAAAGAAAAATTTCAAAGCAGCACATCACCTCCTAAAATGCTTATTAGAGATGCAGTCAAATTGGCTGGAGCACTCAAGAGGGAAGCTTTACACATAATTCCCGGGCAGGCACAGAGTCGTGCTGGTCCTTCCTGCACATTCCTGGGGCTTGGGGGTGGAGAGGGAGGGCTTGTGGTCCTCCAAAGGAAAGTGTTCTTAGGCACCTAAAATTTAAACCTTTGCTACTCGTGTTCAGAATTTGGCATTGAACAATGGGCAGGGAAAAGGATATCATTTTAAGGAATCATAAAAGAGACTTTGGAAGGCATTCAATCACACTTGTATTTGGCAGACTTGGAAACTGTCACCAAGTAATGTGACTTGCCTCACATCTCTCATCTAGCCATTAGCAAAACCAGGACTGGAATTGAGGCTTTTTTCACATCATTCTTAATAGTTTTTTGAGAGAAGCAAGTTGGGCTCTAGAATTTTCACTAATGTACAATGATGGCAGACTTACCATGTAATCCTATAACAATAATAAAATGTAATATTGGCTAGCATGAATTGAGTGCTAACTATGCTAAGTGTGTTACATATGCACTCATAATCTTCTGATCACCCTATGAGTTAGGGTCCATCCTACAAATAAGAAAACAGGATCAGAGAGGGTAAGCAACTTTCCCAAGGTGGCACACCCTGTTAGCTAAAGTGCTGGGCTTAAACCCAGTTCTTTCTGATCTTACTCCTCTCCTTCTTGTGGCACTCTCTCCCTGTATTTCCCAAGTCTTGTAATGGGTGCCTGAGTTTAGGTTGTCTGTGGCAACAGCCCTCTTCTCTCTTCCTCTCTGCCCTTTTCTATAACTCTGTCTGAGTTTTACATCCCTGTTGGGTTATTGTTTTTGGTTTAAATGACATGGTTTTATTTGGGCTGTTGTCAGAGTTACTGGGTCTGGTGAAGTCACCCTCTGGCAGGTGCTCCCTTGCCTGTCAGAAGAGAGTGGCGTCATGGTGAGAGGGGACGACTGCAGAGGGGGAAAAAGCAGAGAGGAGCTTGGGATGACTTGGGCAGCATGTTGGGAAAGTGACTGGTGGAAGCAGTGATTCATCACCCTTGATGTGCTTCAGAACTGGATCCATGGGATTCTCACAGTTTTCACACCCTGAACAAAACTGGTATATTTAAAAACTGTAGCTGGGAAGTCATTTTCCCTTGATTTATTTAAGCAATGAGGAAATAATTTTTAAAGCTACACATACAAAGGAGCCAACAACTACTTTAACAAAGAACAATTAGCAAATTTCCATATTAGGTTTCTGGTTTCTTCTGTTGAAAGGGAGAGCCTGTTTTAATTTAAGAATGGTGATTACAGGCTTATGGCGTAGTGCCTAAGACATTTGACTGCTAACCAGAAGGCTGGTAGTTCAAACCCACCAGCCACTCTTCAGAAGGAAGATTGGGCATTCTACTTCCGTAGTGATACGGCCTTGGAAACCCAAGAAGGGGTAGCTATGAGTCTTATCTGACTCAGGGGCAATGAGTTTGGTTTGGTTTTTTTTTTTAACTGAGCCAGAATCTCTGAATTGACTATTCAAATGTAAAAACCCTGGCTATAGGGCAACGAGACTAATTTTTTTGCATGGCTCTTGAAATTAGCCATTTATCTCTTACCTATGTGATTTAATAGTCACACCTCTCATTTGTGGAAATTCAAAAATATTTGTTGTCCTCTTGGCTACCAGTGATCTTAATCACCAGTGATTTGGCAATCGAACTTACTTAGCCACATTGTAAATGACCCTGATTCATGTACTTGCTCATTTCAGCATTATGGAAATAGCACTCATCTGGGAGTCAGACAGCCCAAGGTTCAGCTTCAGACTGCCATTCCTGCATGATCTTGGACAGGTTACCTCTCTGAGCCTGGTTTTCCATCTGTCAAGTAGAGAGAATTAAGGTGGACCTCAACCAATTGTTTTAAATGAGATAGTTTTATTGAAAAATTATAGCATAATACCTAACAGGGAAAAAAGTACCTTAAATGTTAAATAATATTCATACTAGTTCTGGAGCATGTTTTGTCTATTCCTGAGATATGTACAAGGGAGAGACAGTGAAACGCAGAAAGCAAGACCGAAAAAGTCGAGTAGAGGAAGAAGGGAAGACCACTGAGATGTGTAAATACCAATTCTTTATAGAGTGGGTCAGAAACTTTTAGTCATCCCTACCTCCATCCTATTAGGTGTAACTGGAGAATATACTTACATGTTGGGGCTTGTAGGTAGTAGTAAACACCTGACTCCTTCCTCTTGGCTTAGAGTCATAGATGTCAGAGAACAAAGGGGGCAGGGTCTCAGAGATCTTTTACTACCAGGGACTCTGAGGCCCAGAAAGAATGATATGACCTAGCCAAGGCGTTCCACATTGAGCATGAGCAGCAAAGCTCAGGCCTCAGCTCAGGATAGCCACTCTAGCACTCTCTCCACTATGAGATGCTGCCTATGGGCTCGCTCCATGGCCCTCATCTCCCCTCTGCTCAATCACTTCTTTTCTTAGAGCAACAAAAGCTGGCAAACATGTTGCATGTATGTCCTTCCTCTTTAAGCTGGAATTGCTGATTTTTTATAATAGGTTGCCTACCTGAACAACAAAACATAAGAGGCTGAACTAATGAACTAGAAAGGCTCATTAGGCCCCAATTTCTTTTCCACTGGCCTCTTCCTCCTTCCCCGAGAGTGAAGAATTGCATAGGTTCTCCCCTGCCCGAGGCTTGGCACAGTTGGTCTTAAGGGGCTGCTGCTCAGATGTGCAGATGAAAGGGAAGGTTTCAGCCAACCTGAGTTATAATTTGAAGCATAAATTAATGTACACCTGAACAGGTGACATTATCCAAATGATAAATTGCTATAGGCACAGGCCATTGTGTTCATAAGGGTGATTTATGGCCCAGGTTTGGAAATGAACAGAGAAAGAAATATTTAAATGTAGCCATTTAAAAACCAAGCTGTTAGGTGTGGGCTCTCTTTAAAAAATTGAGGCATCCTTCCTCTGTCAGGGTTATCTATATTAATCAAAATAGAGTGATGTAGACTTTCTTTTTTTTTTTAAGGCAGACTGGAGGAGGGAAGCATTTATGTTTTACATAGGATGTGCACACCTTTTTATTTCCAATTTAAATTTTCCAGAACATAGAATGTGGTATGAAACTTCCAGGAATATGTACACACTGTCTTTACTTAGGCTTTCTCTCATCATCTTGTCTATTGAGGCTAAGCAGAAAATGAAAGCCTAAATTGATTTCCTGCCTTACTGAATTTGGGCAAAGATGTTCATCTCTGTAAATGCAGAAATGTTCTGAAAAAGGCAAAGTTGATTTGTCAACAATAGGTGATAATCATGTTAAAAGTAAAAAGAAATGGGAGAAACAGGCCATCAGGCTCCCAACACACTTGCACACACCTATATCCAAAACAACAAACTTCCTGCCATTGACTTGATTCTGACTCATAGTGACCCGCATAGGTTTCCAAGGCTTAAATATTTATGGAAGCAGACTGCCTCATCTTTCTCCTGCAGAACAGCTGGTGGGTTCAAATCACCAACCTTTTGGTTAATAGCCACATGCTTTAGCCACCACACTACCAGATCTCCTTATACACATATCCACGCACATATATATGCATATAGGAGCTCTGATAGCATAGTGCCTAAGGCACTTGACTGCTAACCAGAAGGCTGGCGGTTCAAACCCACCAGCCACTCCTCGGAAGGAAGGTTGGGCAATCTACTTCCATAGTGATACTGCCTCAGAAACCCAAGGAGGGGTCACTATGAGTCAAGTCTGACTCAACAGCACATAACAACAACAACAACATATATGCATATACACAAATATATACGCACATGCATAGTATGCCTTAACAGGACATATTTTTTTTTCCCTTCTGAACATGGGAGCCAGATACTTGAGCTCTTCGCCATTTACTGAGACCCTCAAAGTGTAAAAAAAGATGGACCTCTGAAATCTTTAGTAATTCCCACCTAGGCAGAGTCACAAAGAACAAATGAAATTTCTTAACAAAAGTCCTCTATAAAGCTAGAAATAACAGATAAAATACGAATGGCAACTATTTTTTTAGTCCTTCCCATATACTTGATATGTACCATGCCATTTGATCCTCACAACAACCCCCACAAATTGGGGATCCTTATCCATATTTCAGAGCTCTGGTAGCATAGTGCCTAAGGCATTTGACTGCTAACCAGAAGGCTGGCGGTTTACACCAACCAGCCACTCCTCAGAGGGAAGATTGGGCAATCTACTTCTGTAGAGATACCACCTCAGGAACGCAAGGAGGGGTCGCTATGAGTCGAATCGACTCCATGGCAGTGAGTTTGTTTTTTTGTTTTTGTTTTTGGTTTTTATCCACATTTGGTTGGCCCATGATCACATGCCTGGTCTTTGGCAGAGCCCAGGTGCAGGATCAACTCTGTCTGACTCCAACATCCATGCTCTTTCAAATTCTCACTACTAACTGTGGGCCCCCTCCTTCTCTGACTCCCCACCCCACCCCTCTCCCACCAGGCAGTGTAAAATAGACCTGGGTACTTGAGTCAGCTCCTCCATCACCTGGCTAGTAGACCTGGAGCCAGCCACAACATCCCTCTCAGCCTTCTGCTTTCCACCTCTGTAACATCAGTAATTCATTTCCAACCTAGCCAGTATGGTTGTTATATCAAATAACATGAGATAAAATATATGTGAAACAGCTTTTTCACAGAGATATACCACCACCATCATCTCATCATCATCGTCAGTATCATCGTCATCATCTTTTTATACTGTAAACTGAGACATTTAAGGAGTTAGCCCTCAGCAGCATGCTTGTATTTTGTCTGGAAACTCCTGTAAACTGAAAAGCTCACAGACTATGAAACCCATCTGAAATGGTGAGTTTTCTTTGCAGGGATCTGCTCACAAATTCCATGCTGTGGTGAACTGCCTCTCCTGGGCTTTCACACAGCCGTGTGGGGGCATTTGAGGCCAAAGCACTTTATGTCTCTATAACAGTATGCATTAAAGTCATCTGTAAAATGAGCAGACATTCCAAATAGCCCTTATGTTTTTCATTTTGGCACGGGGACACGGAGCAATTTTCCAGAATATTTTAAATAGGAAAAAATGGTCATTCTCAAGACAGCCGTTCTGTATTCCTGAGCCTCTGGGTCATATTCACATTCAGAAATATCGAAGCCACTAAAGTCTGTGTTTCTTTAAATGGGCTGTTTCTTTTATTAAAACAAATGAAGGCAGCATTCACTCTTTATAAAATATTCTTACCTCTGAGCCCTGTGGGCAGGGAGGGTTCAGAATCCTGAAATAAAGCTCTTGGAACACACTGGAGGAGGAAGAGAAGGAGGTAAAAGGGGAGGCCAGAATTTAGAAGAATGCTTTCTGTAGTTCTTACTTGATCCTCTCTTCCCAGTTCCTCCAGGTATATCCCATATTTTATCTAGCAGCCATGTGATTCAATGCTTTAATAGGGTCTGCACCAGGGAAGGGTTGTTCCTCAGGTTTGGCAGTGGTGTGCTACCCTTTTTTATGAGCTGCTTTCAGTAGTAACTCTTTACACCTTACGTACTACGTGTACAGTCTAAAATCCCTTTCAGTTCTGGTTTTCTAGTGATTCACATTAATAAACATGCAATGGTCAACTACTCTGTGCCAAGTACTGTGCAAAGGTCTAGGAATGCAGCCTTGATGTGTCCTTTGCCCTTGAGGAGCTCAGGGGGAATGGAGCCCAAATCTATATAATCAGTTAAGAGAAGTCCAGGGTGGTAAGCACAAGATGTGCTGAGGAACCCACCCATGAAGGGAAATAACACTCTTCTAGAGGAGGAGAAGATGTGGGGGCATGTGAACTGGGTCCTAAATGATGAATAAGAACTGGAGGATGCATTGGAAGTGGTTGCCCCTGATGGGTAAGCAGAGGAGGTATAACTAACTATTTTATACAAGGAAACCTGGACTCAGAGAGACTCACTCCTCCCCGAGATCACAAAGTGAAGGAGACCACTATATGTGACTGCTCACTCCGAGTCAGACATCCTTCCCCGCACAGCCTGGCCTGGAATTTCAGATGGTTCTCTTTTCAGCATCAAAAGAAATGAGAAGTGAAGTGAAATCTTCACCTCTTCATTGTGGGTTTATAAGGTTGATACTTTCCACCAGAGCTGAGTCAGAGACACTATTACCAAAGTGAAATTTTGTTTTAAATCAGTCTTCCTGGCATTTCCTTCTCTGCTTCATAATTAAATCCTGTGGCTTGTCATCCTCCTGTTGAGAAGAGCATACTAAGGGCTTTGCTATGGGTAGGACCAGAGAGCTGTTATAAATGGCTAGCTCATCATTCTTCCTTCCTTCATGTATTTACCAATTATTTTTGGTATAGCTATTATCAGTGGTGTGCTGATAAATATTTAATTTGCTCACCAGTGGGGGTGAGGTTGGGAAAGGCCTTGATTTGCAGTGTTTGCCAATTTCTATGGTGTAAATACTCCACTGTGGCCAATTTTAGGGAACCAGTGTCATGTCACTAAATAAAAAGTTGGGAGAAGATGTGCAAAATTAGTGCTGGCCAGCTCTAGCACCTCACTGTAGGCCTTGGACTAGGTGTTAGGCATAGACTAGTGAGTAAAACAGACATGGATTTTCTCTGTAAGAAACCAACACCCAAGATCATTGGCCAGATGAAATACAGACAATATTTTCCATTTGATCCTAGTAGTATTTCTACTAGTGTTGTTGAAGAGAAAGATGGAGGTCAAGGCACTGAGAGACGGAGAGACAAAAACAGAGTTAGAAGAGAGAGAAAGAAAAAGAGACCAAGACATTCTAACATGCATGTCTTAAAGTCTAAAATGCTTCAGCCATTCACTTCTCCCTGTGCACTTCCCACTTTATCTATATTTCTGCGATTGCATTCTCTCTGCTATTACAGTCACTCCGCTATTACAACACATAAGTGTTTCAAAGACCATCAGAAAATTCAGGGAAAAATAGGAAAAGTCAAAACCAATTATTGCTACTTCTCAATATGTTATAGCAAGAAAACAGAAAGATAGACTTAGTATTTTGGTGATGGGATCTTCTTAGTTTATTAACTTGCTTTCCTTAGTGACTGAGTCTTCCCACCCTCATCTCTAATTATTTTTGGACCAATGCAGAGCAGGGATAAATTAAATTTAATCAATTAGAAGGAGCACTACAATGGTTTCAGTGGATATGTAGTAACATTAAACTCTTAAAAAGAAATGCCAGCTATCATGAGCAGTCCATGCTTGGGTTCTATAAGTATCCAGGCTCCTTGGATAATGTTTCAGGCTACCAGTCATAAAGGAGAAACTGCTTCCAAGGTGTGATTGGAAAGACACCAAGAAGGTCTGCTTACCTCAAGCATATTCCTCATTGGTCTATCACTTTGGCTGAAATGTCACTATTGAATGTATTCCTTTAGTTTACCACCATGCCCCTTGCTAACGAGTAATACCCATGAAAAATTTGCTTTGCTATTATCAAGCATTGATACATTAGGGTAAATTACTTAATTGGATAATTTATAGAAGAAAAGTTAGCTGAAATCAGGTTTTAAAGAGAAAGAGGAAGAGAGTCTGAGCCCCAGTAGGGACTCATGGAGGCCTCAGATACCAGGGGTCCTGGGAGAAGAAAGGTGATGAAGAGCCTTGGTGGAAGGAAGGTCCCTACCTTGTCACAAGAATACACAGACTCCCTGCTAGCCCTCTTCAGGTGACTCAAAGTTCCCATCATGAATATTAGCATCAGACTACACTGATATTCTGACATCTTCAAGTCTTTAAAAAGAATTGGGCAATAACTTGAAAGCAGGCCCTTTTATAGTTCATTACACAAATTATCTCATTTTTATAACAACCCTATAAGGTAGATACGTTTATTCCCAGTTCATAGTATCCCTCTTTTATAGAAGGAATGGTCCTTGGATGGTGCAAACATTTTACACTCAACTACTAACCTAAAGGTTGGCAGTTCAAACCCACCCAGTGGTACTGTGGACAAAAGTCCTGGCAATCTTCTTTCTTAGAGTTAATAGCCAATAAAACTCTATGAAGCAATTCTGCTCTGTACCACATGGGGTCACCATTAGTTGGACTAGACTGAACAACACTTTTTTTTCTTCTTCTTTTTTTTTTTTTTTTAGTAGAAAGAAACTAGGGACCAGAAAGGGGAAGTAACTTGTCCAATATTGTCCAGCAAGGAGCCCTGGTGGTACAGTGGTGAAAGTAGTCAGCTGCTAACGAAAACAGTTAGCAGTTTATACTCACCAGATGCTCCGTGGAAGAGAGATTTGGCCATCTGCTTCTGTAAATATTTAGAGACTTGGAAACCCTATAGAATCGCTATAAGTTGGAATAGACTCAGTGGCAGTGGGTTTTGGAATAAGGGGCAAGTCTATCATTCACACTTGGGTCTGACTCCTAAGCCTGTGTTCCTTCCACTCTACCATGCCACCTGTTAGGGTGTGTCTGGTTTACTGGTACTTCAGATGGCTCCAGGCTCTTACATGTTTTTGTTTTGTTTTGTTTTGTTTTCCTGCTGCCTTCTACTCCTTTTTAGCTTTTCCTGTTCTGTTGGTCAGTTACCTTTCATTGCAGCGCTCAGGGCACTTTGCCTACCACAATGTTTCTCCCCCTTCTTATGAGCAGTGTTTAAATACAAAAAACCCAAAGCCACTGTTATCAAGTACATTCTGGCTCACAGTAACCCCATAGGACAGAGTAGAACTGCCCCATAGGGTTTTCAAGGCTGTAAATCTTTGCAGAAGCAAACTGTCTGCCTCATCTTTCTCCCATGGAGTTTGAATCTGGTAGATTCAAACTGTTAACCTTTTGGTTAGCAGCATGCCATCAGAGCTCCATTTTTTAGATTTAGGAACAGATAACTAAGCACATTGTTTCTATGCATATAACAAGAGTCCATTTTTTCTGAGTAGAGTCCTAAGGACTTCTCCAAGTATAACACATGATCCTGAGACACATCTTGAGCAGTCTTTTTTACTCGTTTCTCAGTTCTTTGCTATTTTCTAAATAATTGAATTCATGTTTGTGTTGATATCTGGATAGATGAAGTGTCAAGTATTTCATTGTATTGGTGAAATGCTTCAAATATATTTAGATTTATTTTTTAATAGACACGCTATAGATTTCGTTGTATGTGTGTGAGTTGAAATCTACTCGATGGCAACTAGTTTGTTTTTTTGTCTACAAGAGAGAAAATGAAGGACTCATGAATTAATTAAATAAACTTTTTTTTTTTCAGATTTACAAAATTGCTTTAGTGGTTGTTGCCAGGTAAAAACCTTTGAGATATGTTTCTTAATGCCAGAATGCTTACTTGATCAAACCGGTCACCTCCTGGGTTGGGCTGGGGCTGGGCTCCTGGTTGGTAGTGACAATATTAATGTTAGATATGTGGCTGATTTCAAAGCATTTAGTTCTCCGCACCAAAGAGTCAACTTGGCTGCTGAAAAAATCAGTAAAATGGATTTTCTTAGGCAAGTCCCTTTACCTGTCTGGGGTCTCTGTGACCTCCTGTGGAAAAGGAGGACCTGACTGGACCTGGTGATTGCTTAGAGGCCCATCCAGACTTAGGCTCCATTTCTTCCTCTCATCAATTGAGCCCTGGCCTTGGTACAAACAGGAATGTGTCTGTTGTTTTATAAATGACACCAAGTGTCCTTGCCGTGACACTAAGGAGTTAACATCTCTTGTGCAGAGTGTGAGAAGTCTTACATAACTCATTCAGTTTCATCTCATGGGTGTTTTTCTGTAAACTCTGCCAAAACTAATTTCACGGTTTTAAAACAACTCATAGTACCAAAAGAATATGTAATGAGCTGCCATGAGATATGATTGTTTCTCATTTGTAAGGAAAAGACCTGTAGCTCCTTGGGACTTATTAGTAACAATTTCTCAATTAAGCTGACAACCTAGGCCCTTGGAAGGGCACTCACAGAGGCACAGAGATGGTTTTGGAAGGTTCTTCCTCTACAGGAACGTCAGAACTCTTCCTTTCTTCTCACCACCTTTGCCTGGCTTTCTTTTAATAAAGTTTGTTTCCTCACACACTTTGAAGATTTTCAGAGGAGGAGAACTTGTGCAGACCAGATCATTGCAATAGCCCAACCTAGCATGATCCACTGAGTCCTCACCAGTATCTCCAAGTTAGGAATCAAGCCCTTGCATTTGGGGAAGTCAGATGGGTCACCTCCAAGAAAGCAGTACATGGGATGTTCAAGTTCCTACCTTCCTGAGCTTGTCAGTTCATAGCTTAAATAGTCTGTGCCTCCTGCCAGAACTGGAATGAGTGTCCCGCCAGGCTCACGCCTACTCCAAGCTTCTTTCCACTCTGTCACACACCACAAATATAGAGGATATAGAAGTTAGAAAAATTTTGTGATTATAATGGTAATATTTGTATAAGATTCATATATTTTTATACCTATAATAATTCTAGGATGTAAGCCAAGCATCAGGTAGTACTATCCCCATTTCAAAGCTGAAGAAATAAGGCACAAAGCCATTTAGGTAATTGCCCTGATCTATTACCACTATAGGAGCCCTGGTAGTGTAGTACCTAAAGCACTTGACTGCTAACCAGAAGGCTGGCAGTTCAAACCCACCAGCCACTCCTCAGAAGGAAGGTTGGGCAATCTACTTCCGTAGTGATACCTCCTCAGAAACCCAAGGAAGGGTCACTGTGAGTCGGGTCTGACTCGAGGGCACATAACAACAACAATAATAACCTTCAATGTCTTACATATTACTTGGGATGGAGGAGATAATTAGATGAACACATGGTAGGTTGTAAAGATCCTAAGAACATAATATAACAAAGTAGACTTTTTGAGAGAATTCAGAAAGATCATCTGCCATTGGGCTGGGCCCTGATGGGTGAATAGCACAGTTAATAGGCAGTGAAGGTATAACAACAACAACAACATTTCCACTATATTACATTGCCTTTATAGAATGGTTCATGGTGGTACAGTGCCTTACAGTCTACAGGGCACCTACAAATGGTAGGGCCAAAGGAGAGGGGAAGGATGTCCTCTGATAGTTTGAGGTTAACAGATAAACTTGTTGGTTCTGGCCAGCTTACTGTGGAGAGAGGGAAGGGAGGAAGCTGTTTGAAGTTGCAGTCTTCAAAGTTTAGTGGCTGTTCCAGATCCTTCCATCATCTTGCACCATGAGATCAGATGCTCCTGTGCCACCATTTTTTACCCTGTGCCCCACAGAAATCAGTTCAAAGGACTGGTGCTTACAGGGAACTTACAGTCAAAGCATTTGTCAAGTTTTTAACTCCAAAATTACTCTCCTGGGGTCTGGCCACCTTTTCCAGGACAGGTCATAGGAAGAAGAGTGTGGAAGCAAATTATATAACTCAAACAACCCATCTAGAGGATGTGGTTGCTGCTGCTGTTACTGCTGCTGCTGCTACTGCTGCTGTTTTGTGGTGAGTACAGAGCAAAGTTGAAGAGTTGCACCAATGTGCGGAAACCCATGTTGAATATTGGCTTAAGGGTGCCATTTTGAATTTTCTCTGTACCCACCCCCACCAGCAGCCACAGAATTCAGATTGGCTCTTTGGATGTAAGGACTCTTTGTCCTGAACTCCTGAACTGAAATGCATCTAGCGAGTGGTATTTTTGCATAGTTGATATCCCCCCCAGGATAATCAGAAACCAAGCCCATTGCTGTTGACTTGATTTCAATTCATGGTGACCTCATGTGTTATACAATTGGTCCATAGGGTTTTATTGGCTATAATCTCTACAGAAGCAGATCACCATGTTTTTCTTTCATGGTGCTGCTGCGTGAGTTTGAACCACCAACCTTTAGGTTAGCAGTCGAGCACAAACTACTTGCACTACCCAGGGAGCTATGCATGCCAAACAATGGTGATAGATTATAAATGCTAAGACTTCAAGACGACTTTCTTGAGGCTTTTATGTAGTTGGCAGGTGTTGGGAGGGGTGTCCCATTTTAGACGCTAAGGTCTAGAATTTATTTTCAGAAAAATCTCTCAGAGCAGAGTCTAACCCCTCCCATTTTCCACATTTACTGGGTTGAAAGACTGAATGTGTAAAGGCAGAACTCCAGGCCTCGGCTGCTTTTGAACAGCAAACTCAAGGATACAAGCAGATGGGCCAAAACCCCCTTTTGAATAGTAAACAGGGAAGGAGGCCAGGTGCTTTTACTCAAGCTCCAATTAAATGGGGACTTGACACTGTCAGAATAGAAGTACTGTTATTCAACAACAATGGCCATGGGCTTAGAAGCCTCCAGTTATCATTTTGAAAATAGATTGGATTTTGTTGTCAGATACCCACAGGCAGCGCACAAGGACGTAAGTGACTCAGTTGCCTCTGACATCATTGAAGGTTTGGATATCTGAAAGCAAACTTTGGCTCACTGATTATGTACCCACAGTTTTCCCATAGGGCTTTGTTGTTTTCACCCAAAAGGCAGCGTAAAAGCAGCCAGAATGGCCATGAGATGGAAATGTTCAAATATAAGAGTCATTCAAAAACACAAGGGACGTGAATACTGCATTATGTGCTACAAGTTGGTAAGTTGGAGCAAATTTAAAAGGGAACATTTAACCTGGGACTTGTATATAGGAGGGAGAAAAGGTTTATCAAGAATGTTGTGAAATAAGCAGAAAATTATTCAGCATTTCTCTGCTCTATTCATTAAAGCAATGGTGTTAGGCTTTGAAATGTTCTGTTTTAGTCAGACCTTTATTTCATTTATGTCAGTACTTGTAAATAATTATATTAATGTGACATTTTAAGTAGACCTGTTTCCAAACAGCGTGTTATTCACAGTGACTTATTTTCTAGGGGAGAAAAGAAACAATTGAACACACTGCACTCAGCAGAATTATTAAGTGACTGCCAATGAAGGGACTGAGTTTTTCTACATTTTCTCTGCTGCCTCAGAGAGGCAGCTGGGATCCACGTCCTCAAAGAACCTGTTCTAGAGACCACTGTCAAAGTTCAAGACCTTCTCGGTGCTTGCATAATCCTTCAGGGTCACAGAGGCACTGAGGCAGGAGGGAAAGGCTGCACAGTGCAAATGTCACAGAGCATCACAGAGGAGAAAGGCCAACCTAGCAGCAGCCTTTCAGAATTTGGTGGCCAGTAAGCCTTGCAGTCTAGCCTGGCTTAAGTCCATCTCTTTGGCAAATAACCAGAAAGCTCTTTGAAGTTCCACAAATTCTCCCTCTAGTGAAACATGGACACGCTGAATATTTAATTAACTGTTCCCAGTCCTTGGGGGCCTCGGGACTTCCTCACTCTCTGCCTTTCACAGGGGCAGTACTTGGGCAGTGAACTTTTTGCACTTGGCTAAGCACATTCTGATGTGGTTGAATGTAGTTCCTCGGTGCTTAAGATAACTAAGAAACTAGCATGCAGCATCAATATGTTGCAGATATGAAAGGGAATCCAACAACTGGGGTAATAAAACCACCTTACCTCTATCTGGGTAGGGCTTTGCAAAGCACATGTATCATGGCCTACCTTATTTAATTACTGCTGCAGTGGGAATACATGTTTATGGTTATTTTTTGAATTATGAAGTACAAAAAGGTTTTAGTGTTTCTAAGAAGCTTCTAGGAGCTCTGGTAGCATAGTGGCTAAAGCACTTGACTGCTAACCAGAAGGCTGGCGGTTCAAACCCACCAGCCACTCCTCGGAAGGAAGGTTGGGCAATCCTACTTCCATAGTGATACTGCCTCGGAAACCCAAGGAGGGGTCGCTATGAGTCGGGGCCGACTCGACGGCACATAACAACAACAACAACAACAAGCTTCTAAGGGTCATTAGTCTTGGGTGAATTTTATGAATTTGATCTTTAAGGATAGATCACAGTAGCCTTAACTATATACTAAGAATTTTTTTAAAAATTAGGTGGACCATATTACTAACATACAACAGTTTAGCTATAGAATCACAGTAGTTTGGGCCAAAGGGAATTTTTAAGATCATTTATTCTACCTTTCATTGTACAAATGTACAAACAGAATCACAGAAAAATTAACTTTTTGCCTAAGATCACACAGCTCTTTTCTGAAGTGTTGAGAGTGGAAGGAGACAGAATTTATAGGATTATGGGATCTGTGACAAGGAAGCCATGTATCATTTAGTGTAAGGTAAGGTATGTTTATGTGGGATTAATTTCCTCCCCACTGGAAAAAAATAATTGCTATTTATATTTTTAAAAAACAAACTCAAGTAATCTTCATTCCTTCCTTTAGATCTGAGTGACCATTTGGTATCATTACCTTTGGACTGAAATACTTCCTTTAGCTTTATTTTTTTTTTAAGTGCAAGTCTTCAGTAATGAATTCTCTATTTTACTCTACATGAAAGTGACCTTTATTGTTGAATATAAAATTCTCAGCTGATACTTTTTTTTTTTCATTTCTATACATTAAAGAAAGGCGCTCTGGTGGCACAGTGCCTAAGGCATTTGACTGCTAAACAGAAGGTTGGCGGTTCAAACCCACCATCCACTCTGCAGAAGGCAGACTGGGCAATCTACTTCCATAAAGATTTACTGGCTCAGATACCCAAAGGGGGTCATTATGAGTCAGAATCAACTGGATGGCAGTGAGTTGTTTTTTTTTTTTTTAATATATATATACGTTAAATATTTCATTCTACTTGTCTTCTGGCCTTTGTGGTTTTTGAAAAGAAATCTGCTGTCATTCATATTGTCATTGCTCTTGTATATAATGTGTTGTTTTCTCTGGCTCCTTTTTTTTATTTTATTTTATTGTGATTTGGGTAAAGATTTACAGAGCAAATTCATTTTCCATACAGCAGTTCATATATACTTTGTCTCATGTCATTGACCATCGTTTACCACAATGTAACAGCTCCCCTCCCACTTCCTCCCCATAGTTACCTCTTCCCAGTGTCTATCCTCCATACACTTCTGCCCCCTGAGCTGTCTCCCTGTGCATAAGCAGCCCTTCTTTCTCCCATGATTGTTCTCTCCAAGGCGTGTATCTACTTGAGGTAAATGTTTGACTCATATGCCTGTATTTTGTTTAGCTGGAAACCACAGGTATAGGTTCAATTCCAGACCTGAAGGGCAACTAAGGGCCATAGTCTCAGTGGTTCCACCAGGCTCTATCGGACCAGCAAACCTGGTCACTCCCCCCTCCCTTTTTTTTTCCCCAAAATGATTTTAAGTTTTGTTGCACATTGTTCTCCCACTCTATCAAGGATCTCCTACATAGATCCCCTTCCAAGTGGATGACAGTGGTAGCTAGGCACCATCTAGTTCTTCTGGTCTCATATTTGTATAGGCTCTCTGGCTCCTTTTGAGATATTCTCTTTATCTTTAGATTTCAGAAAATTGACCATGGTGTATCGAGATATTGTTTTCTTTGTATTAATCCTACTTGGGGTGTGTTGAGCTTCTTAGATCTGTTTGTTGATATATTTCACCAAATTTTCAAAATTTTCAGCTGTTCCTTCAAATGGATCTTCTCCTGTTCCATTCTCTCTCCTGTCCTGGAAATTTAATTTCATATAAGTTAGACTATTTGATGGTATCCCACAGGTCTCTTAGACTCTTTCTGTTCACTTTTCTTCAATTTTTATTTCTCTCTATTCTTAAGATTGGATACTTTATATTTATCCATCTTCAGGTCCATTGACTCTTTATTCCACCATCTCCAATGTGCTACTAACCCCATATAGTGATGTGTTTTGATTTTCAGTTCTAGGATGTCCATTTGTATTGTGTTGTTACTATTATTATTTCTATATTTCTATTATTCTGCTGAGACTCTATAGCTGATAGATAGATAGATAGATAGATAGATAGATAGATAGATAGATAGATGGATAATCACAAAGTAAAACTACTCCACAAGGTTTCCTAGACTGTAATGTTTATGGGACCAGGTCTTTTCTTCTGTGGAGCTGCAATTGGGTTCAAACCACTGACCTTTCAGTTAGCAGCCAAGCACTTAACCATTGTACCACCAAGGCTCCATATGTATGTGTGTCCTTTAACTCTTTAAAAATACTTATAGTAAAAAAATAATAATAATAAAAGTTGTTGTTGAGTCAGTTCCACCTCATAATGATCTCATGTGTGTCAGGGTAAAACTGTGCTCTGCAGAGGTTTCAATGTATGATTTTTCAGAAGCAGAATACCAGGACTTTCCTCTAAGACCTTGGACCACTGTCCCTTTGCTTGGCAACAGAATATGTTAATCATTTGAACCACCCAGAGATTCCCATATTTATAGTAGTGTCTTTAAAGTTCTTACCTGCTAAATGCCTCATCATCATTCAATGCATCCAGTTAATAAAATTATTATTCAGATTTACATACCAACTACCAGTGCCAAAGATGAAGAAAATGAAGTTTTTTGTTTTTTGGTTTTTTTACCAACTTCTGCAGTCTGAAATTGATCAAACATGCAAGGAAGATGCATTGATAGTTCCTGGTGATTGGAATATGAATGATGCAAAAAAAAGAAGAGGATCAGTAGCTGGAAAATATAGCCTCGGTGATAGAAACAATGCTGGAAATCACCGAATAGAATTTTGTAAGACCAATAATCTACTCATTGCAAATACCTTTTTCAACAAGGTAAACAATGATTATATACATGAACCTCACCAAATGGAACACATAGGAATTAAATAAAGTACATCTGTGGAAAGAGATGATGAAGAAGCTCAATATCATTAGTCAGAACAAGGCCAGGGGACAACATGGAACAAATCATCAATTGCTCATATGCAAGTTCAAGTTGAAGCTGAGGAAAATTAAATCCATGAGAGCCAAAGAACAATCTTAAGTGCATCCCACCTGAATTTAGAGACCACCACAAAAATAGATTTGAGGCACTGAATACAAATAACCAAAGACCAGACAAGTTATGGGATGACATCAAGGACATCAGACATGAAGAAAGCAAAAGGTCATTAAAAATACAGGAAGGAAAGAAAAGACCAAAATGGGTGTCAGAAGAGACTCTGAAACTTGCTTTAGAATGTAGAGTAGCTAAAGCAAATGGAAGAAAGTATGAAGTAAAAGAGCTGAACAGAGATTTCAAAGGGTAGCTGGAGAAGCCAAAGTGTTGTAATGAAATGTGCAATGACCTAGAGTTAGAAAACCAAAAGGGAAAAACACTGTTTACATTCCTCGAGCTCAAATAACTGAAGAAAACATTCAATCTTCCAGTTGCAACACTGAAGTATTCTATGTGCAAAATATTAAATGACATAGAAAGCCTCAAAAGAAGATGGAAGGAATACAGAGAGTTGCTGTACCAAAAAGGATTGGTCGACATTCAACCATTTCACGAGACAGCAAATGATCAAGAGCTGTTAGTATTTAAGGAAGAAGTCTAAGCTGCACTGAGGCATTAGTGAAAAACAGTGCTCCAAGAACTGAGAGAATATCAATGGATGCAATGCTGGAAGCATTCACTTGTCTATGTCAAGAAATTTGGAAGACAGCTACTTCCTGGTGAACCGACTGGAAAAGATCCATATTTGTGCCCATTCCAAAGAAAGGTGATCCAACAGAATTCAGAAATTATCAAACAATATTAATATCACACACAAGTAAAATTTTGCTGAAGAGAATTCAGAAGTGGTTGCAGGATTACCTCTACAGAACTGCCAGAAATTCAAGCTGGATTCAGAAGAGGATGTGGAACAAAGGATATCACTGCTAATGTTAGATGGATCTTGGCTGAAAATAGAGAATACCAGAAAGATGTTTACCTGTGTTTTATTGACTATGCAAAGGCACTCAACCATATGGATCATAACAAATTATGAATAACATTGCGAAGAGTGGGAATTCCAGAACACTTAATTGTGCTCATGTAGAATCTGTACATGGACCAAGAGGCAGTCATTCAAACAAAACATGGAAACATTGCATAGTTTAAAATCAGAAATGATGTGCATCAGGGTTGTATCTTTACACTGTACTTACCCAATCTGCATACTGAGCAAAGAATCTGAGAAGCTAGACTGTGTGAAGAAGAAAGCAGCATCAGGATTGGAAGAAGACTTATTAACAACCTGTGATGTGCAGATGGTACAACCTTGCTTGTAGGAAGTGAAGAAGACTTGAATGATTTACTGATGAAGATCAAAGACTGCAGCCTTCAGTATGGATTACACCTCAATATAAAGAAAACAAGAATCCTCACAACTGGACCAGTAAGCAATATCATGATAAATAGAGAAAAGATCGACATTGTCAGGGATTTCATTTCACCTAGATCCACTATCAATGCCCATGGAAGTAGCAGTCAAGAAATCGGGGTGGGAGGGGAAGGGAGGAAACACTGCGAAAATTAAAAAGAAAATAAATCAAATGACATATTACATTGGGCAGATATACTACAAAAGACCTCTTTAAAGTGTTGAAAAGCAAAGATGTCACTTTGAGGACTAAGTTGAGCCTGACGCAGCCGTGATATTTTCAATCACTTCATGTACCTGTGAAAGATGTACAATGAATAAGGAAGATGGAAAAAGAATTGATGCCTTTGAATTATGGTGGTGGCAAAAAATAGTAACTGCCAGAAGGACAAATAAATCTGTCTTGGAAGAAGTACAGCCAGAATGGTCATTAGAAGTAATGATGGCGAGGCTTTGTCTTAAATACTTTGGATACATTATCAGGAGGGAATGGTCCCTGAAGAAGGAAGTCATGCTTGGTAAAGTAGAGGGTCAGTGAAAGAAAAGGCACAGCAGCTGCAACAATGGACTTAAACAAAGCAATGATTGTGAGGATGGTGCAGGACTGGGCAGTGTTTGGTTTTGTTGTACATATGGCTACTATGAGTTGTAACTGATTCAACAACAATAATCATGTGAGTGTTTTTGAGGTTGGTTTCTATTGACTTTTCTTTTTTTCCTTGAACATTGGTTATATTTTACTCTTTCTTTGCATGTCTGGTGGCTTTTGATTTAATGTGGAATTACAAATTATTGTTGCAGAGACTCTAAATTCTGTTACATTCCTCTGAAAAGAATTTTTGTTTTAAAAGCCAGTTAACTTGGACTCACACTGCAACTCTTTCTTCCCTGTGGTCAGCAAAAGGTCAACTCTCTGCTCTATTCTTCCGGCTTCTCCTTTTACAGTGGACCCCCTGACGTTTCCGTAATATGTGTGTAGTTTAGCAGTTAGCTATGAATTTAGGCAAATTTTATACATTGATTTTATGGTTCACACTCTCTGCAGTTCTCTCTTTTCCAAAATCTCTCCTTAACTTTCTTCTCCCCTGTCATTCCCGGCAATTCAAGCTATCCAGAGTCAAAAGCATACTGGAATGCCCCCACATAAAAATCCACAAATTTATACATTTCATTAGGTGGAGGCTCCATTTTTCAAGTGCCACCTCCCTTCCAGTTCTGTTTGCTTTATTTAGGTTTCACTTCCTTCCAATAGTTTTTTAAAAATTATTTCGTGTAGATATTTTCATTGTCTCTCCAGCAGAGTTAGTCTAACTAAGCTACCATTACCAGAATCGGATACTCCTTACATTAACATTTAGACTTTCAAAACACTTTGGCTCTATATCACAGCTCTGTGAGATGGGAACAACTAATATTCTTGAGCCTGTGTTACAAATGAGAGTACGAACTGTGAGAGGTTAAGTGATTTGCCCAAGTTCATACAGCTTTTCAGTGACTGAACCAAACCTAGAAACCAGTCTATGACTTCTAGCTTGGGCTCTATTCCTCAATCTGTGTTATGCATATTTGATTCTCAGTGAACCAGACTTTTCTCATATCAAAGCATCTATTGCATTATTTTCCCTCTAAACAACACTGAAAACACAAACTGATAAACAAAATATAATTCTGATTATTTGAAGTTTTCTGTTCCAAAGGAAGGACTCAGTGCTTCCTAGTGCCATTAATATCTCTGAGAAGACATCATGGCTGGTGTTGAAAAGAAAATACCTGTGATAACTCTGGCATGAACTGATACGTGCAAGCCCTAATAAGTGTCATTGTGAAATTAAAGCCAGTCCAGAAGTTTCTTTTTGGAGAGCCATATACAGGCACACTAAGAGTGCTATTTGTTGTATAACTAAGGGGCTACCTGTTGAAATTCTTACCATGCTGGAGGTGAAAAGTCAACCTGTGTTGACCCCTGTGGTCAGGGAGGGTATTCTGTTCATTTCTCTGTTGGGGGACAGAGACAGGGTAAGTAGAAAGTATCTGCAGGTTGAGATTCACAGGAAGACAAGAATTGTTTTCACACTGTGGCATTGCATATATACTTCAAAGTTAGCCCGCAGGCTTCTCTCTTCTTCCTTAGGTTATGATGCCATGTCAAGGTAAGGTTACATTCCCGCTTCTTCAAGAAAGTGTGGTTCGCCATTAGTCCTTCCAATCTGCCCCCTCCCAACTATCCCCCAAATACACAACTGCTGTTTTTCAGCATCAACATTTGTTTTTGAGTTAGGATGTCTCAAAGTGTAGTCTTAGAAAACCTGCCACAAGATCGTCGGTGAGCATGCATGTTGAAAATGAAGATTCTCAGCCCCCATCTCCTCAAGTTACAAGAAATCAAAATCTCTGGTTTTGGGGTTGGGGAATCTAAATGAGTAAGTTTAAGGGAATTGGGTGATTCAAGTGCTCACTAAAGTGTAGAAGCCACTGATCTGGGTGAAATGATGAATATTAAGAGCAGTCTAAAGAGCAGTATCTTTCACTTCGGGGCATAACTTATCTTTTCTTGGGTCATAGGATCTCAGAAGGAGAAACATTATTTTTAGCAATTAATTCTGACTCCAACCATATATCTGGGCTGCTGGATTCTTAGAGGAGGCCACCCTTGTGAAATTTCTATAGCTTTGCCTATTATAAACTGTGTACCCAGAAGTAGTGTTTTTTGTTTGTTTGTTTGTTTCCTTTATTCGTTCAATCCATGCTACTTACATTTATCAAATGCTTGTCATAAGCGAGGAATTGTGCTAAAGAGGCCAGAGGTAGATTCACCTTGAAGCTAATAATGCTTAAACTTCAGGACTACTCATTTGCTCAGAGTTTTGGTGGCACAGTGGTTAAAGCATATGGCTACTTAACCAAAAGGTTAGCAGCTCAAATCTACCAGCTGCTCCACAGAAGGGAGATGAGGCAGTCTGTATCTGCAAAGATGTATAGCCTTGGAAAACCTATAGGGAGAGCAATTCCACTCTGTCCTATAGTGTTGTTATAAGTCCCAGTCAATTCAATGGCAGTAGTTTGTTTTTTTTTTTTTTTTGTATGTTTGTCTTCCATAACCCTGGGAGAACACTAATGTGTTCTCATGTTAATATGTTTTTGTAATATTTGAAAAGTTATTTTTTTAATTATTTTATTTCTTAAGGAGAGTCCCCCAAATTGTATAAATTCCAGCCACCCAAAACCTGGTTCTCCTCCTGAAAAGACCTTACAAACAGTACGGAAAAGAGAAGTATACATGGAGAGTTATGATACAATGTGGTAGGTGGAATGTAGACCCTATGCTGGACATCCTGGGAACACACTTGAGGGGAAGGAAAGTGGTCAAGGAAGACTTCCTGGAAGAGGTGATGCTTAAGCTGGGTCTTAAATAATGAGAGAGATTTGGCCATGAAATAGTAGAAGGAAGGTTGTTATAGAGAAATAGCTTGAACAAAAGTACAGAGGTGAGATGCATTATGGGGGTGGAAGGAGTGTGAGAATGTGTGTGGAGGTGTGGGTAATTAAAGCGCTTTGCAGCTTGAGGGCATGTTCCTTTATGTTGAGGGATATTCCCATGCAGGATGGTGAGGAGATTCCATTTCCAGGGAGCTGTATGGACTGTGGGGCTGTGTTCCTGGAGACCGCCTTGTCCTCAGGTTCCTAGGCCCCAGCCTCCCCCTCTACTTGACCTATTGGTGACTATATCAATAATTGTTCTTCAAGGAAAAATAACCCTTTTACTCCTCACTTCTGTTCCTACATCCATCCAACCCTTCTTTACTGTCAGCTTTGCAAATCAATATTTCATTTTGAAGAGCCTTGTTTGATGCCAGTTCTGCTTATTTGCTCCACAGCCACTGTGGGTAACACTTTGTAGGTCTGTCAGTATGTAAATTAAACCAAGCATAGATAGCTTTGTGTTGCTTAATGTTCAGCTGATAAAAATTAATGTGGTGTGAAATGAGCATTTTATCTGACTGCAGATACAGTGACGAGTTAATTAGACAGGCAGAGGGAAAATATTATTAAGCAGGACAGGGGCTTTCTCATGGAAGGGGAATGACCCCCAGACAGCAGGTTTGTATGGGCAGTGGGTGTGGCCAGGATGCCTGGGCTGAGATAGCCTGGGAATATGAGGCAAGGGAGGGTGCCCTCTTTGAGCAATCAGCCCCACAGTCCTAATGACTCTGGATCCTACCTGGGGAGGATGGGAGGAGGCACAGGCCAAGCCAAGCCAGGGCTTCTAGCTCACTGCAAAATGCTTGTGCCAGCATTTGCTGGCAGGCAGAGGCGGCTTCTCTTCAGTGCAGCATCAAGGCCATTGGTAGAGAAAGAAGTTTCGTTCTTAAGCAGTGAAGAACAAAAAACGAAGAGCAAGATGATGGGCCAAACACCATCCTAACCCACAGTCAACCCAGGGGAGATAGCAACCCCTAATCTCTGATTTAAATGTTTCACAAGAGCCACTGTGATCTTTGCTCTCCTGGCCTTTGCACATGTTCTTCCTTTGTAAGTTAAAATACAAGCACATTATGCTGACCCCCAAAATATTAGTGAAATCATATGGGTTTACTGGGAGGCAGGAGGAGCTCTGGCAAGGGTGTGAGCTTTGAGCTGAGATGGGAAGGATGCTCAGTAGTGTATAAGGCCAAGGGGCTGGGAGGGAAGGCAGGAAGAGACTTCTTGGCACAGGTAACATCATGTTCCCTCTTGGACCCACAGTTCAATAGGAAGATGGAGATTCTGGACATTCCAACGGGGCCACAGCAAACGGTTTGGCAAAAAGTTCCATTCCTATTTGTTCTTCAAAATGCACTGTATGGCCTTTACAGAATTTTGCTTCCATTGCTGTATCTGTCTGTCTCACATCCTGGATTGAGGGCAACTTTGGCCAGGAATCGTGGCCTTATTCATCTGTCTGGTTTTGGTGACTAAACAAGCATTGGGTACACTGTTGTTAAACTGTACTCTGCAGTTGGACATACAATGTGGGTGAGCTGTGAAGAACAGCTGTGGCAAAATCTTGAGAAAGATTTCAATGTGGATTCAGAAGACCTGATTTAAATTTGGCTTCTGCCAAGTGCATGCCTTGACACTTGAGCAGGTTACTTAGCCTCTCCAGCTTTAACTCCTTTTCTCTTAAGTAAAAATGCATCCCACCTAGTTGTGCCATTGTGCAGTGGGTCAGGTGAAAGTGCCTGCACATGTGTTATTTTCATTTAATTCTCTCCATCTTATTCCAGATGAACTGTTTCTCATACCTACAAGTTGTCCCTACCCCTGCCCCAGCCAGAGAGGACGACAAAGCAAAAGGCCAGGTTGTCCAAACCAGGGAGGTGGCAGGCCAGCGGCAGCTGTCAGCATGCTTCAATTAAAGACAAAATCAAATACAAGCAGAGTTTGTTTGCATTTACTCATGATTATCGTGTTCGACAAGATAGCCTGTACCCACTTGTACATTCATTACAGAGCTTCTGAAATGATTTTTCTTTGTCTGCTTGAACACAGGAATTTTTAATGAACAGTTTCAGTGTCTGGTTTCATGCACTTGAAAAGTAAACATCAGTGAGCATCTTTCTAGCAGGTTTGATTCATCCTTCTCAGAGGGTCTCCTCGAGACTACAGCAGGGAGACTTGCACGGGCTTGAGACTTCTATGCTTTCTTTCTGACATTACTGCTGCAAACAAGAAAGGGGAACTTTTGGCCTCCCACTTCCAGTGATAAATATTTTAAATAAATGAATAGGTAAATGGAGAAGGGATTTGAGTTTTAACTGAGAGCAAGTGAGCCATGAAGAAGCAAAGAGAGCTGTAACTGCTAAGACAATCCCTTGGTATTCTTTTGAACAAATCCATTTGCAAATTGTACCACATATAAGGCACAAAGAATGTCAGATGCTATGCCTGCTGCAGCCTAGGAAGCTTAAGTAGGGTCTCCTTGGATCCTGTCCACTCCTCTAGTTACATCTCACACTATTCTTCTCAAGATTCTGAGCTACAGTCACAGAGGTCTTTACGCAGGTTCTTCAAACATGATTATTCTTCATCTTTCCACAGGGCCTTTGCACATGACAATTCCCTTTGTCTGGTTCAGTTCTATTCCTGTTTCTGATCATCCCTTCCTTGGGAAGCATTCCTTTCCTCCATGTTGATAACAAATCCTCTATTATGTATTTTCAAGGGTAAATCCTTCATCACACTGGTTGCTGTTTTTATTTTATATTGATTTAGTGATGATTTAATGAACTCTGCCTCCCCCACAAGACTATAAGTTCCACAGAACACAGATCATGTCTGTGTTTACTCCCCACCCTTATCCCTAGTACCTTGCATGGCAGGTACTCAGTAAATACTTATTATTAAATGAATGAAGTCAATGCATCCCTGACAACTAACTTCATCTAAATATCTTTTTATGACTTATTTTTGCAAGGTCTCCTATGGAACAAGTTAAAAGTCATGGTTCTAGGTCTCTAGGGGTCTTGTTGGCTAGAGATGTCATTTTTCACAGATAAGCAATGTCATTGTGATTGAGAGTTGGTGCCATATGTGGCATCAGTGAATACAGGTGTGTTCCCGATGACACACCTGGCAAGCCTTGAACAAGCCACCAGACCTTTCTGTCACTCAATTTCCTCATTTGTTGAATGGTAATAATATCAGAGGACCTCTGGTGGCATAGTGCCTAAAGCATTTGACTGCTAGCCAGAAGACTGGTGGTTCAAACCCACCAGTCACTCCTTGGAAGGAAAATTGGGCAATCTACTTCCTCAGTGATGCCACCTCAGAAACCCAAGGAGGGGTGACTATGAGTAGGATCCGACTTGACGGCAGTGAGAATAATAGCAGTGTGCCCCACTTCCCACACTGAATGGGTTAAAGGGTGAAACCAAATAACAGAAATAGAAATGTCTTGAAAAGTGTAAAATAATGTTACTTTTTTACTTTCAAGTATCCACTTTTATAAAGAGTCTCGTCACAGATAAATCCACCTGCACCTTACTAGAAAAACAAAATGGAAGCAACCCACTTGGGTAGGATGCAGCCTGCACAGCAGGAGCAGGTCAGGGCCAAGTTGGGGCACAGTCCAGTGGTAGGAGGACAGACAGAGAGAGGGGATATTCCAGGGACTTGAGGAAGATCATCCTCCTGTCTTTAAAGCCATCCAAGGAAAAAGGTGGGTTGGATGGGCTCTTTGAGGTAGGCATGCTGAGCAAGGCTTGGTAATGAGCAGAGAACAAGAACAAGAACAAAGGAGATGGACAGGGCAAAGGAGCAAATTCTCTTGTCATACAAACTGTCCATTCACCCTGAGTTCTGTTGTTTTTCTGATGATCTTGCATCACACCTGCAATTGGCAAACAAACAGAAAGGCCCTGCTTACCTGGTGTTTGCCTGATTACATCCAGCCCTCACTCGGTGGTGGCTGTGTAAGTAAAGCCTTCTTGAAGTCTACGTGCATGATAACCATTTAGCAACCTCATGAGTATAATATGTGGAGAACATGAGATGACCACAAAGCAAGACCCATGGCCTTTCTCAAGATGGGGCAACTCGGGAGTCATGGGTAGAATGTGAATGGAAGCTTACTAGTGTTTTATGAAGATCCTCAAGACTGACTATAGCTCTAAACAATGCAATGGCTTCCTATTTTACAAATGAGGAGTATAGAGGTTAATAACAGATTCAAAGAAAGTTATTTTGTACTGCAAATGTAGCTGTAGGTTCACCAAATGAGATCTATACTGGGTAACTCAGGAGAAATGCTGGGTAACCATGCAGGGGCTATAAAAACGGAAGGCCCTAATCTTGCTCAAGCATCTGCTGCAAAGTTTGGGAGCTCATAGACTCTGGTTCAGTTGAGAGGCAGGTACAGCAGTCACAGGATTAAAGTAGATGTGCAAGTCACTTTGCTTGCTGAAAGTGAGGATGACTTAGAGCACTTATTGATGGAGATTAAAGACTACAGTCTATAGTATGGATTACATTTCAATATAAAGAAAACAAAAATCCTCACAACTGGACCAATAAGCAGCATCACAATAGATGGAGAAAAGACTGAAGTTGTCAGACTTCATATTACTTGGTTATCCAATCAACGCCAATGGAAGCAGCAGTCAAGACGTCAAAAGACATATCACATTGGACAAATCTGCTGCAAAAGACCTCTTTCAAACACTGAAAAGCAAAGATGTCTCCTTGAAGACTAAGATGCGCCTAAGCCAAGCCATGGTATTTTCAATCACCTTATATGCATGTGAGAGCTGAACAATGAATAAGGAAGACTGAAGAAGAGTTGATGTTTTGAGTTCTGGTGTTGGCAAAGAATGCTGAAAGTACCGTGGACTGCTAAAAGAACTAACAAATCTGTCCTGGAAGAAGTGCAGCCAGAATGCTCCTTGGAAGTGAAGATGGCCAGACTTCATCTCACCTACTTTGGTCATGTTGTCAGGTCATGTTGTCTGGAGAAGGGTGTCATGCTTGGTAAAATATAGGGTCAACAAAAGAGGGGAAGGCTCTCAACAAGATGGATTGACATGGTAGTTGCAGTGATGGGCTCAGGTATAGTAGGGATCCTGAGGCTGGCACAGGACCAGGCAGTGTTTCATTCTGTTGTACATAAGGTTGCCACCATAGATCCACTAGGTGAGTTTGAACCACCAACCTTTCAGCTGGCAGCCAAGCAAATAAGGGCTGCACCAAAATGCTAACAAGAATCTTACTGGATCCTCTAAATGGACATTTCCTCCTATCATGCACTTTAATTGTGATCTAGACTGAGAAGGGATGGCCACAGCCACACATCTTTCTGAGTGTTCCTTTGCAATCAGTGGAGTTGAGAGCCTAACATTTGTTGGCCCTAGGGGGGATGGCCTCGGGAGCTCTGGTAGCATAGTGGCTAAGGCACTTGACTGCTAACCAGAAGGCTGGCGGTTCAAACCCACCAGCCACTCCTCGGAAGGAAGGTTGGGCAATCCTACTTCCGTAGTGATACTGCCTCGGAAACCCAAGGAGGGGTCGCTATGAGTCGGGGCTGACTCGACGGCAAATAACAACAACAACAACAACAACAGGGGATGGCCTCAGGGCCTCGAGTAGTCAGCTGCCACACCCAAGGCTGGAGGTTCAAACCCACCAGCCGCTCCCCACCAGGTAGTGGGGCCGTCTCTTTGGGAGCTCTGCTAGCATAGTGCCTAAGGCACTGAACTGCTAACCAGAAGGCTGGAAGTTCAAACCCACCAGCCACTCCTCAGAAGGAAGATGGGGCAATCTACTTCCGTAGTGATACTGCCTCTGAAACCCAAGGAGGGTTCGCTGTGGGTCAGGTCTGACTCGACGGCACATAACAACAACAACAACATTTGTTGGCTACGAATTTGCTTATTTAAAAGAAATAATGCTTAACTTAAGGAGCTCTGGTAGCATAGTGCCTAAGGCACTTGACTGCTAACCAGAAGGCTGGCGGTTCAAACCCACCAGCCACTCCTCGGAAGGAAGGTTGGGCAATCTACTTCCGTAGTGATACTGCCTCGGAAACCCAAGGAGGGGTCGCTATGAGTCGGGGCCGACTCGATGGCAAATAACAACAACAACAACAACCAAGGGATACATATAATTCTTTGACTAATTCTGCAATCATGTATTGAGTACTGATAAAAACTAGGCCCTGCTCCATACATTGAGAACACAAAGCTAAATAAAACACCATGTCTTATGTGCTTTCAACTAGCTACATCCCATTTGGTTGGAAGGGCAGATAAAGCAACATTTACAGCTGCCCTTCAGCAGATCTGTCATTGCAATGTGTGAGGTGCTAAGGAAACACAGGGAAGGAGAGTCTAGGAAACTTCCCCAAAACAAAACAAACCAAACCCACTGCCATTTAGTCAATTCCAAGGGTAGTCAAATGTTACAGAAGTAAATTGCCTCGTCTTCCTTCCACAGAGTGGCTAGTGGGTTTGAACCACCTACCTTCTGGTTAGCAGTCAAGTGCCTTAAGCACTGCACCACCAGAGTGCCTTTATAGGCCAACAAAACCTTTATAGACAAACAAAGCAAGACATTGTTGAAAAACTAGAAATTTACCAGGCATCAGAGAGACCATTCATTCATTCATTCGTTTATTCATTCATGTTCAACAAAGCCTTTGAAGCTCTGAATGTGCTTAGCCCCCTACTAACCAACTGCCATCAAGTCAGTTCACCACCTAGGGACTTCCTATATGATCCTATTTTCTCCACAGGACACAGGCTTGTGGAAACCAGACCATGGGCCTGCCCACACTGTTTACTGACAGGCTCATAGAAGCTGTATAAAGACAAGATGGCTTCTCTTGGTTTGATCAGAAAGCACTGGGTTAAACCAACTGTGGGACTTAGTTTAATATCATATGTAGAGATCTGCTCCTTTAGTAGTCTTTTCAAGATAATCATACACATGGACCTGAGCTCCTAAATTTACAGAAAGAATACAGACACACTGTTGATCTAGAGGGTTCTGAAACCCTGGCATTTAGAATTTTCTCAGGTTGCCCATGAAAGCTCTTCTAGGATCTGAATAGACATTAGCCAAAATAGTTGGTGGGGGAAGAGCAAAGCCCCATTGTGGCACCTTAAAAAGTAATCCCATTTAGAAAAATGGGAGATGTTTTCTGATAAAGGTGAGACTCTAAGGCCAATAATCTGACCCAGAATAGGGAGTGAAGAATGCACCAAAGTCCAGGGTGGTCTTGGTGACCCTCTGTACTTCATTCTCTTCATTTGCAAAATCTTTAATAAAAGCCCTTGTGAACAGATAATGTATATACATAAATAATTGTCAGGTGGGATTCTCTGTAATACTCATTTCATATCTATCTATCTATATATAGATATCTATATAGACAGAGATATCTCTATAAAGATTTTTTTAAAGTTCAAGTAAAATTTTAGCCAAAATCCTGTCTTCCTAGTGATACTAGATCTTAAATTTTCCTGGGTCTTTCGTACATTAATTGTTGTGCAGTACAGGCAGTCCCCAGCTGATACACATCTGCCTTACATACTACCCAAAGGTAGGAACCAACTCTCATAAAGCCCATTATATTGAAAATTCAAGATGCATACAATAGGTCATAATAACAAACAGGCACTACTTTATGATGTTCATCAAAACATTACTATTACTGTTATTATTACAAATCTATTATTATGTTAAAGATATGTTAGTATATCCGGAAGTGTGTCTTTAATATTTTTATGCATAGAAAAGTACACTATATACTAAGACAAACATTTTACTGACATTAAATATCGTTAGATATGAACTACACCAAACTGTTCCAATTTAGGTACAAATTTGAATAAAAACAGATTTAGGAACAGAACTTGTTCGTAATCTAGGGACTGCCTATATTCCGTTATCAATACAGCGTAATTTGTTAAGCCATCCTCAATTACTCAACATTAGGCTCCTTCTGGAATTTTGTGTGTATGTGATTAGATCAGATCATTAAGAGATAGTGCTAGAGTTTGTATAGCTTTTTGCTCTGTCAGATTATTTCTTTAGTATAAACTCCCAGGAGGAGGATTACTGGGTCAGAGTAAGCACATCTTTATGATTCTTGGTACAAATTGCCATATTTCTTTTGAAAAGAACTACGCTTATGTAACTCAATGCCTGTAGCATTGAAGTCTATCTATTTCACTGCAGCCTGACCATCATTAGGCTATTATTTGGTAAGACTAAAATGCTACCTTTTCAAAGTTGGTTTAATCTGCATTTTTCATTACTGACAGGGATGAACATTTTTCTACATGTTCATTTATCTAACAGTATTTACTAGAAAAGTTTCATGTCCACATTTGGGGAGGAAGGACTTTCTTCATTTGTCATATATAGCTAGAGTAGCAGATGATAAGTGTACCAAACCCACTGCCATCGAGTCAATTCTGACTCATAGCAACCTTATAAGATAAAGTAGAACTGCCCAATAGTGTGGGAGCTCTGGTAGCATAGTACCTAAGGCACTTAACTGTTAACCAGAAGACTGGCAGTTCAAACCCACCAGCCACTCCTCAGAAGGAAGATTGGGCAATCTACTTCCATAGTGATACCACCTCAGAAACCCAAGGAGGGGTCGCTATGAGTCAAGTCCGACTCCATAGCACATAACAACAACAGCCCAATAAGGTTTCCAAGGCTGTAAATCTTTATGGAAGCAGACTGCCTCATCTTTCTCCCATGGAACAGAACCACCATTTTGGTTAGCAACCAAATGCTTTAACCACTGCACCACTAGAGCTGCTGATGATAACTATGGATGAAACTATATGAATACAACTTAAATTGATGGAGTGATTGCATCATTTATGGTGGCCTTTCCAGTTTTTTAAAATAAACGAACAACAATAAAATAAGAAACCCTAAACTGTTCTAACTTTTGTGGCCAAAATATAGAGCCTGGAGGGTACTCATTTGTTTATCCTGTTGTCCTTATTGAAAGTTTTCAAGGAGCCGAGAATCCATCGATCTTCAGACCTTTCTGTCCTTCCAGCTGTCCACATGAAGACTTTAGAAACAAAAGAGTAGCTGCAAAACTTACGATACTTCCTTAGCTGTAATTATGCATTAATTTTTATGTGCTCTTAATCATCAGATTCAGTTTGGATCCTTAAAACAACCATAAACAGGGCATATTTATAATATAAATAAACTCATTGACTAAAAGCCCTGTCCTCTGTGCTTGCGCGCCCACCCCCAGCTGACCAGACTCAAATACGTGAGATTCCGAGATTGCAGAATGTCATCAAGGCACTAAATGCGAAACAAACGTCTCAGAACTCTCAAGTCTCTGGAAGATTTCAAAGTCTGTTTTCTTAACATTACACTAATAATCCTTTTCCTGCTTCTCTGCAACCCCCCCCCCTTTCTCCCCCACCAGGAAGGCGCAAAGCCCAGTGTTATGTAACTGACTTGTTACCGCAGCCAAGTTACCAGGAGCCCAGTGCTGGGTTTACTGAACTGTGGCAAAGCGTGCATTCTCCTTCCCCGCACTTGCCAGTGGAGGAGCACAGTTAGAGGATAAATAGATGACTGTGAGTTACAGATCAGCTGCACTGAACTCAGAGGGCTGGCCAAGGCCACTCCCTGCAGCAGAAGCTTTGGTAAACCCGGCAAAGCGCTGCCCGGGGAACTGAAATAAACGCCTCTCAGGCACCAAATTAAGCCCCAGCACGAGGACTCCAGGCTGGTTATGTTTTCTTTTCCCCTCAAGGGAGTGGCCTTAAAGGCGCTGCTGACAGTATTGCTGCCGGCTACTTGGACGTGCAAATTCAAGTGGAGGGGATTCGTCCACACCCATTTCGAAAGTTTCAAGAACCCTAGACTCTGAGTTTGCTCTCTTCACTAGCTGCACTGCATAAGATGAGAACAGGATGTACTCAGCTTTTCCCACTACACCCCAGTACAACCAGGCATGCAGAGAAACCACCCTCCACCCGTGTCTGAGACCCCACATACCTTCTGTGCACTTAAGAAGCAGAATAAGATAGGGGTGTAAATTTTACCTGCAGAGTCAGAAACACCCATCTCTCCTCTGTACAGGTTTTATGGACTTCCACAAGTGCCTTAAGCCCCTTAAGGCTCAAGTTACCCATCTGGAAGATGGGGATAACAATAGAACCCATTTCGTCAGGCTGTTGGGAGGATTAAATGAAATATGGAACAGAAAGCAATTGGAGATTGTGTGAGCCATGGTAAGAGGCAAATAAAAACCTCCTTTTATCACAGAACTTTTTCTTTTTTTTTCTTTCTTATATCCCTCCCTTGCTAGACTGGGCCACCAGAGTATGGGGATGATATTGGCTTCTTCTCGGTATATCAAACACAGTTCCCGACATCAGGTGCTGTGGAGTCAATTCTGACTCATGGCAACTCCATACATGTTGAGTAGAACCGCTCCATAGGCTTTCATGACTGTAACCTTCCAGATGCAGGTCACTAGCCCTTTCTTCCGAGGCTTCTCTGGGTGGGTTCTGACTACCAACCTTTCAGCTGGTAGTTAAGCACTTAACTGTTTGCATCATGCAAGGACTCTGAATTAGATATTCAACACAACACACTGCCGTCGAGTTGGATCTGACTCATAGCAACCCCTCCTTGGGTTTCCGAGGTGGTATCACTATGGAAGTCGACTGTCCAACTTTCCTTCTGAGGAGTGGCTGGTGGGTAACAAGTCAGTAATTTGGCTGCGGTAACAAATCAGAAACCAGCCTTCTGGTTAGCAGTCAAATGCCTTAGGCAGTATGCCACCAGAGCTCCTGAATTAGACATTAGAAGTTTTCAAAATTTCTGGTAAGCAGCTAGGTTGAGATCTGCTAGGCTAAACCCTTTTACTCCCAACATGGCAGCAGAGAAAGAAATTTTTCTCCTTCTACTTTAAATTCCTGTATTCATTATGGCTCAGATAAAACACCTCTCTCTACCACCTCCCCACCTACCAGACACATTTCACATGCTTTTCGTGAAGTATGTTACTTCTGTAGGTCCTTTTATGAGATGTATTAATATTTCCTGAAAATCTCCCTAAATGTTTTGGAAAACATGTATCCAATGTTTTTGATGAGGGAAGGCTGAAATCTGAGCATCACTAGCCCTTGGACTGAGATAAACCTCCCTGGAGCATATGAACGATAAGGATAATTCCTCCCCAGCACAGTTGATCATACCAAGATGTTTTACAAAATAGATAAAATATCCCAAACCAAAGTCAGCGCCACCGAGTAGGATCTGACTCATAGTGACCCTCCTTGGGTTTCCAAGGTGGTATCACTACAGAAGTAGATTGCCCAATCTTCCTTCTGAGGAGTGGCTAGTAGGTTTGAACCACCAGCCTTCAGGTTAGCAGTCAATGCCTTAGGCACTACACCACCAGATCTCCTAGATAGAATATCAGTGCTCATCAGTTTAAGGCTACTCCTTGGGAAAGTGAAGAACCATTTCAAAGTTATCAGCAGCTCTGTTGCTAAAACTGTTATTTAAAAAAAAAAAAAAAAAAAAACTTGTGTAGTTTCACACAAAGTAACCAGCAGCTTGGTGTTTGTAAGATTTATGGATTACTAATAGCCACCCATAGGTTTGTATAGAGACAGGTTATAACATTTGTTGGCGTGTTTCTCTCTCTCTCTAATTACCTATCTATGAGGGTTATGGTGGCTGAGTGGTAGAATTCTCCTCTTCCATGAGGGAGATCTGGGTTTGATTCTGAACCAGCACACCTTATGCACAGCTACCACCCCCCTGTCAGTGGATGCCTGTGTGTTGCTACAGTGCTGAACTTGTTTCCGAGGAGCTCCCAGACTAAAATGGACTCGGAAGAAAGGCTTGGCTATTGGTTTCCAAAAATCACCCTATGAAAACCCTACAGATCGCAATGGTGGTTCACAACCAATCATGAGGATGGCATTTCATTCCCTTGTGCATGGTGTCACTATGAGTCGGGACAACAACTACATTTATTTACTTGTACCAAACAGCGTCCCCCTTGTCCAGTCCTGCCCACCTGTGTTACATCTTTCCTGGCTGCAGGTGCATGGTGCAGTAAGCACTCTGGATTGAAGATATCTTCCATGTCAGAGCTAAATGAGTAAAGCCCAAGCTTGGTTTAGGGAGTATTATTAGAGGGACATGTGTTTGACAGGCTTGATCATTTAAATGGTCTGCCCTAAGCCTTTGATCTGAGCTCTTTTCAGCTGTGTTGGAGGAAGACAATCTCTCAGGCCAGTAAACAGATGCAGAGAGGATAGTGGGGCTGAGCAGGAAGGAGAGCAGCTAGGCTCAGGTTCCTGATCCTGGGACATGGTTTTCACAAATTTCTGGAAAGAAGTAAAGGGGAACAAACCCTTACTGACCACAGTAACCCAAACTGCCCATCCCTTCAGCAAATGAAATCCATGTGTGCTTCCCCTGCCTAGATTCTCTCATCTATAAAATGGGATAATTCATACCTCACATGGAGTTGTGAGGGAGAATTGATTAATTAATGTTTACAATCTGCTTTGAACTTGAAAAGGCTTCCCTAGAAGTTGTTATTAAGCCTGTATCATTTTGACTTTGAGTCCTGGGGTGTGTCTAAACCTGAAACACAAAGGACACCTCACAGTTCGTCACACCCCACAAGGGAGATAAAATGTGATCCGATTAACGCAGATTCCCTGAAAATGGCTACCTTGAACCAGGAGACAGTGTCTCGAAAGCAATCCTAAAGCAAAAAGGCAGGAAACGTTGCCATCTTCCATATGAAGAAGCAGGAAGCAGGTCTTTGAATTGAGAAGGGGTGAGGGTAAGAGGATTCTGTTCTTTGGTAACGAGCTGCCACTTCTCAGAAAATGTGGTTCTTGACCGCTCTGTCGTCATTAAATCCCTGAGGAAGGCAAGTAGAGGGTCTGCCAGGCAGAAGGGTTTGCGTGTAAGACATTAGCGCATACTCAATATAATTTAATTTCTAGCTCTGCTAACTTATCCTGTTGTCACTTGGCAGCACAACAACTAAATACAGACACTTGTCCGCATCTAGGTAATTGGGCTGTGCTGAGGGGTTAGGTCTGACGCCAAGGTAACTTGTGGTAGAGAGCACGTTAATGGAGAGGGGCTTTTAACCCTTCTGTGTAAAGATGGGGAGAAAGGTGGGCTATTCTGCTTCTGGGTGAGAAAAAAAAAATTACAGTATCCTAATGCCATTAGGAAACCCACTGTAAGTCCCAAAAATAACAAACCTGTGCCCAGCTCTGGGGTGAACCAGATAAAAAATTATTAACCACATTGATCCTGAGTACTGGCCATTCCCACCAAATGTAGTTTTAGATCTTTGTGTTTTACTGAAGAAGCAACTACCTGTGACAAGTATCAATACCAGGCCTGTGCAGGTGGCATTAGATTTTTCTTGCCCAAGGCTATGACTTGAAATTTAAGTCAGTCAGTCCATACAACAAAACCTCGTATTGGCTATCGGATTAAACAGCAAGTCAATTTATTTTTCTGGGTTCAATAATCAAGGATGCAAGAAAGGAAAGAGACCCTCCAGATGTGCTTTTGTGAGGCGGTGGTAACCCACTTACATTGTTGTGATGCTTTGTAAGCCATTTGAAATAGCATTTGCACACCCCTTGCTCAGCAGTTCAACATGCACCTTGACTATTGGTATTTGTCTCATTTCTTTGTGCTGGGAAGACTGTACTTTGATTCTCAAAAAATGATTCTCCAAAGTGGTTATGAGAAGTGACTACCTGGACTTGGCTGCACCGAGGGACTTTAACACCCTGCCTCTCAGAGCAAATACCTGCTCTGCTGAATAAGGATGTCTAAATGAAAGAGTAATCCACCTAGGGGCTGCAGCCCACATAGATGCAGGGAAGAGGAGTGTGAAATTTTAATGTCTCTCCCACGAATAACCAAATTTAGGTAGTAGGTAATTTTAGTACCTTGTATGAGTGAGGCTAGGAAGGATTATGCCATCTTAGAGCTAGAAGTGATGACTGGACAACTCATTAAGTTTTTGAATTGAATCAAGCTTAACTCATATGGAGAAACTAACACCCAGAGAGGCAAGGTGATTTGCCTCAGGTCACACAGCTGGTTGTGCAAAGCTAGGCCTTCAACCAGGGCCTTCCTCTATCTAAGCCAATGAATTTTCCGGTGCCTTGAGGTGTCTCCATATGATTTCCATATATCTGTGTTTCTTCCTAAACTAATATCCTGGGGTTTTTTGGGTCCCTACCCCAGCCCCAGCTTTCACTTAACTTATTGACTAGGCTTTGTTCTGGGAAGGAAGATGGGGCAATCTACTTCCATAGTGATGTTGTTGTTGTTGTTATGTGCCGTGGAGTCAGACCCAACTCATAGCGACCCCTCCTTGGGTTTCCCAGGCAGTATCACTATGGAAGTAGATTGCCCAACCTTCCTTCCGAGGAGTGGCCGTAGTGATACTGCCTCGGAAACCCAAGGAGGGGTCGCTATGAGTCAGGTCCAACTTGACGGCACCTAACAACAGGCTTTGTTAGGACTAAACAGTGTAAATGCACTACACTTATACTTTTTTTTTTTTTTTTTTGCTGTAGTCTTAAAGGGTTCCCAATGTTTTAGGGTATGAGAAATACTTTTAAGGATTAACAACTGTTCCATCATTTATCTAGTAAATAGTCAGTACCTAATATTAGCCACAGGAGTTCTGCTGGCATAGAGCCTAAGGCATTTGACTGCTAACCAGAAGGCTGGTGGTTCAAACCCACCAGCCACTCCTCAGAAGGAAGATTGGGCAACCTATTTCTGTAGATACACTGCCTCAGAAACCCACGGATAGGTTGCTATGAGTCAGAATCAACTTGACAGCAGTGAGTTTGGTTGTTTCTGGTTTTACTATTAGCCAGACACTCTTCTAAATACTAGGAATATACCAGTGGATGTAAACGGACTAATATCCATACCTTTGAATAGCCTATATTCCTGTGAGGAGAATACAGAAAATTAGCAATAAATATTAGAAATATGTACACTATAAAGTGTGGTAGAAGGTTAGAGGAAGAAGGAGAAACTAGGACAGAATAAGGGGAGGCCGATTGCAAGTTTGAACAGCGTGATCAGGATTGCTGTTGTCGGATGCCACACAGGGATTCCTAGGCTGTAATCTTAGCAGGAGCAGATCACCAGGGCTTTTCTTCCAAGGAGTGGCTGGTGAGTTTGAACCACTGATCTTTTGGTTAGCAGCCAAGCACTTAACCATTGCCCACTAAGGTGCCTTGTGGTCAGGATAACCAAACTAAACCAAACCTATTGCCATTGAGTCAATCACCACTCATAGTGACCCTATAGGGCAGTGTGGTACTGCCCCCATAGAATTTCCAAGGTGGTAAATCTTTACGGAAGCAGACATCCTCATCTTTCTCCTGCAGAGCAGCTGGTGGGTTCCAACCACCAGTTAGTGGCCACATGCATTAACCACTATGCTATCAGAGTTCCTTGTGGTCAGGATGTTGTTGTTGCTGTTAGGTGCCATCAAGTCAGCTCCAACTCAGAGCGACCCTATGTACAATAGAATGAAACACTGCCCAGTCCTGCGCCAGTCTCATAATCCTTGCTATACCTGAGTCCTTTGTTGCAGCCACTGTGTCAATCTGTCATGTTGACCTCCCTAAATATAGTACTTTTTATTGATTCATTGGATAGACAGTGGTTTAGTATAGAGAAAGAGTTGAGGACTCTTTACATTAACCATCTCCACCTAGATCTGGACTCTGAACTTTAGAGACCCCACACCTTGTTTCTGCTTTTTGCAGCCACAACACAACTACAGGCTTCTTACCCCTTTGTCTGGGGTTATACTCTGTGCTGGGTCTATCCCACTTTGGTTTGTATAATTTAAAAGGAGCAGGAAAGCACCTGTATTCCAATAAAACCCAGTTGTGAAATCTGTGATGCTCCCTCCTTTCTTTGTCCTGGCTCTGAGCCCTCTGCCCTCTGTTGGGGCTCCCTGGCTTCTAGGCCCTGTACTTCCCACCAGGCAATCATTTGCATTTCCAATGGCCTGGACAAAGTTGACCAGTTCTTTATCCCTCCTGTCCCGAAGATCTTGCTAGGAGATTACCTAGCCTCTAACAGATTACTCCAAGATGAGGGGAAGTGGCTGATCTATTGAAACTCATCCTTCCTGGGTGACATTTGCATGTGAACAATAATAGCAATGTTGTTTGTAGATGCCATCAAGTCTATTTCAACTCAGAGCAACCCATGTGACATAGTAGAATTGTCCCATAGGGTTTCCTAGGCTGTAATCTTTACAGGACAGATTGCCAGGCCTTTCTCCTACCTAGCCACTTAATCACTGTGCCACCAGGGCTCTTTATAATAGCAATAGTGGCACATACAGTAGTCCCCCTTCTTCGTGGTTTGTTTCACTTTCCATAATTTCAGTTACCTGCGGCCAGCCATGGTTGGAAAATATTAAATGGAAAATTCCGGAAATAAACAATTCATAAGTTTAAATTGTGTGACGTTCTGAGTAGCGCAATGAAATCTCACGCCCTCCTGCTCCGTCCCGCCCAGGATGTGAATCATCCCTTTGTTCAGCGTATCCGCATTGTACGTGCTCTCTGACCTTTACACTCAGTAGCCGTCTGGGTTATCAGATCAACTGTTGCAGTATGACAGTGCTTGTGTTCAAGTAACTCTTATTGTACTTAATAATCGTTCTATTTCATTATAAGTTATTGTAGTTAATTTCTTACTGTACCTAATTTATAAATTAAACTTTATCATAGATATATATGTATAGGAAAAAATATAGTATGTATAGGGTTCAGTACTAGCTTATGTTTTCAGGCATCCACTGAGGGTCTTGGAACTATCCTCTGTGAATAAAGGGGAACTACTATGTATCCTGGGAGCTCTGGTAGCATAGTGGCTAAGTCACTTGCCTGCTAACCAGAAGGCTGAGGGTTCAAATCCACCAGCCACTCCTCGGAAGGAAGGTTGGGCAATCCTACTTCTGTAGTGATACTGCCTCGGAAACCCAAGGAGGGGTCGCTATGAGTCGAAGCCGACTTGACGGCATATAACAACAACAACAACTATATATCCTGCTTAATGTATATTTTGTACTGTTCTCTGCATTTTGCAATATTAACTCATTTAACACTCATAACAACCATAAGAGAAAGGGCTATAATTTTTCCTATTTTACAGCAAATGAAACTGAGACACAGTTACTTGCCCAAAGTCCCATTTTTTTAAGCGATAGAGCTGAAATTCAAACTCAGGTAGTCTCGGCCTATGTAATACCTTAATCCAAGAATGTAAATAGGATTCAGCTCACATGTTGATTCCAGTGATTGGAAGTACTGCTTGAAGTGTTGTGGTGAGAAAGATATTGAGGCCAGGTTTGGTATGAATGGGAAAGCATCTATGATTTCTTAGTAATGGCTGCCATGGATTTAAGACAGGGAAGTGATTATATCTTTGCCTTAACTCAAAGGCAGGCCTAAGGCTTGGCCAAAGAGAGCTGGTCCCTATTATACCACACTATAAAATCAAGTGCCAGCTGAATCCAATTCTTATTCTTTTATTCTGGAATATTTTTCCCCCTAGCAAAAGTGAGAATGTTGTTGTTATGTTGTTGTTATGTGCCGTCGAGTCAGCCCCAACTCATAGCGACCCCTCCTTGGGTTTCCGAGGCAGTATCACTACGGAAGTAGGATTGCCCAACCTTCCTTCCGAGGAGTGGCTGCTGGGTTTGAACCGCCAGCCGTCTGGTTAGCAGGCAAGTGTCTTAGCCACTATGCTACCAGAGCTCCCAAAAGTGAGAATAGTAAGGTCAAAGTTGTGGAGGATGCAGTTTTAAATGCATCCATCGTGGTGGAGAAGGATAGCAGTGGGGGAGAAGCTTGCTGGTCCTGGGTCCCTTCACCTCAAGCTGGTTGATAATCACAATATCCTGGGTGCTGTCTAAACTCATTTCTAACTGAGCCAGCAAAATACTTTACCCTTCAACAAAGTTTCAGGTTCCCATCGAATTACCAATAAGGACTAAGCCACAGAATTTGAGGTTGAATGAGTTCACACAGAGGCATTGCTGACTTTGCAGATCTGACACCTCCCCCTGCACTTAGGGATCCAGGAGATGGAGTCAAAGGGTAGAAGTGGTCGAAGCCCAGCATAGGGCACTTTTTTCCCTGCCACATTGGATTCGGTAATGACCAACCATGAAAGGACAGGGGTGCTTCGTGAGACAATCCTTCTATGTCAGTAATTTTCAACCTAAGGAGGTTTGATGTCCCATAAGCATATTCATCTTTCCATGTTTATTAAATTAAGCCCTCTATGAGTCTGCAACAACACACTGTTCATTAATAGGAAATGAGACCATTGTTTTCCCCCAGGGAATATGTTGTCTGGGATCAGTTCCTAGGTAGGCATAAATGAATTTTGTATGTGTGCACAAACACATGCTTGTGCATTTTAGGGGGTAATGAGGGAGGGGCCAAGAGCAAAGAGAGAATGAAGAGAAAGAGGTCTTAGAGCTTCTACCAGAAATATCCAAGAAGGATTTTTATCAGAACTAAATCCAAGTACTCCTGGCAGAGTGCCCAGCAAGATATTAGTTCTTATAAGGAGAAAAATGAACATGTTAACTGTATTGTCACCATAGGAAGAAAACTACAGGTCTGTTCCGAAGAATGCAAATTTGAAAACAGGTTACATATAGGAAAGTTTTGTCACCACCACGACCCCCTTCTAGCAACATTAACATAGTCAAACAACTGGAGAGAGAATTCTATTAACTAAGTCAGTCCCATCAAGTTAAAGCCTAGTAAGACTGCCATCAGGGCCTGGTGGGGAATCTAATCATTTGCAGGTTGGACCAGAATAACATGGAAATCCCATCCATTTAGAGTCATGTTAATACTAATACTGAAGGCAAATCGAGGAAGCCCACAAGTGTGGGAAGCTTAAAAGGGAAGGATTGAAAGAAGAAATAAGAGGGTGAGAGATTTTGGCAACCATGTGATTCATAGGTGAGAAACTTTAGAGGTGTGAGATGCCTTAGACCCCAGTGATAACTTATTTCAAGACCACGCACTTCATTCAGAGAACATCAGAGTGATAGACTCAAAATATCAGTCACAAAGGAAGTAGAGGAAATGTGTTGAGTAATCATGAATTGATACTACAATTACCCTAAGTTTTCAAGTTTCCAGTTAAAGCCAATGGTTGTTTTGTAATAGAATCTGAGGAACATGGTTATAATGTGGGTTCCACAAAGAGAAAGCTTTCACCCTCAATTCTTATGCTCTGCTTCAGAATGAAAATAAGATTACAGTGGGAGGGGGAGGACTAGAACATTTAGAAAGAGATCAGCAAATGGTTTCTGTCCATTCAGAAGTATTGGTGACAAATGTGGTGTGTCTCAGGACGTCAGTATAAAGAAAGATGAAGACTGTGAGACATTTAAATGACCTAGATATGGGATTCTACAATCGATGCAATGGAAGCAGCAGTCAGGACATTAGATGACATGTAGTATCGGGAAAGTCAATCGCGAAGGAACTGTTTCAAGTGCTGAGGAGCAAGGATGTCTCCTTGAGGACTAAGGTGCGCCTGACACAAGCCATGATATTTTCAATCGCCTCGTATGCATGTGAGAGCTGGAAAATGAATAAGGAAGACCAAAGAAGAGTTGATGCTTTTGAGTTGTGGTGCTGGCGAAGAATGCTGAAAGTACCATGGACTGCTAAAAGAACTAACAGATCTGTCCCGGAGGAAGTGCACCTGAAATGCTCCTTGGAAGCGAGAATGGCCAGACTTTGTTTCACGTACTTTGGTCATGTAGTCAGAAGGGACCATTCCCTGGAGAAGGATGTCATGCTTGGTAGGGTGGAGGGTCGATGAAAGAGGGGAAGGCCTTCAACAAGATGGGTGGACACAGTGGCTGCGATGATGGGCTCAAGTATAGCAGGGATCGTGGAGCTGGAGCAGGATCAGGCAATGTTTCGTTCTGCTGTGCATTGGGATTGCTATGAGTCGGAAACAACTCGACAGCACCTAACAACAACATGTATAATATATGTGTGTATATATACATGTATGTATGCATTTGTGTCTGTGTGTATATATATTTGTTTTGTTATGTTGTGTGTGTGTATAAACCAAAGGAGATGGGTGGAAGAGAGCTGCAGTGACCCCTGCCCTCCTCTGTGGCCCTGAAAATGCCCTGCAGAAGTCTAGTAGGATGGGAAACACTGGTTGCCTATAATTCTGAGCTGGGATTCTGACTGCCACCACTATATGACCTTTAGCAAGTTCTTTCACTTTTCTGGGTCTCACATCTCTTTCTCTCTCTCCAAGAGAGAGTTTGGACCAGATAATCTCTACAGTACTTGCTTCACAAGGTTGCCTTTCTTCTTCACTGGCAGCAGTATCTCTTCTTACCTGAGAAGATTATTTCTTTCTCTCAACTCCCACCTCTCCCTGTAACTAGATTTTTGGAGGTACCAGCATATATTGAATGAAGCATATTAATAAGTAAATCACTATTGGTAGATTAGATAAAATATTATATCAGTAAAACTCCATGGAGTTGATAACCATTCTATGGTTATGTAAGAGAATATCCCATTATTAGAGAATACATACTGAAGTATTTAAAGGACCATGTTGTATATACTTTATCTGAAAATGGTTCAAAAAATAAAAATATGTCTCTCTTTACAGACAGAACCCTGATAGAGCAGGGGTTAAAGCGCTCATCTGCTAACCAAACGGTTGGTGGTTCAAACTTACGAGTCGCTCCATGAGAGAAAGATGAGGCAGTCTGCTTCTGTAAAGATTTACAGCCTTGGAAGTCCTATGGGGCTGGTCTACTCTGTCCTTTAGGATTGCTATTAGTCAGAATCAACTAGACAGTAGTGGGTTTGGTTGGTTGGTTGGTTGTTTTTAATCCTTATATATAGAGAAAGAGACATTAATAAGAGCGTAAAGGATAAGGGAAATGAAGTAAAATGTGAATCTGGGCAATGAGTATTTAGATTTCCTCATTAATTTTGCAACTATTTGTAAGTTTAAAATTATTTTTTAAAAATTATGTTTACTTTCTAAGTAAATCATTATTAATAATAAAGCAAATATTGAATGTAGCAAGAATATCATTCTTCAGGTCCAAGTTCACTACAGATAGTTAAAGTCAAGATGCCCCAAAATCCTGTGTCTCCCTGTGTTCCAGCTTTTGTGGATTTGTCAGGTGGATCAGAGTTGCATCTCCAAACTTTAGGTGCAAACAATCTGTCAGGAAGGTTTTCAGCAATCAGTAGAGAGCCTCCCATTTTAGTCCAAGGAAATGAAATGGAACTTGCAACCCAAAATATGTAATGATTCACCCCATGGTTATAAAGCAGCCCTGGAAAACTCCCCAGAGGGATTAATCTTAATCGGCAATTAAGATAAAGTCTGGGCACATGCTAATCCAGGGCTTAATCAGAGGCATTTTAATGTGTTTCTGTGGTGTGGATATAAGACTGGGATTCCTCTAATTGAGCTTGGAATGTGGGAGTTAGGGAGAAGAATCATAGTACACTGATGGCCTGCAGATCCAGCAGTGAAATGAGGTTTTTGCAAGAGTACTGGTCAGTGTTGACTAGCTAGCATGCTCACCAGGTATAGTATGCCCTGCTGTTAAGGTGCACAGGTAAATGAAAGACCCACTGTCTTCCCTGCAATGCAATAATAACAAAAAGGAAGATCAAGTTTCTAACAAGATGCACAGAACACTGCTTGCTACACTAGCCTGTTCCAAAAGCAATGGGTCATGAGATGATCACCAACTCATTCACACCAGGGATTCAAACCACTTCTTCCTGGTTCAGTCATAGCCAATGAAGTGAAACCAGAATGGACTCAAATTTGTAAAATGTGGGTGAACTGGAACAGTAACCAGATGAGGAAAAATTGTGGGTCGATACCCTGCTAAGAACTTAATCTCCTTCTTAGAAAACAAGATCAGCATGTATATTGCATAGCAACCAACTCTCTGAGTCAGCAGAGTCAGAAACAACAGTGCCCTGCTCCAAGATGGCAGCTGACTGCACCATTTTGAATGTGTGTTGCTTTCTGCTGTCCTGGCAATAATCCAGTCTGCTATATCAGACTCTTGAAAGGGCTTACTATGCCTCCTCTGAGTCTCCCTTTCCAGAGCTTTAGTCCATAATTTTTCCCATTCTGGTTACATTTCATTTCACCCAAATGTTTAAAATTTGTGTGTATTCTGATTTCACTTCACTGCCCATGATTGAACCAGATCAAACTGGTCTGAAGCCCTGACTCACATAAGGTGCAGGGACAAATATGTGGGAAAAAATGTAAAAGAAAAAGAAAATTAAGCAGTTTTCAAATATCAAAGCTGGCATCATTAATGTGTGGTGTTCTAGACTCTTAATTCCTAGTATTTCTAAATCCAGGCAACCATACAATATAGTTTGTAAGTGTAAATCCCCAGTAATCATGACATAGTGGCCTAGGATAGCAAGGACCACCTGCTCACCAACTGGTTTTGTCTCCAGCTGTGTCACCCTAAATTCCATGTGGTCATGATTTCAAGATTTGATGCCAGCATTAGCCCTGGAATTCTCATTAGATACCCAAACATCCAGGTTAAGCAGTATAGAGAATCTTATTCTATGATCTTTTCCTTATCACTAAATACACTCCAGCTCCTGTCCTACTTACTTTTTTCCAAGATCACATATATCCCTCATGAGCTTGGGAGGTAGATGAGTACCACACCAGCAGACATTCAGAGAGATCAAGTGCCTTACCCACCTAAAACTGGGTTTTGCATTATTTATTCACTGGCCCATGGGAAGTGAGTCTGGTTATCAAAATGGTAATCAGGCAGATGACTGAGCACATGTGTGGACTTCCATGTGTGCCCAGTAGTTCATGTTGTGGAGGAGGTAGTGAGCCCTCTCTCAACGCAGGAAAATAATGGTGAGAAAGTCAAAGCTGCAGAAGAGACCAGTACATGGTTGTTAGGTCTATCTAATCAATTCCGTGTTGTAGTGATCCCCATGTGACAAACTAGAACTGCTCCATAGGATTTTCTTGGCCGTAATCTTTACAGAAGCAAATCACTATGGAGTTCAGCTGTCAACTTTTTGAGTGCTTCACCATCTGTGCTTCCAGGGCTCCTTACTAGGTATCTAGTGAGCATAAACTGTATGAAAAGCCTAGCGCTAGCTTGTGAAGCACACCACACCAAGGTGGAAGGCAAGGTCACTACCATCCAAGAGCTTGTGCCTCCTTGGAAGGAGTATAATATATACCTGAAAAGAAAAGAAAAACTGAGGCCATGAGGCAGTTTGTGAGAAGCACCAGTGAGAGGTCCAGACAGAAACTGCCCTTGGGTCTAAAAGGAGCAAGATTTTTTTTTTTTTTTTTTGCTTGATGTTCAGGGAAGGCTTCTCTGAGAAGTCAGCGTTTCAGTAATCCAGGGATGGGGAAGAAAAGGAGGAATTCCATGTGGGAAATAACCTAAACCCAGAGGCTGATAAATAGCATGCATGTATTATTATTTTTTATTTTTATTTTTGGTAGGGGTAGAGGGCATATATAGAAGAAAATAAGACAGGAAAAAAAGGATATAGGTCAGTGTATGGAGGACCAGAAGTCCTCGCTTAAGTGTTTGGACTTGTTCTTTTATACCTTGTGGATAATGTTGCCAGATTTAGCAAATAAAAATACAAGATACCCAGTTAAATATGAGTTTCAAATAAACAAATATTTTAAGTATGTCTTAAATATTGCATGGGAGCTCTGGTGGCATAGTGACTAAGGCAGTTGACTGTTAATCAGAAGGCTGGCAGTTCAAACCCACCAGCCACTCTTCAGAAGGAAGATTGAGCAATCTACTTCTGTAGAGATACAGCCTCGGAAACCCAAGGAGGGGTCACTATGAGTCAGAAATGACTTGAAGATAGTGAGTGAGTGTGAGTAAATATTGCATGGAACATATTTATACTATATATATATATATATATATATATATATATATATATATGTGTGTGTATATATATATTCCCTTTGTTTATCTGAGGGAGCTCTGGTGGCATAGTGCCTAAAGCATTCTGATTTAACTGAACATCATGTATTTTATCTGGAAAACCTTAATGCAAAACTATTGAAAATTTTGGAGTAAAGAATCCCATGAAAATAAATGTCTTCCACAAAGAAGCTTGAGCATCACATATGGAGCACTGTGAAACCTCACTTGCCATACTCTTTCCTTTATTGGAAATCTCATGCCCCATCCAAGGAGTTCCCTGTAGCTGAACTGTGGGAAGGAACTCCAGTGACTAAGGCATTTGCATTTGTCTGCTAACCAAAAGGTGGGTGGTTCCAACCCACCAGCTGCTCCATGGCAGAAAGATGGGGCAGCCTGCTTCCATAAAGATTTACATCCTTGGAAACCCTATGGGACAATTCTACTCTGTCCTGCAGCATCACTATGAGTCAGAATTGACTCGATGGCAATGAGTTTTGTTTGAAATTTGTGAATAACTTGGTTATAAGACATGAGTTCCACATGAACCATGAATTCAACAATGTCACCAATGAAGCAGTTCTCACAAGGTGAGCTTATTAGTGCAGAATGGAATTAGGCTTTGAAAGCATCATTTCTTACCAACTCCTGACTTCTAGTATTTCTTCACTTCCCTACCTGTGCTGGGGGAGCTCTGGTAGCATAGTGGCTAAGACACTTGCCTGCTAACCAGACGGCTGGCGGTTCAAACCCACCAGCCACTCCTCAGAAGGAAGGTTGGGCAATCCTACTTCCATAGTGATACTGCCTCGGAAACCCAAGGAGGGGTCGCTATGAGTCGGGTTTGACTCGATGACACATAACAACAACAACAACAACAACCTGTGCTGGTCAGTTAAGAAACACAAAGTGAGATGGGATATAATGGGTCTGACCTACAGATTGCAATAGGAAAATAATATTGGCCTATTATAATTTTCATTAAAATGGTTTTTCTTAAAGAAAAAAAAAGTGTGTGTGTGTGTGTGTGTGTGTGTATATATATATATATATATATATTTAACATTTACAGTGTTTAGAATTTAAATGGGCTATATTCAGAAACAAAAAGCTGTTTAACAAAGGTGTAAATTGTGCCTTTTTAAAATGACTTTTCTTCCCTGCCCTGATACCCACAGTAATGAACACTCCTACCCAATCAAAATATGAAAACAAAATTGGGGCTGTGTCAGCATCTTGGCTGCAAATAAAACTCAAAACAGGTTATAGCACATGCTAGGAATACAAAATAAGGTTAGAAATAATGCTTCAGCTGTGAGTTCTTCAGGCTGTGGAAATAATGGAGCATAATTTAGTGGAAGAGGAACTAAGAGTCAGCATACACAGGGAAAAAATGAAAGAAGCAAGAAAAATGCAAGGGGTAGGAAACGGGGTTGGAAGGAATTTGAGGGGGACAGTGGGTGGTTAATCATTAGAGGAGAAGAAGAAAGGCCCGGCCTGGTCAGAGAAGGTCCAGTTGCACAGTGGATGGGCTTACTGAGCTGTATATAAACTTCTCATATTGGGTTTCAAGGTGATTCTAAATGGACATCGTACATCAGAGAGGCAAGCATGGAGCATTAGGGTTTGTGACATTCTGTGGCTGCCTCCTTACAAGACCAGAAAGAAGGAATTCACCAAGAACTAAGCAATCTTTTATTACTTGGTGACTCAATTCCTAGATCATTCAAGGATTGTTTACTTTATTAGTCTAAGATGATCCCCTAAACCCTAACCAAATTTGTAGACTAGTGCTGTAATTACCTTGGCTTACAGGTGCATATATCTGCTCACAATGTCCAACCGAATGGGAGATGTGTGTATATCTATTTTACAACTTCATCAAGAAATTACAAGTCCAGATTCCTCCCACCCTGTCAGAGTCCTAAACCCTAGTTTATAAAGAAGAGACAAAAACAGTTAACAGATTTTTCTGCTTCGTAGTGTGTTTGCAAGAAACTTACCAGGACAGTTCTCTCAAATAGCAGTTTACACATATCATTTTATTCTCAGTCAAAGAGCATTTTTCTTAATAAATATTTATCATGGAAGCTAATTTCCTATTGTATTTTACTTCCTTGGGCTAGAAGTTAAGAACCTATTCTAAGGAAAAGGGTGGCCTGCCTTTGTTCTTCATCCATACCAGGAAAAAATTCAAAAACACAATCTATACCATACACCAATCATGGATAGGTTTGCCAGATTTAGCAACTAAAAATACAGGATACCTAATTAAATTTAGTTATCAGTTGCCAGATTAAGATGATGGCACTTTATGTTGATCACATTGTGGAAATAATCACACATGTAATGCACACTCAGTGCATATTTGGTGGTGGTGTTGTGGTTATATGCCATCGAGTTGCACCTGACTCATAGCAACCCCTCCTTGGGTTTCCAAGGCAGTATCACTACAGAAGTAGATTGCCCCATCTTCTGAAGCATGGCTGGTGAGTTTGAACCACCAGCCTTCCGGTTAGCAGTCATATGCCTTAGGCACTATGCCACCAGAGCTCCTGAAAAATAAAGTCTGTTGAAAAACCAAAAGGGTTAGTTGAAGCCTGTTGTTGTTATTGTTGTTATGTGCCATCGAATTGGACCCGACTCATAGCAACCTCTCCTTGGGTTTACAAGGCAATATCACTACGGAAGTAGATTGCCCCATCTTCCTTCCAAGGAGCGACTGGTGGGTTTGAACCACCAGCCTTCTGGTTAGCAGTCCAGTGCCTTAGGCACTACACTACCAGAGCTCTCAGTTGAAGCCTAGCCAATGATTTTGAAGAAAGCTAGTGTATATTCAGAGTTTCCCATACCCCAGGTGAGAAAGAGATGTTCAGCCAATCCATGCCACACACCTGGGCAAACCTACCCATCCTTTCAGGTATTTTGACAGTCTTGTTGTGATTAGTCTTTCCTTGATGAACCTCACAGCCCTGTCATGATCCTGCAGTGCATATATGCCTATCCCAATTACTCATTCAACACCCAACAAGTTTCTGATTTGGTTCAAATTTGAAGCGGCTTGATGAACTTACCTGGGTATTCAAAGGAGTGAGTGTTGTTCAACAATCTGGCAATGGAAGAATGAGTGGCTGAGTTTTGCTAAGCATCATGTATGGAGAAGAATGAGTGGCAAACTCTTATTAAGTACTAGGCATGAGAGTGTAATGATGAGGTATGAGTAAAATTAAAACATAGAATTGCTATGGATCTTCCCAATTCATTTCCACTCCCCCAAGGAAATCTTGATAGGTATTTGGTTCGGATCCCTCTACCTCATATACCACTTTGTGTTGAGTTCTCACTACATGTCAGGCACCTGTGCTCAGTATGAAGGACACAGTGATGCATGAGATATGGTCCTGACCTTAGGGAAGTAACAGTTGTATACAACAGTATATGGTATATGGTGAGGCCTTCTCCTGCAGGACACATGAATAAGAAAGAATGCTACAGGAGCTCCAAGGTCAGAATAACTGACTCAGGGACCCATGAGAACCTTCACAATGGAGCTAACAATTAAGCTAGGTCTTGGAGGATGAGGAGGCATTTCCAGGTACAGAAAGGATGTAAGGTGAGAGCATTCAGTGCAAAGGAAAAATTATGTGTAAAGGGAAAAACCCAAACCAAACTCTGCTGTCAAGTCGATTCCAACTCATAGTGACCCTGTAGGACAGAGTAGAGCTGCCCCATAGGGTTTTTAAGGCTATAATCTGGACAGAAACAGACTGCCACATCTTTCTCCCACAGAGTGGCTGGTAGTTTCGAACCACTTATCTTTCAGTTAGTGAAAAAACTCACTACCATTGAGTCAGATCCAACTCATAGTGACCCCTCCTTGGGTTTCTGAGGCAGTATCACTACAGAAGTAGATTGCCCAACCTTTCTTCTGAAGAGTGGCTGGTGGGTTTGAACCATCAGCCTTCTGGTTAGCAGCCAAATGCCTTAGCCACTATGCTACCAGAACTCAGTTAGTAGCTGTGTACTTAATGACTGCATCACCTGTGCAAAAACAAGCAGTGACAAAATGACCTGGGATGTCTGGGATACAAAGCTGAATGAGGGTGGGAGGGGAGAGTGGGGAGTCCAGTAGCTGTTATTGTGCCTTTCCCAGGGACTTTCTTGCACTATTCATTGGAGAGAGGAACACTTCAAAGTGAATAGCTCTGATTTTGAACCCCAACTCTTCCACTGATCAACTGTGAGAAATTGGTCAAGGTACTTAAGAAAAGAGAGCTTCAGTTATGTCATGTGTAAAAATGGGCATTATAATCCCAACCTTGTAGATGGGTTGAGATGGTCCAGTGAGGTGGCCTGTTTAGAGTACCCAATGATGTCTCCTATAGGTGCCAGTTATTATGATTTGTCTTTGTGTGTGTCCTTACCAGAGATGACAAACTCAAAAGCCCAGTGGCCCAGCAAGTAACATAGAGATGTGAAGAGGGCCAAGTCTAAGGTCTCAACCTGAGTTGAGAAAGAATATAACGTTCCTTCCGAAATAAGCCCCATGCAAGAAAGCCGCTTTGCACAGTCCTATCTTTCAATTTTCCAAGAGAAGCTGGAGGTGCAAATTTCTAAGGGAAATTTCCCAACTTTTCTATGTTAACCACTAATTAGAATTTAAAACACAATACAGGTAAAACACTACATGTCCATCGGCCCTTTGCAACCTGTGGGCTGCCAGTTGAAGGCCTTTGATTTCTATCTTCTCTCTCCCACCACATTATAGGCTCTTACAGGGGTGAGGGCTGTGGTTGCTAATGATTCGTATCAGGGCTGGCACATAGAAGGTTCTGCGTGGTTGGAGGGCACTGACTTTAGTCGCATTCAGACATCAGCACCAGGGGTGAGGAAAAGCGAGCCAACAAGTGAGGTGTTCAAAAGTGCAGGATTCAAAGAGTGACCCAGTGCCATAGCACAAGCCCAGGAATGAAAACTTTTAAAACTCAGCCCCAGCAAGATGCTCCTGGGAGAGGAGCAGACCCTTGGGGGGAAAAAAGTGCAGTGTGTGAAGGGCAAAGTTTGGCAATCTATTAAACAGCAAGTTACAATAGGCGAGTGTGGAGATCACAGAGGCAGGGATTAATGTACACACATCTATACAGGGAACTTTGATGCTTTCAAATGCCTCCTTGCCATCTGAAAATCAGGCAGCAGGCATCGCCTACATATTTCACAGCGGTCTACCTGTCTGGGTGTTTGGGCTTGACAGCAGGGAGCTCTTTGAAATGAGGCAAAGGCATTTCAAACACTTCTGCTTGAAGATCCAGTTTGTATATTCTGCTGATGCCTTTTTTTTTTTTTTTTTTAACTAATTTTGGAAAGACTCATTAAGTTGGAAGTCTGTAAAAGAGCAAATTACAAAACTAAGATGCATTTTGACCGTCTCAAATGAATAATAGGTAACACAGACGCACATGCTCACACATAACTCCATGTAACGATGCAGGCAAGAAGAAGCTTCATCCAGAGACCAGGACTATTTTCAACAATTAAAAAAAAAAAAAAAAAAAACCACCTCACGGCCATCAAGTCAATTCCGACTCATAGCGACCCCTTTGGGTTTCCAAGGCTGTAAATCCTTACAAAAGTAGATTGCCCAGTCTTCCTTGAGTGGAATGGCTGGTGGGTTTAAACCGCCAACCTTCTGATTAGCAGTCAAATGCCTTAGTCCAGTGAAAAGTGCACATACTGGAACCATTTGACTCCTGCCCAGATAATTTCATAATAGTTTAGGGATGGATGTTTACAGCTTTCTATGAGTAATAAATAATTTAGAAACCATTCATTAAAACAGCTTAAATTACAGACACTGCAGGCATAGTCCATCTTTTAAGAAGGAGAGAATGACCTGAAAATTGTTTCCCCAGTTTCCTACCTTCTTCTCTTAGATTCTCTTTTTTGTTATTCTTCTTACTAGCAAAGCCAGTAAAATATCAGAATTAGGTTTGCACCATCATAAACACTTGGAGCATACCCACTGCCATCAAGCTGTTCCAACTCACAATGACCCTGTAGGACAAAGTAGAACTTCCCCCATAGGGTTTCCAAGATTGTAAATCTTTATGGAAGCAGACTGCCTCATCTGCTAGTTTGGTGGATTTGAGCCACTGACCTTTTGGTTAGCAGCCCAAAACTTTAACTAACTACAACATCACCAGAGCTCCTGTTGAAATCATAATAGAGGTCACAAGGAAGCAGGGAAACTTTGGCCTGGTGAAATTGTGGGGTGGAAATCTGAAGATCTTACATTTTATTCTCAGGTCCACAGAAGTCTTACCTCTGTAGTCTTACCCTTCTCTGCATAGTGCCAGAGGGATCTGACTGCTAACCAGAAGGCTGGCAGTTCAAACCCAACAGCCACTTGGAAGGAAGACTGGGCAATCTACTTCCTTCCATAGAGAAAGATACTGCCTTGGAAACTCAAGAAGGTGTCGCTATGAGTCAGATTTGACTCAACAGCAGTGAGAGCTCCTATTTTTTTAAAAGGAGGTGCCAGTGTACTGGCAGTGGAAAGGGAAATGTAAGGATTTAAATAAGGGAGGTTCTGTGACTCAGGTTTCAGAGCTGTCACATAGAAGGCAAAAAATATTATCCTCATCCTAATCATGATGGAGGTGTGGTAGTTTGGCTATCTCTTCTAACACCACCTTTTAAGGCCTTGGTTATGGGGTGTGGGAACCTTACACAAGACCTAACCAAGCCAGAGAGGATTAGCTTTCATTTCATTCAAAAACAGTAAGTAGGAGAAAAAGTTGCCAGTACCCTAAGGCGATACTTAGGAACGAGTATAAGTAGGTGGGATAATTTTGAAAGTGATGGTAAGACCATGATTCTGCATTAATCTTAAAAAAAAACTCCCAGACCAAACTTTTTGGGCACGTATTTAACACATTTTTCATATGTTTTGATGGGGGAATCTTGGGAGCAAGTCTTGCTAGTTTGGCTCATAGATACAAAAGGTACAAAATCATACTGTTAACTTTGGTCATTGTCCTTCTCTTTCAGATCATAGACTGTTATCAGCAAGAAAGGAGAATTAGAAATGTGTCATAGATTCTAGGGCTTTCCCTATATAAAACCATCCTCTCTCTTCAATATAGACGTTTCTGATTCCCACCGTTTTATCACCCATATTGAAATTTGACACCAGCATCCCAATTCCATATGAAAGCAAGACAACATAGGATGTCATTTTAGGGTAACAGGCTGGCCTCTCTTCTTTGAGGCAAACTTGAGGCAAACTTTTGTGAGGACACATAAGCCATCTCCAGCTAAGTGATAAACACATTTTTTAAGATGTCTTTTTTATGGTTTCTTAAATGACAAAGCATTTCAAATACAACACCATAAAGGGACACACTCATAAAGTAATGTGGATGGAAAGGAACGTATTTTATGTGAGAAGGGGTGTCAAAGCAAAGCTTTTTCAATGAGTGGAATTTCCTGTAAGTAAAAAGATAAATGAATTACTAACTCAGAGTAATTTTTAAAAAATACATATCCAGATGAAAGCTCAGATAAGTTTGATCCCTTTTAGCCAATGAGTATGATCTCTAATTAGGTTTCCACACAGACGGTGCAGGCTTGGAGTATATTTCTGAATCTCGTTGACCTTTTCAGCTGGAGAAGCCAAATGATTTCCATTCCATGCTCTTTAATTCTGGAGGAATTTCTAATTTGTTGCCAGAGATAAAAACTCCCTCCAAACAGGAAAAAAAAAAAAAAAGTTTTAAATAGTCCAGAGTCCCATTTATAGAATATTTAAATTTTAGAGCTAGAGAACCCTAAGAGATTATTTTATTCAATCCACTATTTTACTGATAATAAAACTGAAGACCATAGAAAATCAAAGACTTGCTCAGGGTCACTCAGAGACTTAGGACCCAGGACTGGAACTTATGTCTCTGGCTTCCCACCCATCACATCTTCTCTGGTTGGCTGGGTTCTCATTTGCCTGCAAGCGTTTTTCTGTGCCATCCATATGTTGCTGAAGCTAAGGGCCCTCCTGCACTCCAGCATCAGGCCTACTTTAGGGAAACTTCCATGGCCAGCACCTACCCTCTTGCCTTTCTTAATTTCTTTTGGAAATTCTCTATTCTCTCACCTTATTAATGTTAAAACAAAACGGGTTCTTTTATTGCCACAGGCAGCAGGAAAGTGAACTTCTTGATGGAGGAAAGTGTCTTCCCTAGTGAGAGCAAGTAAATTAGTTCTGAGGTACTCTCACTCACTGTAACTGTAATGAGAGAGACACCAGCTCTTCCTTATTAATGAGATGCCAATCACAGAGGGAGCAGCCTCAGAGAGCCTTTTGGGAGGGCAGTGGCAGGGGGAGAGTGGTGATTGGCACTGTAGTGAGAAGGTAGGGAGCAGAAAATAAAAGCCTCCAGAGGTGGGAAAACACACGTGGATGATCTAGAATTAGAAGGGCAGGTGGTGGGAGTAGGCAGTGCTCCTGAATGGGCAAGTTGGTAGAGTTTATGGAAACATGATTGAAACTGAACAGGAGATCGGAATGCTACACTTGGCATTATTTTTCCTCAGGTGCTTCCTGAGACAGAGTTGTACATATGCTAAGTTTATCCCACATGGGGACCCATATGACTGGTGACAGTTGGGGTTGTTTAATGATTGGATTCTCTTAGAAAGTTGGCAGCAGTGTATCTTGTTTTTCCTCTGCTTATATCTTGTCAAGAGTTGAACATGATACATAAGCTCCTAAATTTTGAAAAAGAAATCCTCAAAAATAAGAAAGTTGAGAGAAATTGGATACTAAGGGAGTCTTGGCCTTGTGTGGAATCATTTCCCTAGTAGGAGACACTGACACTGGTCTTAAGTTGACTGAAAGATCAATTAACTCAGAGCAGCGGAAGCATCAGTAGTCCTGGTGGCACAATGGTTAAGTGTTCGCTTGCTAGCTGAAAGGTCAGCAGTTCAAATCCATCATTGGCTGTGCAGGAGAAAAGACCTGGTAATCTTCTCCTATAAGATTACAGCCCAGGAAGCCCTATGGGGAAGTTCTACTCCATCATATAAGGCTGCTATTTGTAAGAATTGACTCAATAGCACACAACAGCAACACAATAACTGTGGAAACATCTAAGTCATGTTTGCTCTCCCTATCAAAAGTAGTTTGAGACAAGCCCTACCTCCAGTAGAGCTGTGCTGTCTTTCACCTCCAGCTCCCCAGAACAGTGTGACTACATTATAGAGAAAGTTTTAGGAAAATATCTGTGCAGTTTTTCTAACTCAGCTTTCAAGATCTGCATCCTCCCTTTGCTTTGTAGGATGATAAAATTCCGTGCATTCTGGAAATGAATAAAACTTCCATTTTGAATTAAATGCCTTTTTTCTCCTGTTGTTTTTTCCCTAGAAACACTTTTTTTTTTTTTTTTTTTTAATGACTGTGGGTCTCTATGAAGGTTAAAAGACATTCAGCACTCAAAACAACTTAATAAAATGTCTGAGCACACAATTAGGCATCTTATGTCCTTTAAGAATCAAGTAGCCAAAGTTCTAATTGGCAAAGCAGCATCTTGAATGTCATTTTCTAAACCCATTAGAGCATGTCTAACAGAGAAAGAGGAAAAGCAGCAGCAGTTTCCAAAATACCAACAGTGTCCCTCTTGGATGTAATTTGAGGGTGGCCGTTAATGGTATTGAATTAGTAGATGTTACAGAATACAGTCATGAAGCCACAGTAAAAACACATTCCTTCAGATCTTGTGATCTGGGTTGTCTCTGTAGGCTTACCCGTTCATAACAGGTGGAAGTAAATATGTGAGAAATTGACTTGACAATGTTCCTTCATTATGTGTGTGTTTCATACATTTCTTTAAAGAAACCCCCAATCAGCCTCTGTATCCTTATTGACCTTTCTCCACAGATTGGTCAAGACCGAAGCATCTCATTTGATAGAAAGTCAGCAGATCTACCTTCAGTTATTAAAGCCTGATACAATGACCTCCATGCCTGCTTGGCTTTACCATCATTAAAATTTAAACTAAGAAGAATCAGAATTCTTTAATAAATCTGGGCAAGAGTTGAACCTCCTAGAGACTCTCCTTTACCCGGAACCCCCTAGTTTTAGCTTAGCTTTACTTTTGGAAAATCTGATGAGAATCATGTAGGAATTCCATTCCTTTTTGAAGGCCAAAAGGAGGACGCACCATGGAAAATAAAGATTCATAAAGCCAACTACGTGTAAGTTTTGACATTTGGTTTCTGCTAGAATCCTGTTTTTCAAAAACTTGGTTGACACAGCATCATTTCTATATATATAGTTTTTTCCTCTTAAGATTTAGACACCTGGGTTTTTTCAAGATACCATTCTTGCAGATGTTTTTGATTAATTTGTTTTCAGTGTGCCCAGAAACTTGATTTTCAAGTAGATGTTTTTCTTTGTTACCAACCACCATGGTTTGCAAAGAGGGAGAAGCTCAACTTGGGATTGGCCAGAAAGCAGTCAAGTCTTATCCTCCTGGTTTTTAGGAGCACTTGAAACTTAACAAAGCACAAGCATGTACTTGACTAATTTTTTTTAAAAATATATTAATTTCTACACCATGTGAGAGGCAACTTTTTCAGACCAAATTTCTCATATTGTGGTTTGAACTTAATTAGAAGCATATTTAAATGTTTAAAGAGAAAGACAGAAGTCTACCTAAAAAAATAGTTCATAGGAAAATAAGGGAATTTTACATACTCAGGCATACTGTGGAATAAATAGATACTTCTCTAAGCCAGTAAACTAGCCACTTTACAAGGAATAGAAGCAATTTTCTGGGCACAATCTTTAAAACAGACAGGGCCAGGGATAACACATTATTTTTGTTCAATATTATAAAAGAAGGTGTCCCAGCACTTTCTCAAGTAGTACTTGGGGTAAACTGGCACCTCCACACTTTTCCTATAAAATAATTGATGTCTGTAATGCTGACCCTAAGGCACTACAGGATCCTAAAGTGCCTTTTGAATCATCGAAGAGTGATTTACTGCGTTCTGGGTGGTTTTCTTGTTGAGTGTATTTTATTGTATGGGAGCTCTGGTGGCATAGTGCCTAAGGCCCTTGACTGCTAAACAGAAGGGTGGCAGTTCAAACCCACCAGCCACTCCTCAGAAGGAAGATTGGGCAATCTACTTCCGTAGAGGTACTGCCTCAGAAACCCAAGGAGGGGTTGCTATCAGTCGGTTCTGACTCGACGGCAGTGAGTTTGGGTATTTTTTTTGTTTTGTTTTAACCCCTTTGAAAATTGGTAATACATCTATGGCAGGTACCGAGGTTTGCTGTGCAGGACATGCAGCCACAACTAACAAGTGAGAAGTTTCTTTGATGTAAGGCTCACTGGAAGATGCTTTGCTCTAAGGCTGATGTCACCTTCATGTCCTACATCCTACCTAGAAAAGGTGGTGCTGCCAATGGATTCTGGAGAAGTTGTCTCCATGAAGGCTCCCATTAAGCTTCCCCACTCCTTTCCTGCTCAGCTTGCTAGCTGGAGCCCACTGTAAAGGTCTATTCTTATCCCTACTCCTCCCAGTAACCAAAAGGAGAAGGGCAGGAAATTTGAGGCAGTGTTAATTAGGATGAAACATATGAAACTTCTGACATTTGGCCACTTTTTATCTAAAAGCACAGTAATACCATATGACTCAGTAGCAATGATTGCAAATATCAGTTGTCTCTATGTGCATGTGCATGTGCAGATATGCATCTATCGCTCAATTATTCAGAAGATTGGATTAATAACAATAAAGCTTCCCTAGACCACACAATTTGCTGCCCCTTGGTTTGCTAAGCAAGATGATGTTTTTTTCACTGCTGTTCTTCAACTCTTAAGGAGCTCTGGTGGCACAATGGTTAAAGCACCTGGCTGCTAACCAAAAGGTCAGCAAGTCGAACCCACAACCGGCTCCACAGGAGAAAGACAAAACAATCTGCTTCCATAAAGATTTACAGAAATGCTGTGAGGCAGTTCCACTCTGTCCTATAAGGTCACTATGAGTCAAAATCAACTCTATGGCAGTGGGTTTGGTTTTTGGTTGGTCCTTTAGCTCTTAACCAGGAATGGAAACCTAGTGAGTCACAACACTGCTATGTATTAGGTTAAAATGGCCTATCTATTTCATGGTATGCTCTGTTTATTTTTTAATGATGTTTACAGATAGAATATTCCATAAATATTCATATAGTGCCAGTATAAAAGAAAGACTTCATAGAGCTCTTTATTAACAAGCTCCCTCAAGTAAGGCGAGTAAGAGTAACTATGGGAGAGGGGTCCCTGATGCAGCTTCATAAAGTTCTCATACAAAAAAAGAAAAAGAAGTTGCAGTGACCTAGGATTTACCAGCTAAATTCACAGCTAAAAGTGTCAGCTAATGAATTATTCCAAGTAAATTATCAGACCACGGGATTCCTGTTTCTGTCCCATACCAAAGCTCCCCTTCATTAGCAAATACTGTTAATGTGGGAGATGAATCAACTGGGTGCCAGGGCATGTTTATCCCACTTTCAGCCCTCCCTCAGCTACACCACCCCAACATATTTTGAATTTCAGTTTAGCACCAGTGATCAATTTACATTTGTTAGAAAAACATTTTCTTTTTTTTTCCAAAGGAAGGCTCGGAACATGAGAAAACAGAAAAGGCTCAGAGAGTACCTGTTGTGAAGGAAATTGAAATATTTAAAAAAAAAAAAAACACTAAATGAACTTTCCACAAAATATTCAGGGGCTTCAAATTTGAAACTATACAAAAAACTGTCAGATACTTTTTTAAAAAATTAAAGTCCTGAGTTATTGAATAACCTGTGAATCCTAAATACTGATTGATTTTTATAACAAAGAAGTTAAAGTAAAAATAACTATTTATTTTGAATCTCCTTGATGGAGGAAAATAAGATAACAATTTTTTTTTTCCTCATATCTTTGTATCAAAGGTGGTGAACCATTCCTTTCTGTTCAGCTGTATCAGCGTAATTGGAAGATAACAGAAGAGTAGGTAGAAAGAAAAATGAGATTGGCAGCCCTGGGCATCTGCGAGGCACCATTTAGCATGCACTTCTTTGAGACCTACCCAGAAGTGGTTAATGAGAGAGTAGGGATGGTGTCAGATTATATTAGAGGCAGATTTCTCTATGTTTATGGGCAAATATGAGACGGCTAGTCTTTCAGGTCCGGAGCTGCGGTTGCACGCAAAATGTGATCCTAAAAATGAAATACCAGGATTAAATCCTTCCAGCTACTCAGCTTCCTCAATATTCTCTTATAGTAATTGTGGTTGCTACTGACTCAAAGTTACCCCTCTCCCCTCTGGTGACATATTCATTGCTAGAAGTGGCCCCAGAGTTCACCTCAGCCTGGATTCCAGTTGAGGGTGCTGTCATGAGAATTCATTTAATCTCAAGGTAAAATCCAGCAGCAAGAATTTATAAGCCTTGAAATGCAAAAAGCTGTGTATATATTTCCATGTGACGTGATGTTCACCCTCAAACATAGACTGGGCTGGCTGCTGTGGGGCAGGACGCTCAGTGCATTCATTCCCTTGAGCCCTCCTTGGGGGAATATTTCTTAGCAGAGCACATTTTTCTTACATGAGGCCAGAGCTGCATGTGGCTATTGAATCAACCATCTTGACGTCAGTTAGTTCTTTCCATTTGCCCTAATGGCTATTCATTGAATATTTGATTGGATTAGGATAGGTTAATGCAGTTCAGCTGAATCAAGGTATGTTGTTTATTGTTGTTAGCTGCTGTCGAGTCAGCCCCAGCTGATGGTAACCCCATATATAACAGAACAAAACATTGTCCTGTCCTATGCCATTCCCATAATCAGTTATGGATCAGACCATTATAATCCATAGGGTTTTCAATGGCTGATATTCAGAAGAAGCTCTGGTGGCACAGTGCCTAAGACATTTGACTGCTAACCAGAAGGTTGGCTGTGCAAACCCACGAGCCACTCCATGGAAGGAAGACCTGGCAATCTATGTCCATAAAGATTTACCACGTCAGAAACCCAGTGGGGATCACTATGAGTCAGAATCGACTCGATGGCAGTGAGTTTTGGAGTGTCAGGCCTTTCCTCCTAGTCTGTCTTAGTCTGGAAGCTCTGCTGAAATCTGTTCAGCATCATAGCAACATGCCAGCCCCCACTGACAGATGGTGGCTGCACATGAGGTGCATTGGCCAGGAATCAAACCCGGGTTTCCTGTGTCGGAGATGAGAATTCTAACACTGAGCCATCAATGAGCTCTGAGACAGGTAATGTTGTTGTTGTTGTTCAGTGCTGTTGGGTTGGTTGCAATTCATAGTGACCCTATGTACAATGGAATGAAATGGATGTTTACAGCTTTACTTCCCATTTTGAGTGATGCCACATCAGCAAATGAAGGTCCCAAAAGCTCCACTCCATCTGTCATTAAGGTTGACTCTACTTGGAGGAGGCAGCTCCTCCCTGGTCATATTTTAAGTCCCTTCCAACCTGACAGGCTCATCTTCTGGAAGTATATCAGACGATGTTTCCCTGATGTTCATAAGGTTTTCAGTGGCCCATTTCTTCGTAAGTAGACCCGGCCATGTCCTTCTTCCTAGTCTGTCTTAGTCTGGAAGCTCTGCTGAAACCTGCCCACTTTGGGTGACCCTGCTGGTATTTGAAATACCAGTGCCATAGCTCCAGCCTCACAGCAACATGCAAGCCACCACAGTATGACAAACTGACAGACGAATGATGGAGTCAAGTACAGCACAAAGGAAAAGCACTGGATTATAAATCTAAAAAATTTATTCTAGCCTCTACTCAGCTACTGACTTGCTTTTGACATTATTTAAATCTCATGACCTCTCTGACCCTCCATTTCTTTGTATGTAAAATGATCTCTCTAGCCTCTCTTATCCATCTTTGAGGGTTTTGATGAAGATTAAATAAATTGATTGGTGTGAAAGCTTTTTAGACTATATGAGTTATTAGACAGAACTTTTATAGTGTTAGTTGGCTTAAGAGCTGCAGGAAATAATTTGAGGATGACTTTGCAGGGAACTTCTATGTCAATCAGAAAATATTCCTTTATTATACACTAATGGCAGCAAGAAAATGAGAGTTCAATTGCACCAGTTGGCCCCACCTGATCATCACCACGTGAAAGGTGAGCAAAAAACAGTTGAGCGAGTCATGACAAATTCTTTGTATTAGCTGTTTCTAAAGAGATGAAAAGGAAAATTCCTACTCCCTGATTGTGTTATAAAACAGGAAAGTCTAAAGTCTTGGAAAAGTAGTGGTGAATGAACAGGATGTCCTAGAATGACACTCTAGGTGTGAATAAATCACTGGAACTAATGGCATCCACCCAAGAGTTTTGAAGGAACTCAAGGGTAAAATTGTGGAACTATTGACCAAAATGTGTAACTTGTTTCAAATGGGTACTGTGCTCAAGACCTGGCCAGTTGCCACTGAGACCCTGAAAGAAGTACAATAGGTGAGTTTCACTTTTATACCTGGCAAGCTAGTAGAGACTATCTAAGTGGGTAGTGTCACTGATTATGTGCTTATCACTGCACAAAGTGTTTATTGAGCATTCACTGTGTCCCAGGCACTGTGTTAGATGATAGAGGTGAGCAAACAGAAGTGACTAGAAGGCAGTTAGTGGTGTAGTGGTTAACGCATTTGGCTGCTAACCGAAAGGTCAGTGGTTAGAACCTCTCAGCCACTCCTAGAATAAAGATGAGACAGTCTACTTTGGTAAAGATTTACAGCCTGGGAAACCCAATGGGGGGTCACTATGAGTCAGAATCAACTCAATGGCAGTGAGTTTGGTTTTGGTGAGAAAGTAGTTAGAAGGGCTCTGAAAACTCCAGTGGTATATAGGTTAGAGAAGGCAAATAGGTTTCATCTGAGTGCCAGGTCCTTCCAATTGACTGCCTGCCTAGAGACCTGTGCCCACCAGGACTAGCCTTTCTTGAAAGGAGAGTAGAGATCTGTTTGCAACCTCTCTGCCTTGGGTAGAACCACACTCTGCATTTGCCATCTCCATAAAGATATATGTTGGAATTTGGTGGGCAGCTGTGATACCCTAGGTAGAGTGTGAAAAGGGAGAAGAGAAGATGAAAGACAGAATCTTGCACAAAGCAAGCATTTAAGGAATGAGTGGGAAAAGAAATGAGCAAAGGAGGCTAAAAAGGATCATCATTTGCCTGTGCAGTCATTTATTCAGCAGATAAATTTCAAGCACTGCTCTGGTGGCATAGTGCCAGCTAACCAGAAGCCTGGCTGTTCAGACCCACCAGCCACTCCTCAGAAGGAAGATTGGGCAATGTACTTCCATAGTGATACCACCTTAGAAACTCAAGGAGGGGTTGCTATGAATTGGAAACAACTTGACGGCAGTGAGTTAGTTTGGTTTTGGACACTGCTTTACACCATGGAGTCACATCAGTCTCTTGGAACAATGCTGTCTCTGTCTCTGTCTCTGTCTCTGTCTCTCTCTCTCAGAGCAAACAAACAAACAAACAAAATACCAAATAGTAATAAATGCTCTGCAGAGAATCAGAAGAGGGTACTATAGTAGACAGGGATTGAGTAGACATTTTAGCATGGTTGGTCAATGCTGGGAGGAGCTGAGATATGAATGACAGGACTCAGCCAGTTATGCAAACTGAATGAAGAGCATTCCAAGGAGAAGAAGTGGCTAGTGCAAAGTCCCTGAGGCATAGGAGATGGCAGTTAGAAGTTAGACTGTGTAAAAAGGTAGCTTGAGGGGTTGACAGGGCTGAGGAGAGGATTTCCTGATGCTGCTATGGTTGGTTTGGTGGTCAGTAGGTTAGGAAAGGGACACCTGATAATCTTTCCAGACTAAGGAAAAAGTGGGAAAGGAAAATTTGAAGATAATAGCAAGAAGAAGGATGATTGATGGTGCTGAAAGATCCATTCACCTTGGAGAAGGCGGTAGATGGTGAAGGCAGGGGCAGATTTGAAGAGTTTAGAACAGCATTCCCAGCCATTTTTAAATTTCTAAATCATTTTGTGGTAAAATATATTATTTGAAAATATTTTAAATCATCTGATCATTTCAAATAGTATGCAAAATTTAGTGATTTAATGTTGAAAGATATATATTTCATTTTACATCAGTATATATTAAAGATTTCATTATGGAATTAATTGAATTATTTACTAATATTCGTGGATGATAGTAATATATTCTGAATGAGTCCCAACTAGCAAGTGATGCACATGGTTTAATTTGCTTTAATTATGTAAAAAAAAAAAAAAAAAGACAATTTATAAAATATACATTAAAATGACATTTAATATTGTGCTTAGTTTGAAAACAAAATAAATATTAAACTGTGGATTGAAATTTAACTATGTATTATAACATCAAAAATAGACAAAAACTGATAAAATCTGCTTTCATAATATTAGGAAACATTCCATTTTGGGTAAAAAAAAATCATCTGGTTTATTTTTATTCTATTTTATTTATAAATAATGAAATAAAAGAAGATTTCTAGCTGCTATTTGTAAACACTTCTATGCAAATAATTACAAAGCTAAATTAGATATAAGCAACACCGAATTTTCTATTATTAACATTGGTTTTAGATAAATTATGGAGCAATCTTGGTGGGTTATGTGAGTGGTTGATCAATGAAATACAATTTTGAAATCTGATGAGAAACATCTTGATGTGTATTTGCAGAATTATTATCATACGTACACTCTACAGAAACTTTTTAAATTCTTACTTCAGAATTCTTGTGTTACTTGCTTTGACCCAAAGGTCCATTATGGGTAAAAATTAGACAATTTAATTCATTAAACAGTTAACAAAAAGTAAACATTTAATGTTGCATGACAGACAAATTTCCATGTGGCTGGTGGTATTTAATTCATCATCCAATAGGTAGAGAGTGACCAAGTCGTGAGATCCCCTGGGTGGTGTCAATGGTTAAGTGCTTGGACACTAACTGAAAAGTTAGCAGCTTGAACCCACCCAGAGGCAGCTCGGAAGGCAGGCCTGGTAATCTACTTACAAAAGGTTGCAGCCTTGGAAACCCTATGGCGCTCACTTCTCTGCACACATAGGGTCACTGTGAGTCAGAATCAACTTGAAAGCCACTAACAATGACAATGACCAAGTCAAGAGCATAAGTGCTTGATCCTAACCTACTTTTTTAAAAATGGGAAACATATTTAAATAATCATTATATTTGCTTAGTTATTCAAGTGAAAAATAAAATACATGTCATTATCACCTTTAATGACATAATGCCTGGAATATTTTCATAAAATCCTAAATTTCCCTTGAGTTGAAAAGTATTATATAGGAGTGGAGGATAGAAACTCTGATGAACAATTAACTCCATAAGGGCAGGATTTTCATTTTGTTCACTGCTGTAGTCCCAGCACCTAAAAGGGTCCCTGGCACAGAATAGGCTCTTCAGAGACATTTGCTGAATGAGTGAATGAGCAAATGAATATATGCACAGTGATGGAAAAGCCACGTCTCCTGCAAAGGTGTGGAATGGATTTGCATTCCTCCTACAAAGGACGGATTTGAGAAGGGTTATATTTGGAGAAGCCATTACTGGATCAAGAGGTGGAATGGGTAGCAAATTGTCTCATAGATGAAAAGCCAAATGGAGTGGTCTGGTGAGTAGTCACTGGCCGGGGTTCTAGTTCAAGGCCACTTGAACCAGGTGCTTAGGCCTGGTCTCTTCCTCTGTCCAATGCTCAATGTGTATCACAACTCTGTTACAACAGTCAACTGAGATAATGGGAGTGAATTTGCTTATAAAGAATCAAGTGCTGTAACTGGGGTGAGGCAGTAAAAATGTGTACATTTGTGATGTCTGTCTAGTATATGAATAGCTTGTGCAAACATACTTCAAATAATTCTTTGCTGGATGCTTTAGAATTTATCAGATCCCGCCCCCCCACACACACATATAATAGATAGATGGATAACTAGCATGGTTTTAAATTCACATAAACCTGGATTTGAATCCCAATCTTGTCATTTGCTAATGTTGTAATTTAGCATAAAATTATTTAGTGTATCTGGGCTCAGTTTCCTCATCTGTAAAATGAGTATAATGATACCTGGCTTTGCAAGTGGTTGTTAGATTTCAATCCACTAGTGTATGAGCATGGTTAGCTCAGTGCCTGCCCACACAGGCCCTCAGTACACCATGGCTGTCTTTATTTTCCCACACCACTAGCATGTGAGCTCCAAGAGCTGAGACCATGCCCACTGGTATTCCCAGGGCCCAACATAGTTTCATAGATGAAACTGGTGTTCTTTAAGTATCTATTGAATAGAATAGATGGATGAATGGAATGGACAGGTAGATGAACACTAACCCTCTAATAGAGATGAAAGAATGCAGTATCTACTTTGCTAGGTAAGAAATACCAAAACCAAAACCAAACTCACTGCCATGGAGTCGAATCCAACTCATAGCAACTCCTCCTTGGGTTTCCAAGGCAGTAAATCTTTACAGAAGTTGATTGCCCAGTTTTCCTTCCAAAGAGTGGCTGGTGGGTTTGAACCATCAGCCTTCTGGTTAGCAGTCAAATACCTTAGGCACTATGCCACCAGAGCTCCTTGGTAAGAAATACAGAGGATTGAAATACTGTTCAAAGTTAGTATCAGAAATGAAAATGTGACTGGGCTTTACATCCTGGGCCCCTTTTTCACTCCATCCATATGCTGCTCTCTGTTTTCTACCTCTGGCCTTTGGTGGAATCATCAGCTACAGTTTTCTGAGCTGTTAGTCTCATATCTTTTAGAAAAAAGGAAGCAATATTTAATATTTCCCTCTGCCTTTGTGTGTGTGTGTGTGTCCATAAAGTAAAAAATTCAAGTCAACTTTTTTTTTTTTTTTTGGAAAAGGATCCAAAAGGGTGGGGGGACACACAAAATCTCCAATGTCTTTGGTATTGACAGTCTTTGTTTGGCTGGACAGAGCCTCAGACAATGCATCTTATCTGCTCCAAGAGGTACAGTTTGCTTCTTTCTTCGCAGACGGAAGTGTGTGTGCTTGAAAGGTTGCCATGCCCATGGCCCTTACACCAGGCCTGGGACCAGTACTTTTCATTATTTGCTCTGTTCCTCTTTCGTTTACAAGGTCAGAGTCGATGTTTTGGTTGTTTTCCCAGCAGTGTTCTACTGACCGACTTCTCTGTAATCCCTTGATGTCACTTAAATAAACTCGAGGAGGGTGGGGGCAGGGGGAGCGATTTGAGAACTCCAATGATTTCCTGCCGCTGTTGTTCTCGGCGGCAAATTAATTTGATGCTGTTATGTAAGTGTAATCATCCTCTCTAATCACATCACAGGATTGGGAACTGCCAGAAATAACAGAAGGGAACATTCGAGATATCAAAGGGGAGCCACTAAAATAGATTGTTTATTTAGGTACCAAATTGAAACGCTATTATTGGGAGATGGAAAACAGCTCTCGCCACACTTCCCTTTCACACGTCCCTGCGTTTTACATACTGTATTTGTTAGTGTGCATCATCCAGAAGTAAAAGGAGATATGAAATCAGAGTTTCCAGTTGTGCCATTAGGGAAGGAAATGAGGAGAGTCGGAGGTGTCTGAGCGTTGGTGGGTTTTTGTTGATGCCTGAAATTCTAGTTGCGTTTATACTGTTCTAAGAGGTTTCTTTTTCTTTTTGCCTGATGCTCTCTCTTTATGTCTGCCTCACGTTTTCCTTATTCCCCACCCTACTTCTGCTCCACTGCCTTCTCCCTTCCCACTTTTTTGCAAGTCAAAGAAACCTCAGCATAACTCAGATGACCCTTCTCCACCTCCTTGTTGATGCCCTTCTCTCAATTGATGGGGTCACAGGGGATCTGTTCATTCTTTACAACTTCCCTGTTTTCCAGCACACAGACAGTTCTCTTTTCTCTTTCCTCTTCCCAACCCATTCTGCTCTTATCTACCCAACCAAAACCAGTTGCCGTCCGGTGGATTCTGACTCACAGCAAGTGTCAGAGTAGCACTGTGCTCCACAGGGTTTTCAGTGGCTGATTGTTCAGAAGTATATCACCAGGCCTTTCTTTCAATGTGCTTCTAGGTAGACTCGAACCTGCAACCTTTCAGTTAGCAGCTAAGTGCATTAACCATTTGCACCACTTAGATCTTTCCTTACCTACATAGAATCATGTTGTTGTTGTTGTTATGTGCCGTTGAGTCGGACCTGACTCATAGCGACCCCTCCTTGGGTTTCTGAGGCAGTATCACTACGGAAGTAGATTGCCCCATCTTCCTTCCGAGGAGCGGCTGGTGGATTTGAACCGCCAGCCTTCTGGTTAGCAGTCAAGTGCCTTAGCCTCTCTGCTACCAGAGCTCCCACATAGAATCATAGTAAGGAGAAATAAGGTCCCATCCTTACCTCAGAATAAGTTTCACAGAGTGGTCTCCAGAATAGTGCTAGAGTAGCTTGGAGTCTTCAGAACTTCAACTCTGCTCCTATCGGTGAGCAGCTTTTTTTTTTTTTAAATCATTTCTGAGCCCCTGTTGCTTCATCTGTAAAAGATGATAGCACCAGCTCAGAGTGTTACCATAAGGATTTGGAAGGTAACACATATATAAAAGCATGACACATAGTGGTCAAGAATTGGGGCTTTGGAGTTGGAGCCTGCAGTCAGATTTCCAGATTCGGATCTCAGTACCACCGCTCACCTGTCCAGTGACCTTGATCAAGGTGCTTAACCTCTTTCTGCTTCAATTTCTTCATCTGTGAAAAAGGATAACAAAGATACTGATAAGAATATCATAAAGGTTAAATAAGATAGCATATTTAAAATGCTTGGCATAGTGCCTATCAAAAAAGATGGTAGGTTATTACTGTTATTTTCATTCTCATTGTTGTTATGTGCCGTCGAGTCGGCCCCGACTCATAGTGACCCCTCCTTGGGTTTCTGAGGCAGTATCACTACAGAAGTAGGATTGCCCAACCTTCCTTCCAAGGAGTGGCTGGTGGGTTTGAACCGCCAGCCGTCTGGTGAGCAGGCAAGTGCCTTAGCCACTATGCTACCAGAGCTCCTTTCATTCTCATTATTGTTACTAATTGTCATAATAGTTGTGGTAGTTCGGTTTGTGTGCCAACATGGCTGGGCCTGGTTGAGTGGCTGGGCAGCTGATGGTAGTTATTCCCCATCAAGAGACTGGAATCAACTCCATGGTGGGATCTACCACAAGCAGCTGAGTAGCTGCCTTTGGGAATGTGGTCTGCTTCCTGTATATAAGGAGAAGGCTTGGGAATGGTCTCTAGCCTATGGTACACTTGGACCCTGCATGTAGCCATGTCGTTGCTCAGCAGCCTGCTATGCTCTGCTGACCTTGGGACTTACAATGGACTTAAGTTAATAGCCTGCCATGTGGTTTGGTAACATCAGGTTTGTACCTTTTGACTTGTCAACCTTGGGGCTTCTCAGCCTCAGCAGCTAGCAGCTGTCTGAGTGAAAAAATGCCTCTAGCTCCAGTGGGCCAGGAGCAGGAGGCAGAGCTAGACCCCAAGGTTGAGGGGCTTTCACCCAGCCCCTAGAGCCTGGCACTTTGAACTTGGACTTAAAGCCTCCAAATGGTAAGAATAAACTCCTGTTTGTTAAGGCCATCCCATTTGTAGTATGTTTCCTGTCAGAGTGGCACTAGGTAACCAGAACAATAGTAAAACTTAATTGATGACAATAATAATGATGATAACATTTTGTTTCCTGCTTTCCCACTTCTTCTTCCCACTACTTACCTTCACACAACTGCCAGTTGCCCCTGACTTGATTTGCCATAAGCCATCAATACATGACAACAGGGTTGGAAGCACTGTTGAAAGAGGCAAAACAATTTAAAACATGGACAGGTTGTGGAGAGGGAAGGACACTTAGCTAAAGGATCTTACGAGATATTTTCCTACGAGCCTCTGATAGTTGCCTCTCCCTGCTTCCTTGTTTCCTTGGTCTCTGTAAATGTCTGCTCCTACCCTGATTCAGTTCCCTGCCTTTCTTCTCTGCTTTGATCACACCTCCTTTGAAGTTCCTTCTACCAACAGAGTCTTCATATTGAAATGAAGTAATCCCTTTAACACGGTATAATGAGAAGGGCACCCAACCTGGGGATTAAACCAAAAACCAAACTTACTGCCATCCTGTTGAATTCGACTCACAGTGACCCTCTTAGGGTTTCCAAGGTGGCAAATCTTTATGAAGTAGATTGCCCAGTCTTCCTTCCGCTGAGTGGCTGTTGGGTTTGAACTATCAATCTTCTGGTTAGCAGTTAAATACCTTAGTCACTGTGGCACCAGCTTGAGTCCTTCCCTGCACTTCACCTCTTGGGTGATGTCGTTCATGGACCTCAGTGGCTTGGTCTGTAAAACCATGTCCAGCAGGAAGTGTGGACCACATCACCTGAAGTGTTAGCCAATTCCAGGATTTCTTTTTTCTGAACCAGTTCCCAGGACACTAAATGCTGCTCTTCCTTGCCTTCTCAGAATGGGATATAGATAAAAAATCATTCTAAAACTATTTTCAATGTGCTAATCACAAAAAGGAAAGAGATTATTTTATATGGTCATCTTTCACTCTTGTTCCTCTAATCTAACCTTCATCTGATGCTCTCCCTACTTTGAAGTCTTTTATAAATAGACAGTTTAATAATTGGGCTGTCCTGAACAGAGGTTGCTACCTGGGCAGAGTGCTGAGATTTGGTCACCAGATCTAAATGAGGCTGAGCTTAGTGGCAATCCAGGCCAAAAATATTTTCTTCAAAAATATCTTTAACTAGAATTAAAAAGGGATGTGTTTTTCTTTTACCTGAATTATGTGGACAATTAGTCTATGGGTACCACCTAATTATACATGAAATTTTCAAATTGCAAGCATTAGCTAGCTAGCTTATGCCTAAAATAAAGGGAGCACTAGTTGAGGAGAACAATGGCAATGTGGAGAGAGGATCCTTGTTCAAGTATAGATACAGCCCTTGTCTCATGGGCTCTGGAGTCAGATTCTAGCTATGAGACTTCCTAGCTGTGTGACTTTGGGCAAGTTACTTAACCTCTCTTAACCTCATTTTACTTGTCTATAAATTGGAGTTGATAATAGTATCCACCCATAGAGATGTTAGGAACCCTGGTGACACAATGGTTAAGTGTTCAACTATTAACCAAAGGAGTGGTACTTTGAACCCATCAGCCACTCTGTGAGAGAGAAGACCTAAAGATCTGCTCCCATAAAGATTTCCCACTAGGAAGCCCTGTGGGGCAATTCTACTCTGTCCTATAGGGTTAGTTTGAATCAGAGTCAACTTGAAGGAACATGACAACAACAACATAGGGGTGTTGTGAAGATAATGTGAAATAATATATGTGAAGTACCTGGCACATAGAAAGAGCTTGATTAATATCAGTGCCTAAGGCACTTGACTGCTAACCAGAAGGCTGGCGGTTCAAACCACCAGCCACTCCTCGGAAGGAAGATGGAGCAATCTACTTCCGTAGTGATACTACCTCGGAAACCCAAGAAGGGGTCGCTATGAGTCAGGTCTGACTCGACGGCACACAACAACAACAACAACATTATTATTATAAGGAGCTCTGGTAGTATAGTGCTTAAGGCATTTGACTGCTAACCAGAAAGTTGTTGGTTCAAAACCACCAGCCACTCTGTAGAAGGAAGACTGGGCAATCTATTTCCATAAAAATTTACCACCTCAGAAACCCAAAGGGGGTAATTATGAGTCAGAATCGACCTGATGGCAATGAGTTTGGGTTCTTTTAATAATTATTATTTTGTTATTGTTGCTATTATTTAGATTTATGTCTTCAGACACCTAAAATCATAGATTTTCTGTCATATTCTTGATAAAAGAAAATGCTATCTAAATATGTGCTAAGAGACACCTTAAAATATTTATCTGAGCAGTTCTAATTCACATCCACTTTATCCTGCAAAATTTAGTACATTGAGGCAGAAGGTTACTTAAATTGATTATCAACTCTTATTTTCTTTCTCTTTGCCAGTGTAAAATTAATCTCCTAAAATAGCTGAAACAGATAGATATTTGACTATAGCATAAAAACCCATTGTCATCAAGTCAATTTCAACTCATAGTGACCTTAGAGGACATAGTTGAACACCCACAGGGTTTCTAAGGCTGAAATCTTTACGGAAGCAGACTGCCACATCTTTCTCCTGCTAAGGGGCTAAATTGGGTTTGAATCACTGACCTTTCAGTTAGCAGCAAAGCTAACTGAACCACTGGGCCACGAGGGCTCCCACTATGTATCATAACTCACCACAAAAGAATATTAGAGAAAACAAACTTTGTGCTAGTTAAGGTTGTGTCATCTTGGCTGGGCCTGGTTGAGTGACTGGGCAGCTGGAGGTAGTTATTCCCCATGATGAGGCCGGCAATCAACTCCATGGTGGGATGTACCACAAGCAGCTGACTAGCTGCTTTAGGGATGTATGTGGTCTGCTTCTCATATATAAGAAGCAGCTTTGGAAATGGTCTCTAGCTTATGACACGTTTGAACCCTGCTTGTAGCCAGGACATTGTTTGGCAGCCTGCTATGCTATGCTGATCTTGGGACTTTCAATGGACTTGAATTAATGGCCTGCCATGTGGTTTGGTAATATCGGGACTATGCCTTCTTACTTGTCGACTTTGGGTTTATCAGCCTCAGCAGCCAGCAGCTGTCTGAGTGAAGAAAAGCCTCCAGCTTCAGTGGCCAGGAACAGGAGGCAGAGCTGAACCCCAAGGTTGAGGAGCTTTTACCCAGCCCCCAGAGCCTGGCACTTTGAACTTGGCCTTAAAGCCTCAAAGCTATAAGAGAATAAACTCCTGTTTGTTAAAGTCATTCCATTTGTGATATAATCCTGTCAGAGTGGCACTAGGTAACCAGAACAAGCATCTACAGAAATCTCATTCATTTGCATTGCATCCATTCTTAGAGCAATTTCCACTAATTCAATCTGGATTAGGCTATGTTAACTTTAACATTTATGTTTATAGAAATAATTTAGTGGAAGTAGTAATGGTGAAAGTGTGATTATATGGGAGATATCAAACTTTTAAAGCCAGCAAACATTTTTGTAATAGTAATGTTGTTGTTGTTATTGGCCGTCGAGTCAGCCCCGACTCATAGCGACCCCTCCTTGGGTTTCCGAGGCAGTATCACTACGGAAGTAGGATTGCCCAACCTTCCTTCCAAGGAGTGGCTGGTGGGTTTGAACCGCCAGCCTTCTGGTGAGCAGTCAAGTGAAAATAAAACTTAATTCCTACATGGATGTTGTTCAGTGAATACATGGAACAATGTTTCCCAAAGTTCCATCTAAGGGAGAGAATTGTGGAAAGAAGGAGTCCAAGATTCCTACATTATACCCCAAAACTTCTGAGCCAGAATCCCTGGGAGTGGACTCTAAGAATAAACTCTAAGAAGTTTAACAAACTTCCTGGGGGATTCTTATGTTCACTAAAGTTTAAGAGGAGCTATTATATGGAATATTGATACATCACTTAGACTTTGATTAAAGTAGCCCAGGAAATTCTTCACAGTTAACTAGAGTTTCTTTGGCTACTGGAAAACACTGGAGCCCTCTGTCTTTAAAATATTCTGGAATTCAAATTCTCCTACCAGTGCAGACTGATCTTCCCCTGTAACTGAGAGGTGTTGCTGAAACATACCCCAACTTCCCAATATTAACGCCAGGATTCTGCATTTAACCTGCTCAAGGTCAGAAAAGCTTGTGACCTAAAAGTTATGATTGTCAGCTTGAGATTCAGGAGGATTATTAGGGAGAGAAAGAACCAGACTGGGATCCTGGGAAGCCTGGAAAGAAAACCAGGAAGGAACACAACAGGGACTCAGTTGTTGAAACAAGAGCAGGCTTGGTCATAAGGAATAAGTCAGGAGCCCAGGACAGCCTGGCAGAGAGTCTCGTTTGATTTGGAGCCACTGCACAGTCCACCTCTGGGTTAACATATAAGCCAAAGTGACGTGAAGCTTTAACATACCTAAGTACCACATGAGGAGGAGCAGCCTCTGTATTTACATATGACCTTTTAGAAGCAAGTGGTTTGTTCAGTGTTTGGACCCAATCCCTTGTTAATGTAATAATCCTTATATCTAAAGGTGCTGGTTTATATCTGTCTAGGTCTTCATTTGCCAGTTGTACAGTTATAGAGAAAGGATCATTTTTCCCACACATTTTTATATCCAGTGTATCATATGTATTTACACATATGTGTACACACACATACACACACTTCAGACCAGCAGGTGTGCGTATGTGCTTAAAATATTTTAAATTAGGCTTTGACTCAAAGTCAGATCTTTTTATCTTATTTTCTAATGGCAGAGAATGTACAGCAAATACAAAGTTGACCCAGAGGTTCATTTATGCCACTGTTTGCCAGAGATTAAGACCATGAGATGTGCAAACTTGCTTGTAACTAAAGCATAGACTCTTGGCTATTTGCAACATTTTAAACTTTAACAAGTGGCCAATGCAATATAAATGATGCTTTAAATATTTATGCATTGGGTGGAAATCTATATTAATTATAAAATAAAGGGCAAAGTCCTAGAAACAAAAAAGCATTTTTTTTTTCTTCCTGAGTTGCTTTACTAAAATTAAATCCCTAAAGGAGAGGTGTAGAGACAAGAAAGGCCTTACCGACTTACCAATGCATACTTGATTTGTGGCTTAACTGGAAGCCCAAGTCAGTTCATCCAAGAACTTACTCTTGCATGTTTGCGTTTTCTACTCTGACATTGCTTGTATCCTCCAGCAGTTGCATACTGTATGTCTGAAGGCCACCTCTCTTTATGCACAGTAGTCATTGTTCCTCTGGTCAAGCCACATCTATTCCAGTGTCCTGAAATGTTACAGCCAAGTCTGACCTGTACTAAAACCAAACTGTGAGTCAATTCTGACTCATTGCAACCCCCATTGCGTTTCCAAGGTGGTAAATCTTTATGGAAGTAGATTGCCTATCTTCCTTCTGCAGAGTGGCTAGTGGGTTTGAGTGGCCAACCTTTGATTAGCTGTCAAATGCCTCAGGCACTGTGCCATCAGAGCTCCATAGTCTGACCTATAGGAAGCTTATAAATTGTATCTGGTGACAAGGGCATATTAGCATTTTCTCTGTAGAAGATGATTGATAGATAGGTGTTGTGTTGTTGTTATGTGCCATCGAGTCCAAACCCGACTCATAGCTCCAAACCCGACTCATAGCAACCCCTCCTTGGGTTTCTGAGGCAGTATCACTATGGAAGTAGATTGCCCCATCTTCCTTCCAAAGAGTGGCTGGTGGGTTTGAACTGCAAGCCTTCTGGTTAGCAGTCAAGTGCCTTAGGCATAAGAAGCATAAAAAAATATTTAGGAGTCCCCGGGTGGTGGCACAAACAGTTAAATGGAATTGCCTTGACCTCAATTAAGAACAACATAAAAAATTTTGCATTTATTTTTCCAATTAACAAGTCAAAGATGCCATTTTAAAAATCTGTTCCTTGCTCTACTTTCACTCACTCAAACTCTATACCAACAAGTAAAGCTCACCCGTATTACTTCCATCTCTCAGAGAATGTTCTAATACTTTTCTGAAGCTGATGGATAAGAAGGGTTTAACATGCCCATCTCCCAATAAAAAATATCTCCCTCACCAGTGTACTTTGGTTCCAAGGATTCCAACTTTTGGGGGAGTCTCCTTTGTGAATAAAACATTGCTCTTTTATGAGATATGGCCAATACTCCTCTGTTCTCAGGAGCTCTAGTAGCATAGTGCCTAAGGGACTTGACTGCTAACCAGAAGGCTGGTGGTTCAAACCCACCAGTCACTCCTCAGAAGGAAGGTTGGGCAATCTACTTCCGTAGTGATACTGCCTTGGAAACTCAAAGAGGGGACGCTATGAGTCAGGTCTGACTTGACGGCACATAACAACAACAACAACAGCATCTGTTCTCATGCAACAGAAATGACTTTATTAGTTCCTGAGACAACTCAAAGATAAGTTTTAGTCTGAGTAAGGGGTTCTTTCCCCATTTGAGATGCTGTCAAGCTTAAGGGAGAGAGTCTCTACTTTGGGAATCAAGAACCATAAAAGGGTAGAGTAGTAGGGCTGTGAAAACAAATGGTAACCAGCACACAATTCAGCCTGAGGCTGAGACCATCTCGAGTGGATCAGTGAGTCTGTGCTCACTATTCAGGGTAATTGGATATGGAATTCAGCTCTTTCTCACTGGAAATGAAGTCCCTAATTCTTTGGGCAATTTATACTACACTATAATGAGCAACCTGCAGTGTGAAGTTTAAACAAGAATATGAATTATTTTCTTTTCAAATCCACCAAGGGAAAGATATTTTTATGACCACATATTTGAGATGGTCTACTCAGGTTTAAATGTCTAGTTAATTGTACCACCCTTCATTTCATCATATCTGTCTACGTAAAGACTTAGGAAGAACTATCCATGTACAATGAACCCAGGCCTGGAATCTTCACCTTTTATGGTAAGTCAGTAGAATCTTCTGTCTCCTTGAGTTACTCTTTCAAAAGGTTTCAGTTTTCTCTTGGGACAGAGTAGCAGGAGTCTGGATCATTGATTACGGGTAGTTTAAGGTCAGAATGTTTTTCTCTTCTCCCTTTCTAATTTTTAACCATGTTTATACAGAGTTCTAAAAACTAGAATTATGAATCTTGAAGTTTATAAACCACTTTCCACCTACCATATAGTTGTAGGCTGTGGCTATACACATCTGCAGAGCATATCTGGCATGTTTGACATCTGAAAGCTATAAACGGGCAGCAAGCTAGAAAATCAAACCTCCATTCATTTAAAAAAAAAAAAAAAAAAAGCACGTGGCCCACCACCTCTGACAGCTGGCAGCTTGTATTTTTCCAGCTGTGTTTCAGCTTAACACCTTTTTGGAATGCTGTCTTCCAAGAGGATGTATTTCTGCTTTTCAAATCTGACTTTGGGATTTAAAAAATGGAGCCCAGAGACTGTGTTGGACACAGACTTATAAATCCATGAAGGCTTAGCCTACAGAAGCCACAGGAAATACTATGATATTTTGGAAAAGGTCGAGTTTCAAAGATTCAGTAAGGCACTCAGCAGGTTGTAATTATTTCTTTTATTTAAAAAGCCTCTAGATATTTTTTTCCCCCCGAGGGTCTGCAATTGAGGGTAGTAGACATTTTTTCCATACTGTACATTCTTTTTGGCTGTGTGCTGGAAATACGCAGGAAATAAGTGGCTTTAGAAGGCCCAGCAGAGGCCTGGCCAAGGCATGAAGTCACTCAAACATGATGGGAAATCTCCAAATCAGCAGCATCAGTGTTTGGCTGCCTTGGTCCCCCTCCTTATGCGAGAGGGAAAAAATGAAGCAGGTGAACACCCTAATCTGTTGTGTCCTAAGCAAAACCAAAGGTCACTGTGTCCTCAGCCTCAGCTCGGCAGCTGGAATCACTCAAGAGGTTTAGACACAGCTCTACAAGACAGATACATTGAGATGGCCAGGAAAGTGGCCTGAGCTGCCTGTGTCTTAATTCAAGAAACTGGTGCTGCTTCAGGCCCTGATTTTTACTGATCTGGCCATGCCACGGCCCAGGAAGGCAGGCCCGGCTCCTTGTTGCCATAATGTCTGGCCTGTAATCTCAGGGAAATCATTTGTAAGGACTCTTATCTGAGACTAAAGAGAGAATAGATCAGGGTCTTGATCTCAGCTACCATAAACAAAGGAGAGGATCTGATTCTGAGGCAGCAGATGGACATCTGTCTGGCTTCCTATCCGTGGAGAGGTACAGATTCTGGGAGGGACAGAGCATATGGGGAGAGACCTCCACAGAAGGCAGACTTGGCTCCAGCCAAGCGGTTGCCTCTGTGGTTTGATGAGATTCTTTTGGAATTCCTGGAAAGCAGAAAAGACTCCCCTGGAAACAAATTTGGAGTGTGCAAGGCCTTCACTCACCACTGTCTCATTCAAATTCTCTTTGGCCACATTGGGCTAAGCAGGGTTAATTTTGAGCAGAAGAACTTCAGCCAGCATGAATGAAGCACTCCCAGGGTGAGTTACAAAATGGCTTTTCAGAAAGAGCTGTCCATTGAGATGGGAGCCAGCGGGTGAAGTCACCATCAGCACAGGGTGTGGTGGCCAGGCACAGGCTGGATTCAACATAATCCTGGCCTGTGCCCATCACACCCTCCAGCATTTCCATTCAATTAGTGGTAGAGGCCCCAGAGAAGTGAGGTGGGGAAGTTGTCCAGTTCCCATTAGATTTCCTAGGACTGAGTTTATTCCTCCCTGGCTCCCAATGAGAAGACACCAGGAAAGAATAGAGAAGAATCATTTATAGCCTTAGGCAGAATCAGTCCAGGAGCTGTGACAGACATCATTGTTATCAGTTATAGTAAGCTTCTGAATATCATGCTTCATGAGAGAGCAAGCTAAATAATAATTTTGGTAGCTTTTTACAGTTCTGAAAGTATGACCGCATACAGTTATCCTACATGATCATCACAAAAGTCCAAGGTGCAGGCAGATATCACAATCATTAACGCTGATATACTTGTGAAGACTGTGAGCTCAGAAAGGTAATGTGACACGCCCTCGGCCTCACAGCTAGTAAAAGGGGGAACCAAGACTCAAACTGAGGCTTCAAGTTCCTACCTTATAACAAGATGTCTCTCTGTGTGTAACTGAATCAGCCACATGGAGGTGGGTCCCTGCCCTCCAGAAACTGACAGTCCAGAGCAAACAGCACAGGTGTTTATATGTTACCCATATAAACCTGAGCTGCCAGCGCAGGGTCACTTCCACAGAAACACATATCTAACTTCCAAAAAGAATTTAAAAGCCATGTGAAAATCTTTATTACAGTCAGTCAGAAAATGCTAAAAGAGAATTCCAGTCATAGCTTATATCAGACTGTGTGAAAAATCTCTTTATCTATCTAGCTCCTCAAAACCCCACCTGTCAATACGGCACTGCCTCCAAACTCTCTTCCTCAAAAATAAAATAGAAAGAGAAAGAGAGAGAGGGGAAAAAAAAAATTTTTTTCTCAAACCTAATGCCTTCTGATTGTTATCTTTTCCTCAGCTGTCCTTATCTTTCAGATTTATTTTTCCTCTTCCATGAATCTGGTTTCTCCAATATATACCAATATTCTTGGCTTCATTTATTTTTCTCCTCCATTCCCAACCCATTACTCTGATTAGAACAATAAAGCCCAGGTTGAAGGCTTTCTCCCTAGTGGACAGGAGGCTGTAAATCATTTTTTGTCCTTGTCACACACGCATACGATATAGTCAGTGGCCTAAAACCTTCAAACCAGGGCAGGAAGTGCATTCGTTGTGCCTGACAGAGCCTCACACTGAGTTTATGCTTAGAATCAGACTCATGCTGTTTGGAGGTGGGCAGAGAGATTTGCAGGTTCAATCACCCTATCATGTATCTTTTGTCAGCTCCTTCACTCTTATTCAAACCAATGTTTCCTGCCTTGATTAGATTGATCGGTACCTGTAGAGAAGAGGTAATGGAATAGAACCTCACTCTTCTTGCATTGGACAGAAGAGACCCTGTTTTCCTATGACAGTATTAGTCAAGCTTAAGGTTAAAATGACTTAAGCATAAAAATGAACCTTTTATTGTAGGCATGTAAACAGGATCGATTAATAAGTAGCTACTAACTCTTTGCTGGAGGAAGGTTGGGCAATACTACTTCCGTAGTGATACTGCCTCGGAAACCCAAGGAGGGGTCGCTATGAGTCGGGGCCGACTCGAGGGCATATAACAACAACAACAACAACTCTTTGCTATGGAAATTAGCCTTGGTTTCATCTTTGGCTGTGCCGTAGAGCCAATGTCAGTCAAGAGTAAATTCATTTACATAAGGAAGTATATCATAGGAAGCTGTCTTTGTGTAGTGGGATTCATGGGTTTCCACATTCCTCTGGATAAGTTTGTGCATTTAAAATCTGATTGTTTGCTGTGAACATGCAACATTTTTACAATCAGCAAAATATTGAAGTTATTTTCACTTTTTAAAAGAGTAACGGTATTCACAGTAGATTGCAGGAAGAGGACACGAAGCAAAGAACGTATGTGATTGGCTGGTAGAGACAGTAACTCCTGGAACTATGTATTCAGTGGAGGCAGTGGGAATCATTTGCATTTCTCTCTAATCAATCTAGAATGGCTTCCTGGAGGAGGTCAGGTTTCAGAAGTTACATAAATGCTGTGAGAGAAACTTTTGTTTGGCTGGGAGGGAAAGAACTCACAGGCTCCAGGCACCATTCTGAGGAAGCTTGGCAAGAAGTGGTGCCTTGGTTCCCAAGGAGATCTGCACAGTTGATCTGAGGCGGGTGGGGGAGGTTCCTTGTAGCCACACAGGAAATGGGGAAAGAAGACAAGGAAAATAAGGTTGCCAAGGACTCTCACGTGAATAATAAAAAGGTAATGAGAGTGAGAAAAGCTCTGGGTCCATAATGGTGAAATTTGAGGAAGAGGACTAGATCCTTGTAGCCAATTCTGGAGGCCATTAGGTGACTAGCTCTGGGTCTTTGCACTGAGGAATCAGCACCTTCTACAGTGAAGGTAAGGAGCCCTGGTGGTACAGTAGTTAAGCACTCACTGCTAACTGAAGGTCAGCAGTTCAGACCAGCCCAGTGGCTCCACGGCAGAAAGACTTGGAGATCTGCTTCCATAAAAATTACCAGTTTAGGAAACACTATGAGGCAGTTCTACTCTATCACACAGGGTCACTATGAGTCAGAAATCAGCATGACAGCACCTAACTTCAGCAGTTAATGATGGTGTATCTGCCAAAAACGCCAGAGATATTAAATGTTTATATTTTCAGGGACAGATGGGAAAGAACCAGTATCAGTATCAGCCCTGGACCACTGCCCTCTGAGCAGTGTCGAGAATTTCTAGTCAGACTGACCCTGTCCTTTGCCCTAAATTATTCTCAGGAAGCTCTCCACGAGGAACATTTACTCATCTCACTCTCCCTGATCTGGGTTATTACAGCCTCAAGAAAGAAAACTCTGGAGCCCGTGGCCTACTGAAACTGATATTATCAGAGATACTATGAACAGAGAGTATTATCAGAGATACTATGAACAGAGTATAAGCAGAATTACTCCTTTCAGGGAGGGAGAAGTATGGAAGTAAGTTATCAGCTCCTCCAAGGTAAAGAAAGCCTCAAGGTCATATTAAGCAGAGGCTGCTGTTCCTGAAGACACTGTTCTCTGAAATGTGGACTATGATGGAATTTGAGCCATTTGTTCTCTAAACTTGTTCTTCCTGTCCCAGATTATTTGCTAGTGGTTAGTGCTGAAAATATGATTAGTCAATGGAGGCATTTGGAGAGGACTACAGGATAGCTCAAGCAGCTAGTCATATACTGACCTGGAGCGTGGAACATCCATTCATTCTAAACCACACCGTTCCACTGCCCAAGCAGCATGCCTAGGGCTTATATTTTGCAGTTGCTGAATGCCATGCAGGAAATGATGATCTGAGTGTGTAGCCTGAAAAACTACCATAGCCTCTTCCTTGCCCTAGGTCTGTTCAATCTTTGGGGTGAGTTTGATTAAGTAAACTAACTTTAGGATGTTTATGAGGAAAAAGGAGGACTTTGGTAGGGCCATGAAGACAAGAGAGCTGTGATATAGATCCTCTATAAAAAGCAGAACAATGGAATAAGTCAGTCACAAGGGACAAATATTGTACGATCTTGCTTACATGAAATTTCTAGACTAGGCAAATGTGTAGAGACCAAAGGTTAGTAGTGGTTACCAACGTTGTTGAGTTGATTTTTGACTCATAGTGCCCCCGTGTGACTGAGCAGAACTGCCCCATAATATATTCTAAGCTGTGATCTTTACAAGAGCAGGGATCACTAAGTCTTTCTCCCACTGAGATGCTGGTTGGGTTTGAACCTCTAACCTTTTGGTTAGTTAACCATTGTATCACCAGGGCTCCAGGGAAGGGCAGAGTCATTGCTCAGGGATAATTGAGCTTCTGTTAAGGGTGATATAAAACTTTGGGAAAAGATAGTGGTGATAGTTGCACAAGATGATAAACATAATTAATGTCATTGTATTGTACATGTATAAAATGTTGACACAGTGAATATTTTGTTATATATATAAGAAACAAAACAAAACTCATTGGCATCAAGTCAGTTCTGACACATAGCAGCCCTATAGGACAGGGTAGAACTACTTTGTAGGGTGTCGAAAGCTGGAAGTCTTTTAGGGAAGCAGACTGCTACATCTTTCTCCAGTGGAGTGGCTGGTGGGTTAGAACGGCTGACCTTTCAGTCAGTAGCCAAGCACTTAACCGCTGTGCTACCACACACCACAATTTTTTAAACAGGAGAATTTCATCATTTGATCTGCTATATGTACATTAACAATGTCACTAAGTTTAAAAAAAAAAAAAAATTAACAAAGACCAAAAAGACTTTTGGCTTCTAGTAACCACTGCTATTATTTTGTTATAATTTGTGCAGAGAAAAAGCCTTCCTGGGGTTATTTCAGTGGCTCCTCGACAACAACATAAAGCTCCTCATTTTTGGCGTGCACACCAACAAAGAAATTACTGTTATTTACCCCTGCTTGCTTAAGAAGGGCTATTTCAGAGAGACAATTCAGCTTTTGACACAGCCTAACTAGCATTGTCATTGGTGCCTTTAATGATGTCTTAGGCTCCAGCTCACATCGGACTGTGAATGGTTTTGCCAGAACAATTGTGTGTCTGCAAACAAGCTGGAACTTTTGCATTTTAAATGGACAGGCAAAGTTCATGTACTGTCTCAGTTCTCACTTTATGGGCCCCCCTCAGGCTGTGCCACTTTATTTGGTGTTTTTGTGTGAGGTGATCTTTATATTCTGAATGTAGGGGGTTGAGGGGGGCAGCCAGCACCAATGCTGTTTGAGTTTATAGGATCCTTTGAGAATTAAACCATTTAGCCAGAGACTGTGAAAGAATTTAGAAGCCTTTGTTTCAATGGGCTGATAGTTACTTTAAAAAATTGAAGTGTAAAAGGTCAAGGGAGGGGTGATCATCTCAGGTATCCTTTCCAGTTTCCCTCACTCTTTTTCTATCTTTTGCAATAGAGGCGAGGAGAAAAGAGATTGGTATCAGGGAAATTGGGAAAATCTCTTTTCAGAGGCAGCCTCTTTCTTCCCCCCATTTTGGATCCTCACTCAAGACCTAGGGAATGTTTCCTGCATGGGGGGAGGGGAGAATTAACATGGGCAGGAGAGCATGAGAAGTGCACTGCTTCAGTGAAAATCTGATTTAAGAGACAAAAAAATGCAATTATTTCCTTCCTTTAATTCCTAGGAGGGTTCAGCTCCAAGGTACTGCAGAGATAAAGTAGCAAGTGTGCAGGTTGGAAACCCGGGGCTGGAAAAAGTCTTACTCCTGTGCTGGACATCTCAGGAAGTCATGGAGCAAAGGCAGGGTTAAAGTTAAGCCTTGCACTGGACCTGTTTGAAGTGGGGCGTTGAGAAAAGTTAACCTTCCTCTAGACTGAGTTTTTCCACATAAAATCTTCCTTGAGATGTTTTCCAATCCTGAAGTATTTCCTTTATCAACAAAACAAAACAAAAAGACTCTTCTTCCTCTATATTAGTTTCCTAGGGCTGCTAACAAAACACTACAAACTGGGTAGCTAATATGAACCAAAATTTATTTTCTCACAGTTCTAGAGGCTAGTAGTCTGAATTGAAGGTGTCTGCAGAGTCATGCTTTTTCTGAAGTCCCTAGGGAAAGATCCCTCTTGTCTCTCCTTGTTTCTGGTAGTTTCTTGGCATTTAGATTCACCTCCACATGGACATCCTTTCTCTCTCTGCATCTCTTTTATAAGGACCTCATCAGACTGGATTGTTGTTGTTGTTATGTGCTGTCAGGTCAGACCCAACTCACAGAGACCCCTCCTTGGGTTTCCAAGGCAGTATCACTACGGAAGTAGATTGCCCCATCTTCCTTCCGAGGAGTGGCTGGTGGGTTTGAACCCCAGCCTTCTGGTTAGCAGTCAAGTGCCTTAGGCACTACTGCAGTGACCTCATGTTAACTGATAACATCTTCAAAGACCCTATTTCCTAACAAGTTCATGTTCACAGATAGCAAGATTTGGACTGACTTCAACATATCTTTTTGAAGGACACAATCCAATTTATGACACTCTTTTTCATTCCTTGGGCCCTTGTTTAATTCCTAATTCTGGACACTCCAGACTTCCATCCTGCCATTAGAATCCTCAAGAAGGCCTTACAGGGCTGACAGCCAATAGGCACAGGACCTAGGGACCCAGGAAAATGTCTTAATTTTAATTTCTTTTAAAATCAGAAGAAAAAAATGAATATAATAATAGTGAATACATAATAATGAAGTACAGTCTGAATTATGTTTGTTTTTATACCAATACAATCACAAAATATAATTTTTGATGTATTTCTTTTCTTATGGGGGAAGGCATTTAATGGAGGCAAAGTTATCCAGGGTCTTCAAAAAGACATCATGAGACACCATGAGGCCTTGAATCCATGAGGAGCAAGTAAGAAGGCTGTGCTGCTACAGCACCTGCAAAATTTGGGCTCCAGGCAGGAGTTAACTCCCAAAACCAATCAAACTCACTGCTTTCCAGTCAATTCCAACTGCTAATAACCCTATAGGACTGGGTAGAACTGCTACAGACGGTTTCCAAGGCTGTAAGTCTTTACAGAAGCAGACTGCCTCATCTTTCTCCCATAGAGTCAGTGGGTTTGAACCACTGACCTTTTGGATAGTAGTTCAATGTTAACCACAGCACCACCAGCACTCCTCAGAGTTAACTCAGGTACCTAAAAAAACAAAAAGATAAAGAATCCAATAGTTTATATAACTATATTTACAAAATATTCTTCCAGCTTTGCTGATACCTTGTCTTCCTTGAGCTCTGGTAGCACAGTGCCTAAGGCACTTGACTGCTAATCAGAAGGCTGGTGGTTCTAACCCACCATCCACTCCTCGGAAGGAAGATGGGGCAATCTACTTCCATAGTGATACTGCCTCGAAAACCCAAGGAGGGGTCGCTATGAGTCAGGTCCTACTTGAGGGCACATAACAACAACAACAACAACAATCTTTAAGAGAAGCAGCCCTGGTGGTATAGTGATTAAGCACCCAGCTGCTAATCAAAAGGTCAGTGGTTTGAACCTACCAGCTGCTCCTCAGGAGTAAGATGAGGCAGTCTACTTACATAAAGATTACAGCCTTCGAAACCTTCTGGGCAGTTCTACTGTGTCCTTTAGGGTCGCTATGAGTCAGAATCGACTCTACAGCAATGAGAATCTTTAAGGGAGCAGATCATCAGGTCTTTTCTCCCACAGAGCTGCTGGTGGGTTGCAGCCGCCTAAATTTCCATTAGCAGCTGATGGCTTAAACTTTGTGCTACCTGGGCTCCTTCCTTCCTCCTTACCTCAGGCACATTGAGGAATTGTTTCCACTTTTGATTTCTGTGTGAGAAGGGCAGTCTGAAGAATGTCCTGATTTCATAGCTTGTCTACATTCTGATACAGCTGAAGCACGAAGTGAAACCGAATCCACCACTGTCTCTGCTTGCCCCAGGTGGAACGACTTGCTTCACTAAAATGAGATGGTGGAACTTAAAAACGTCTGGGCTCCCTGATTCAGCTCCCAATAGGTCTCTCTCTTCAACCCACACTTCTGCTCACTTTCAAAGGCTATATTACTTATTTATGACCCAATCCAGTAGAAATAATACGCATTTAACTTGCACTTGTAACGGTTACCCTATTAATTACTCAGTTAAAATCCATAAAAGTGGACAGCTGTCACCGAAATCTCTGCTCAAATCCTTACAAAACGGAGCAGCTCTTGACAAATTCATTAATTAGGACCTTGCATGTAGTTCTTCGAAGTAAAATTGCCTGAGCCCAGCAGCCTGTGAAGAGCGTCTCCTGTCCTCTCTGGCTGACAATTCACACATGCTGTGGAATTCAAGTGCAGGATCTCTCCCTGACAAGCAGCAATAAAGAGAAGAATTCTCGGGCAAAAAGGTGATTCTAAATTGACAACTGACATGTAATCCTTGTAGCTCCTCATCTATAGACCAGTGGTTCTCAAACTAACATCAGAATCATTTGGAGGCCCTGTTGAAACATCGATTGCTGGGCCCCACCCCAGAGTGTCTGATTCAGTAGGTCTGGGATAAGACCCTGAGAATTTTCATTTCTACCTAGTTCCCAGGTGATGCTGATGCTGCTATTCCAAGGACCACATTTTGAGAATCAATGGTCTAGACATAAGCCATTAATTGATGTTTATTGATAATAACCAAATCAAATCCAGTGCTATATTTAAAAACCTGACCCATTGCCATTGGGTTGATTCTGACTCATAGCAAGCCTGTAGGACAGAATAGGGTTTCCAAGGCTGTAAATCTTTATGGAAGCAGACTGTCTCATCTCTCCCACTGAGCGGCTGGTGGGTTTGAACCACCAATCTTTTGGTTAGCAGCTGAATGCTTTAACCACTGCACCACCAGAGCTCTTTTATGTCTAATAAGTGGAAGGAAATACCATCCTGTAGTAACTAAGTGGCATAATGAAGTTTAAACAGAGAAATGGATCCTGAAATTATGGAATCTCCTTTCCTGAAATTAGCTAGGAGTTGACACCAACATCAGGAGGGATATATGGAGTTTGGCAACAAAACCAGGCAGCATTAATGACCATGTGATCAATGTGATTGTGCCCTTCTCCCATTCATGCTAACTGATACTTTCCCTAGTCAGTCCATTGGAGTTCCCTCTGGTGATGTGTAGATATTTAACAGTTGTAGCATAGTAGTCCTGGGTAAAGAAAGGTATTGCAGGGGCTCAGATTCGAAAATGCCTTTGGATGCTGAGGCACTTAGGGGCAATTGCACAAGTGGTTCATAAAGGTTTACTGAGACCTCAGTCTTTCGATTGGTAGGGAAGTGGGGGCAGAGCCTGACTTTGCTCTGTTCCTTTAGCCACTTCCCTTATGTAAGTGTCTGTGATGGACCTCATGGAGAATGCAAAGGTAATTCATACGAGGGAGCTGATGCTCTAATGGAGAGAGTGAGGCAGGCCCACATATCACTATAATACATGGAAGACAGTGCTGCAAAAACAGACTCAGAGTTCCTCAGAGATGCTCCAGAAATCATCATACCTCAAATGCAATTAACTTTCAGGAGGGAAAAGAGGAAGATCAAATCAGAATGTGTTCAAATCAGAGAATATCAAATCAGAGTTCATGAACTGAAAAACTGAAGCCAAAAGTCTTAAACTGAGTGCTGGCATATGCAGAGCTTTTCCTCTGGATGCAAAAGTCCTGTTTCTAATCTTAATGCTGAAGGGCCCCTCTGATCATTGCTTGCTGGAGGAGGGAGACAGAACAGGGTTATGTTTTGTGACATTTTCCGTAATAAGTTTGGCCACCTGTCTTGCTACTAAGACCTCTGCCATTTGCCTTAGTTCTCTTCATCAGCTGAGATTACCACTGTGAAAGCTCTTAGCCCAACCAGAAAATACTATTCCAGGATGCTTGGGGACCAGAGAAGGGAGCAGAAGACTGAATCTGGGCCCTGTTCTTTGCCAGCAGTGAGCTGGCATCCCTCTTCACACTGCCTCCTCCCACCCCTACCCAGACTCAATCCCAATGTCTGATAGCATCTGCTTAATCCCTAGGTGACTTCTTAGAGGTAACAGGTGAACAAGATAATTAGGAGAAGTGACAGCTGAAATGTGATGGATAATACACTGTTGTGAAGGGAGTGGATATAATCTATGTGGTTGTAATTGGGGGTGGAGGACTAAATTGGGCTTGGATGGTCAAGTCAGTACATCTATCTCTGTTGGTGAGTCAACCTTCCCTTTGTGCAGGTGACACTTGGCTGCTTTCCAATATTTAATCCCAAATGGAAGTGAGGGATTGAATTCTGCCTTTAAAAATATTATGTCTTGAATTTATTGTAGTACTTTGTTTATGTTCCCTCCCAAGCTTCCTTGTGAAGTTTTACAAGTCACATGGCCTTCTCTCAACACAAACATTTCAGTATTGAGCCTGTGTTTACCTAGACTCTATTGGATGCCAAAGTGATACCTGTCCTTTTCTTTTTTTCCTTAGGATGCTTAGTACAGTTCTAAAGGTAATAGGCACTCAATAATGCTAACTAGTTAAATTTTAATTAAACATCACTAGTTCTTTTTTTCCCCAGATGTAACAAATTAGGCAGGTAGGGTGTAGGTGTCACGTGCTTTCCCAGGCACAGATTAGAAGGATGCCTGCACAGATTCAATAACGTTAACTGGGCTCTCTCATCTTATAAAAGCTGCAGAAATAGTGTTTGGCAATATTATATAAAAAATAACCTTTTTATAAAGCAAGCTATGTTTAGTTAGGGGTCAATGCTTTGTTCAGCATGTCTTGTCACAGATGTCTTTTATCATAAGCAACAAAACTTTCTGTGTTGAGGAATATCTCTGAGGCAGATGTCCTGTGACCCAGGGTGGAGATTTATTCTTTGTTCTGTGATATATTTGCCTCCTCTTGAATTACAGGCTCAGTGACTCAGCCTCTTTATCCCCTCTGAAGAGATGTCAGTGAATGTTGTTTTGCCTTCAACTACTTTATAGCTCACAGGGAATTGCTTTTGTAAACTACATGTCTAAGGTGCACACCTTAAATAACACCATTAAATAACTCTCTTTTATACCCAACTGTGCTGCCTACAGTTGTCTGAAAGTCAATCTGAGTGCACATAGCAGAGACAATGAAACAATAAAAGCAGGATAGAAACAAACACTAGATTGGTGTATTGGAAATGCAGGAAAACAGTTCAGTTAGCCATTGCCAAAAGTATCACAGAGATTTCCAACCATCTCATAGTGATTCAGGAGTATCATGAGTGCTGAATAGCCTTTTAGAAGAGTATATGTGTCCTCTCTACAGCATGTTACTTAGATATGAATCCCTCTAAAATCAGAGAACTACTTTACTGAAAGTATCTGAAAATAGAATAGGACCCACCTAGCGTATGGAGAGATCATGGGTTTTAAGAAGCATGACAGGGACAATTACCTTGATGGTTCTTCTGTTGGCTGAGACCAGATTTCAGTCCCATAGGCATAAACACTTGTATCTGCAATTTTTAGAGATGTAAAGACAGACTTAAAGCCCCTAAACTCCCCAAACTTATGTATAAGCCAGAATGCTATTTTGTTTATTTCTCTAGCTGTTTCTGCTGTGGCAGTAACTGGCTTATGTTTAGAGCAGTGGTTCTTAAACTTCATGCATGATAATCACTCAGAGAGCTTGTTAAAACACAAATCACTGGGCTCCACCCTAGAACTTCTGATTCAATAGGACTGGGGTGGGACTAAAATTTGTATTTCTGACAGGTTTCCAGATGATGCTGATGCTGCTGGCCCAAGGACCACACTTGGAGAACACTGGGGTTGTGTTGAATGAACAATTGTTGTTGTTGTTTTGTGCCGTCGAGTTGGCCCCGACTCATAGCGACCCCTCCTTGGGTTGCTGAGGCAGTATCACTACAGAAGTAGATTGCCCAACCTTCCTTCCAAGGAGTGGCTGGTGGGTTTGAACTGCCAGCCTTCTGGTTAGCAGTCAAGTGCCTTAGGCACAAATCACACTAAACCTTGAGAGATGTTCATCTTCTGAGTGACTCAAGCACTGAGGCTGACTGAAGGATCAATAGAGTCACATCTCCCATCTCCGTTTCATTCTTCCTTTCTCCCTTTGCCCCTCTGCTTTCCCCCTTTCCTCATTTCTTCTTCTCTCCATCATTCTCTTCTTACTCCTCCCTCTTTCCTCCTACTCCTACATCTCACTCATGTGCAGATAGTTGGATGAACATAAGTTAGGAAACTCAACTTCTCTGCCACTGGGTACATCTGATTGGGTCTTCAGGACTGAAAATTCCCTAGAAGGGAATTGCCCACTTTATTTCTATGACTCCTTTTTCTGTGTTTCCATGGCCACATTTGATTAGCATACCTTCTCTTGATCCATTTACATACCCAGGTAGGTTTCAGGCAAATTTTGCCTCCCAGAAAACTCTGTTAGATGACTTTACATCTCTCTGTCATGACCCTTTATGTGGGATCATACAGTTTAACTTTCAGACCGTGGTCTTTTTTTCTTCTTAGTATTCATTCTTAGGGAACTCCCTCTGTAATCCTCAAATATTTACAATATTAGTGTTTTCATTTTAGTCAAAGTTTAAGTATTTCCTGTATCCAAATATATCCTGTATCCAAATATATTCTTTCTTTGGTGTCTCACAATAACCCGGCTCACTCTTCAGTAAAATTCAGCTTTAAGTGGGTTGACTTGACTCACACAAGATCTTTACTTGTTCATGAGGCCTTAAATGTATAGTAATCATACCTTGAGTACTGGAATTCAGCATTGTTTTACTCACCTCTCTTTTCTATCTCAATATGGTGCCTAGTTTATGTTTGCTACAATTAGTCATTTTACTAATTCAAAGAAATCACCCCGAGGAAATGGGAGGGGATTGAGAAGTGAGCAGGGGAAGAGATTGAGAAGGACATTGACTAATGTATTTCCCTATTTAGCTCAATTTCCAAATTTAGGGAACTCATACGAAGCATAATTGAGTCTCCTACTTATAAAAGTTCTGAGCCAGAATTCCTCAAGAGGAACAGTCTAATACCATTTCAGCAATAAAGGGCCAGCAGCGGAGTAGGTGTGACTTATTTTCCACACAGTCCCTGGCACTTAGTGTTTATGAGAGCATCCCTTTAGGAGGAGGAGATTTCCATCAAAAGAGAGTAATTTTTCTTTAGAAGGAAAATAATATGGTAGGGGAGGGGCCAATATCTGAGTCTGCTTCTCTGGGAGCTGATTATAGTACAGTGTATGTAAGTGACTATGTTGGTATTTAAGTGTATCTGTGTGTCAGAGAATATGGGTGTGAATATGTGTATATGTGGGTCTGTGTAAGTGCATGTGGGTATATGTGGGTGTGAATAGCTATGTGTGTGTGTATATGTGTGAATATGTATATGTGAAGTTACGAGTAGATGTGTGGTGGTATATGTAGGTGTGAATAGGTATGTGTATGGGTGTGTGTGTGTTTATATGTTTATGTGTGAACATGAGTGTGTGTAGGTATGAGTGGATGTGTATGGGTATATGAGGGTGTGAATAGGTATGCATATGGGTGTGTGTGTTGCATATGGGGGTGTGTGTTTGTGTGTATATATGTGAATGTGAGTGCATATAGGTGTGAGTGCACTGTGTGCTAAGTGCATGTGGGTGTGGGTGTGGGTGTGGGTGTGATTGGGCTATGTAGGTATATGTGGGCATATGGGTGTGTATGGGCATGTATGTGAGAGCAAATACCATACTTCAGATAAGCTAGAAAGGCTTGCTTGACCTCACTCGGACACATTTGAATGAAGCTGGTCAAATTAGGCTTAAGTTTTTTATTTTATTTGCTTAAATTTTTTGACTAGGACAGATTCTAATACTGAAACTCTGAGAAAGTGTTTTGAAATGTGAGGGTAGATTCTTCAGTGTGCTCTTGGTTTAAGAAGCTGGCTGTTTGCTGAAGACTTACCACAGGGAGAAAACAAGCTTTGGCCTGAATTCTGTGCAGACATCCTGACTTTGCAACTCTTTCAGTAGCCTGCCTGTCCGGAATCTGGAAGGTACTGGCTCACTCTCACCAACCATTCTATCTTATATAATCCAACAATTTGACACTCACATTCCCTTCCTGTTAGATTCAATTTCTGTTTTCCTTGATGGCTACCATATTTTTAAATATTGCAGTATACTTTTAGATTGTTTTTTGTTTTTAGTTATTGTTGAGTCAATTCTAACTCATGGCAATCCTGCGTGTTACAGAGTTGAACTGCCCAGTAGGGTTTTCTTATCTTTACAGAAGCAGATTAACAGGTTTTTTCTTTTGTAGAGGCACAGGGTGGGTTCGAACCACCAACCTTTTGGTTAGCAGCTGACAACAAACTGCTTGCACCACCCTGGCAACCTTGCTTTTAGATAATCCATCCTTTTATAGATACTGAATTTGGGGGTTGTTTTGTTTACCTAGAGCTGCTCTGACAGGAATATACCACAAATGGGATGGCTTAAACAAACAGGAGTTTATTCTCTTAAAATTTTGGAGACTTTAAGTCTGAGTTCAAAGTGCCAGGCTCTAGGGGCTGGGAGAAAGCCCCTCAACCTTGGGCTTCAGCTCTGCCTCCTGCTCCTGGCCCACTGATGCTGGAGGCTTTTCTTCACTCAGACAACTGCTGACTACTGAGGCTGACAAACCCAAAGTCAACAAGTAACAAGGCACAGTCCCAATGTTACCAAACAACATGGCAGGCCACTAATTCAAGTCCAGATGAAGTCCTAAGATCCACAGGGCATGGCAGGCTATTGAAAAACTACTTGGCTACACACAGGGTTCAAGTGTGCCAGAAGGCTAGAGACCAATTCCAAAGCTTCTCCATATACACGGGAAGCAGACCACATCCCTAAAGCAGTTACTCAGCTGCTCATGGCAGATGCCACCATGGAGTTGATTGCCAGTCTCATCATGGGGAATAACTACCTCCAGCTGCCCGGCCACTCAACCAGGCCCAGCCCAGTTAACAACAACCTTAACCACCACAGGGTGCATATGTAGAGTCTTTCTATTCAAACAAGATATTTTAAGGCAAAAATTTTTTTCTCTAATCTTGAGAGATATATAAGTATCTGTATCCTACTGTCTATTTTACAGTTGATTTAGACAATCATTCAACCCAGCCCCTGCTAGAATTTGAATGTTTTCTTGGGCCCTGGGGAACAAAGCCTTTACCTACCTGAAGCTTCCAGTCTGATGTGGAAGAATCCTAACTTATTAGCTAAGAAGGGCTGCCTGCTTTCCCTGGGATGTGTCATCATCTCTAGAGACTTGGTTGAGAAAGAATCTCAATAGAAACTTTAACCTTTTGTAATTCATGTCTATTTGTGGAACTCAAACATGTGATGAGTAATAATGGAGATGATGACTCCAATGACTGACAAACTAGATTTCCTTTTCAGCACCAACTGCAGTTAGTTGGTAGTGGTTGCTTGCAGTGCTGAGTACAGAAGACATCTGAGGCCAAACCCTAGCTCAGTGGGAAAGTGTGATATCTGCCATAAACAAGAAGTGGAAGATGTTAGCATGCTTGCTGTCCTGGCCTTCTCTGCTCTAATTAGCATAAGACACTAGCCATCTTTTACAAAATCTATTTTTATTCACCTAAGAAAGTTCACTTTTGCCATTAGGAGTTGGGGCCAGCTCTATGCAGGTGACCGATTCTTCAGATTTGGGACTATTATTGCTTTGTTTTATTTTCCTCTTCCCTTCTTTCATCACATGTCCTTTTTCTTGCCCTTCTCACATAACTTAGTTCTAGAGTCCTCTCCTACCAGAAATGCTCAGTGTTCTCAGATTGAATCGTCCTTTCTGTGAAGAAAAGCACCCAACAAAGGTGTTGCTCATTCCTAAAACATATGCATTTTTAAAGAGAATGCTTAGAGTTGGCCATGTTTAGACCAAAGGAATGAATTTCTATTGGTGAAATTCAGCTGTACTATTTGTAGATTTGGCAAGTGGCTCTTTTCTTGACACTCCCTTCAGTGACCTTATTCATCAGGCTGTCACTGACAGTATTTACCCCATAAGGACCATGTAAGTTCTCAAGTCTCTTGAGTAAAAAATGTGGGGCTTCTTCCCTGGCAAGTTGGCTGCTTCCCTGCTTTACTTAGTTAACTTCTGTATGTGCCACATTATTATCAAGAAGCAATGAAAATACTGTTTGTTTGTTTGTTTTCTGCAGTGTTTCTGTCAAAAGAAGCATTCCTTTTCTAGGTAAAAGTACCTAACTTGGATTTTGTTGAGACATAAAACTTCAGATTGCTTTTTTTTACTTATTTTATGTAATACTACACAGAGTTAGAGAGAATGATGCAACTATAGGTATGTTGACTTGAAAACCAATCCATGATATATCATTAAGTTAAAATAATCACAGAATAATGTTCAAAGGAAAATATAAGTGGACACACACATATATAATTTACACATATATATTTACATGTAAATATTTAAACATATATTTAAAGCATAAAAATTAGTCTAGAAGAAGTTATATTAAATAGCTTTACCTCAGAAGAAAGTAAAGGGATTAGAGATTAAGAGGAAGGGAAGTGAAAGGGACCTTTGATTTAAAAAAAAAAAAAAAATACATTTTATTGAAATATAATTTATGTACAGTGAAATATACAACACTAAAGTGACATGGGTCGATGCTTTTTTTTTTTTTTTTTTGCAGTGTTCCCTCCCCTCTGGGACCTTTGATTTTTTTCCTTCATGCAACTGCCCTTTTTAGATTTTTCAGCTAGCATGTATTACTTTTGTTATTTAAGGAAAGAAAGATCTAAATGAATTAAAAGACAACCATAAAATAAATCAATTAATAAAAGTTGAAAGCCATTGGACCAAATTGAGTTATTCAGAGTGACAGGAATGGCATTCCTTTGGTCCTTGATAACCCCAAAGTTTTCAGCTGCTCACAATCATCTCTAAGGGCCCAGTGCACACCATGAAATGCAGGAGGAAAGCCACCTTCATTTATATTGAGAAACACCTTCCAGCATTGTCTCCTCCTTCTACTTCTGGCCTTCTCCCATGGTCAAGAAAGACAGGGTGCTTGGAACTTTTGACTATTGAAAATGAGACCAAGGTCTACTTTTTAAATTTTTACCAAAGCATAGGAGCTCTAGTGGTGCAGTGCCTAAGGCATTTGACTACTAACCAGAAGGTTAGCGGTTCAAACCCACCAGCCACTCCATGGAGGGAAGATGGGGCAATCTATTTCTATAAGGATTTATAGACTCAGAAACCCAACGAGGGTCACTATGAGTCAGAATTGACTTGATGGCAGTGAGTTTGGTTTCTTTCTTTCTTTTTTTTTTTTTAAATTAATGTGATTTGGGTGCAATTTTGTAAAACAAATTAATTTTATACTCAACAGTTCATACACATTTTTTTTATTAGCTGTTTACCCTTGTTCAAGGTTTTATTTCAGAATGACAAGAGATAGATGTAAGAAGTGACAGGTCACAGCAAAGACCACTCTCTGCCTTCATTCAATGCTACTAGTGCTGCTATTTCCAGAGATGGAACTGAAAAGAGGGAATATAGCAATGTTTTCATTGTTGTTTAATATCTGGACTAAATCTATTGTCAGCAACTACCCTTAAAGCAGAGAGGTGGGCATTAGAAAGAAAATACTATATTACTAGCCCTATCTCTGAATATATTAAATGTAAATTGGATTCAGTTTTACTTTTTACTCTTTCAAGAACAACCTATGTGGTATCAAATTGACAACAACGACTTGAAAGATTAGGTAGAAAGTTTGGAGGATAGTGAGTTTTTGTTAATGGAGGAGGAACAATTTGTAAAAGGAGGGTGAGAATGGTTGCAGAACTCGAAGAATGTAATCAATGTCACTGAATTGTACATGTAGAAATTGTCGAATTTATGTACATTCTGCTGTGTATATTCTCATCAAAAAATAAAGTTTCTTTTTAGATTTAATGTATAAATAGAGAAACACAAATGAAATGTTGTTGTTGTTGCTATTTGCCGTCAAGTCGGCCCTGACTCATAGCGACCCCTCCTTGGGTTTCCGAGGCAGTATCGACCCCTCCTTGGGTTTCCGAGGCAGTATCACTACGGAAGTAGGATTGCCCAACCTTCCTTCCGAGGAGTGGCTGGTGGGTTTGAACCGCCAGCCTTCTGGTTAGCAGTCAAGTGCCTTAGCCACTATGCTACCAGAGCTCCTGAAATGAAATAGTAGCTGCATAAACTGTTACAATCCAATTGGGGTGGATTCAATTTCTTGGCACAGGACATTTGGCCCAGGAGAAAGCTATCCTACCCAAGGTACTGTAGACAAAAGTCCCAAACCCATTACTATTGAGTTGCTTCTGACTTAATACAATCTCATGTATTACACACAGAACTGTTCCACAGGGCTTTCTTGTCTGTAGTCATTATGGAAACAGATTACCAGGACTTTCTTCTGTGGCACTGCTGAGTGGGTTTGAACCATCAAGCTTTAGGTGAGTGGACAAGTGCAAAACCATCCCTGGACTTTACTTACACTATAGACAAGGTCCTACCAAAAAGATCCCCTGCAAATGAACTAGCTTCCTTTATTTGTCTGTGTTATGAACTATAACTTTCTCTTCAGTGAAATAGATAATTGAACAGGAGCAACCTAGTCCCTGTACAAAAACAATCAATATAGTCCCCACTCTTTATTACCTCAGTCTGAGGGGTAGACATATTATAGATCCTTAATCAATTTTGATGAATAGTAAAAGAACATTTGTCTCTATTTTGCATTCTGGCTCATAAATCAAAAGAGGAAGTATTTTGTTATCTTACTAAATTCTACATAAAGAATAATCACCCAGATGGGAATTAGAATGAAGGTTTTAGTTCCAGTAGAATCAAAAAAAGACAGAAATATTCCTTTGGCATTCACCCTCTTGACATAGAGGAAAAACACCGGGCCCCATGCATGTTTCATAAACCTTGGTTTCCTGATCTCTAAGGGAAAGTGGGGTCGCAGCCCATTGTGAGCAGGCCGACCTTTCAAATGTTTGTGGTGGATTTGTAGGGAGGAGATGACGCCAGGCCCAGGGACTATTCAAAGAGGGGACTAATACCGAATACTGGCGGAGTGCTGTGAATGTCAGACGTGTCTGTGAACCTCTCCTAGAGTTTCACTTGGCAGGCAGGCGCCCCATTGAAACTATCTCCCCAGGGATCTCATGGGATCTGAGATCCTGCTCCTTCTCTTTCTGGGTGGGATAAGAGTGATGGCCGGTTCATGTAAGGACAGGGAGAGATTCTATTCACTCTCATGCCATTTAAAAAAAAAAAAGTCCCCAACAACCTGCTCCGGACCTTCTCCCCTCACATCACTGGTCCCCCGTTGCCTTTCCTTTGCGTCTTTCTTCCCAGTGGTACCCCGGGCACCTGAGGCATCTAACTGTCTGCATTTTTCCCCTGTTCTATTTTGCACTTGAACTTTTCTAGTTGACGATTTGGACTTTTCGTTCAGAAGGGATCAGCTGTCAGGGAGAGGAATGTGAGGTTTTTATTTTGGATAGGATTTGGGCAGAGTCTGTCTGAATCCTTGATTTTGTCTGGAAATGTTAAGAACTATTACAGCAATGTGTGCCCAGTGGCCTAGGAGTGTCGGAGCATCTAAGTAGGGGTCTTCCATAGCTAAGGAAGGTATGCTGGGAATTCAGTGGGTTTGTAACCATAGGATATTCCAAGTCATATTAGAGGCTAAAACCGAGCATAGGGAAGCAATTATAGAGAAAGGAAAAGGTACAAGTATGGTTGAGTCTCATGGTACTCTGCCAAAATAAAAAATGAAAGCAGTGGGCTCAGTTCAACGGAGCAGCCGAATGCTGAGGGCAGAAATAGTTGTGCATTGGGTGATGAACGGCAATGTAACCGTGAGGCTGCAAGGAGAAGAAAGCCAAGGAGCCTGAGAGAGCCGTTGTTTGTGAGGCATTCAGAGGAGTTTGCGATCAAAATGATTGTGAATGTGAAAGTTATTACTGCTCAAAAAAACACTTTATATCAGGGTTAATTATAAAGAGATTCTGTAGTATAATTAGTGTTCTTTCTATGGAGGATTAAGGGGCTCTCCTAAATGGCCTTTTTGATTGCCTTCTTCCCTTTTTTAATTTCCTCCTTGTCCTTTTTGATTATCTACCCCACGACCCTCAGGGCTCCTCAGTGTAATACAATTAAAATAACATTTTTGTGTTAGAGGGTTTTATTTTATGCGCTATTAACCCCCTGCTTGCCTGAAGTCTAGTTTCGTCTCCCCATACACCCGTCGTCCCCCCAGACACCTCGGCGCGTCTGCTGCCCCACGGGAGCCCGGAGGAGCTGCGTCTCCACCCCAGCCTCCTACGGCAAGGCTGGGCAACTTCCTGTAGTTGGTCTTTAAAGAGATGACTGGATGCTGACTTTCAAGCGAGGATTGAAGGGAAAAGTGAGCCCTCCTGGCTCAGCTAGCTTGAACGGAAGCTGGTAGCTGGGTAATGTGACCTTGTCCCGACTCTCTTTGAGTCCTGTGCTGTGGCAGATTGCCTTGCAGAGTTATTGTTGGTGGTAGTTGCCCTCAAGGGGATTCCAACTCATGGTGACCCCATGCATGCAGAATAGAACTAACTGCATAGAATTTTTAAGGCTGTGACCTTTCAGAAGCACATCATAAGTAAGGCCTGTCTTACCAGGTGCTTCTGGGTGGATTTGAACTACCAGCCTTTCAGCTAATAGTCAAGTGCTTAACCATGTGTGCCACCAGGAACCCCTCTTGCACAGAATAGGTGCTCAAAACTGACCCGAATGACCTACTTACAACCCATTTACCTTATTTGTTTTTTGTAATCCCAATACAACTAGGCACTTAGACATTTAGACTTCCCTCCCTTCTTGTTCCTAAACACATTCATTTATTAGACTTGCCAATCAGCCTCTCATTAACTTCTGTCTTCTTCATTCTGAGCCTGAAGGAGGATTCTAGCCAATGCAGGCATTTAAGAGTGAAGGTGACTCTGGGAAGCAGTATGGAGGAAAAAGTTTAATCTTGGAATCAAATAAATCTGGAGTTGTTCCCAACCCCACCACCTATTAGTTGTGTGAGCTTGGCGGAGCTACTTAAATTCTCTGAGCTTTGTTTTAGTCATGGGCACAAGGGAGAAGAGCAGGGTGCCAACATCTAAGGGTTGTGATGACTAAATGAAAACTTAATGTGTCCAACATTTAGTTCAGTGCCAAGTATATGTGGCCATTCAAGAAATGTTGTACATCTCTGCACTAGTCACCCCTGCACCCCACCCCACCTCTCTCCACCACTACATTTCCCGACATTGGCATTTGATCTGGGCTTCTACAGGTCTGCCTGGGGACTGCTCTGTAGAACCCTCTTCCATTCCACTATGAATGACTCAGTTGTGGAGGCAGTTTATTTGAAAGGCATAATCTTTTAAGATACTCCATGGCCTTTCCCAAACCATAGAGCCAATTCATCATGGAATAACCAGACTCTATGAGAGATTCCAAGAGGCACAAGTCAGAGTGTCTCTTGTCAAAAAATTTCCACAGAGGACAGACACCTGGGAGCATAGATTAACACTGCAAGAGTTAAATAATAGTTGGGTACAAAAATATATATCACTCAATAAAGCATTATTAATTATCAAGTAAATAACCCAGGTAGTAAGAGCAGAGATGAAAGAGAGGAAAGACCATTTCACAGGAGGAGAGAGATGAAGGCTTTGGTGCTGCTGCATTTGCTCTAAGGTGACTTAGGAGAAGAAGATATTGAAATGCCCGAACTCATAAGATAATTAAAAACACCCACTCCACTTTTAAATATGGCACTTTTGAATATGGTAAGCTAGATTGAAATCAAGTCAATTTTAAAATCACTAATCAGCAAGACCTTTTTTCCTCACAAAATGTGCTTTCTTTCTTTTGATAAAACCTAAATGCATATGCTTTATAATCCACAGATTAATAGTTGTTTAATTTCAGAAGCATCGCCTAGACAGGTAGAATTATCCAAACACAGGCAAGTAAAGCTGCCAATCCATCATGAAGGGACCAGTGTAGGGAGCAGGGAGCCAGACCTGGACGTGCCTCTCTGGGAGGATGGCCACAGGCCCCAGGTGTAGTGTTCACGGGAAAGTAATGGGGCACTCATTCATTCAGTCAACCCACACCAGCCTGTATTAAGCACCTGCTATGAGTCAGGATGCTGCCAAGCATTGGCAACTTGAAAGTGAGTGGTACACAGCCCTCTAGGAACTCACCACCCATAGCTGGAGGTGCTCAGATTTCAGACTTCTACTAACCCAGCCACAGGACTAGGGAAGCCACACAGAAGTTGGGGCCAGTATTTGAAAAGGTCCCTAAGACTAGAGAGGGCACACCATAACAGTCCTAAAGTAAAAAATGTGGGAAGCCTGGTAAGTTGGACCAGCTAAGAAACAGGCTTCTGCCCCATCAGGAGAACTAAAGCACTAGACTACCTGGATGAATCATAAGAAATGTTTCTGCAAGCAAAGTAAGTGTATGGGTTCACATCCTGGTATGATTATTTACTAGCTATGTGATCTTGGGCAAGTCACATCAACTCTATTACTTCATTTTTTCATCTATAAAGTAGGGATAATAATTATAATGACCTCAAAGAATTGTGAAGAATAAATGAGAAAATATATATAAAGTACATGGAATGGTACCCAACACATATGAACTCTCGATGAAAACTAGCTATGACAATGACTATTAGTATCTTTGGTATGTGATGTAGTAGGGTAACTGTATTTAGTTTTTTAAGAATTTATCCCTCTCTATTTCCCAAAAGGATTTGAGGTGGCTTATAATAATACAAAATGAGCTTTGGTGGTGTAGTGATAAGGCATTTTTGGCTGCTAACCCAAAAGTTGGTGCTTTGAACCCACTAGCTGCTTCATGGAAGAAAGATGGGGAAGTCTGCTTCCATAAAGAATTACAGCCTTGAAAACCCAATGGGGATTGCTATGAGTTGGAATTGATTCTGTGGCAGTGAATTTGTTTTTGTTTTTGGAATAATAATGCATACAGTAAAAACCAAACCAAACTCACTGCTGTCGAGTCAATTGCAACTCATAGTGACCTCTCTTTGGGTTTCAGAGGCAGTATCTCTGTGGAAGTAGATTGCCCAGTCTTCCTTCTGAGGAGTGGCTTGTGGATTTGAACCTCCAGCCTTCTGGTTAGCAGTCAGATGCCTTAGGCACTATACCACCAGAATACACAAGATAAAAATTCAGTGAATAAATCAGGGTAGACAGAAAACAAGAGCAGAAATGATAAAATGAAGCCAAATGTAAAGTATATAAATTGCATGCTGTCAGATTCTGTACATTTGCTAAGCCTTAGGAGAATTAGCACCTTTACATAAGTGCACAGTCTCTTTAAGATAATGTCAAGGGCTCCAGAATTACCTTTGTTTTATAGATAGACCCACTTAGTTTCCAGTGTGGATGAGAAGAGCTCTATACACCTGCACATACAGCAAACTATTACCTTCCTCTCACACTCCTGTGAACAGAGAGCTTGCCTTGTTCCCTCTTCTATGATCCAACCCACAGAATAGACTCTTACATATAGTGAGCACTCAGTCAATACGTCTTGATTTGTTACTTGAATGGATGGATGGATGGATGGTTAGATGTTGTTGTGGTGGTTAGGTGCCATCAAGTCATCTCTGACTCATAGCAACCTTATGTACAACAAAATGAAACACTGCGTGGTCTTATGCCAGCCTCACAATTTTTGCTGTACCTGAGCCCATCATTGTAGCCACTGTGTCAATCCATCTAGTTTAGGTCCTTCTCCTTTTCCATTGACCCTCCACTTTGCCAAGCATGATATCCTTCTCCAGAGAATGGTCCCTTCTGATAACATGACCAAAGTAGGTGAGATGAAGTCTGGCCATTCTTGCTCCCAAGGAGAATTCTGGCTGTACTTCTTCCAGGACAGATTTGTGAGCAGTCCATGGTACTTTCAGTATTCTTTGCCAACACCACAACTCAAAAGAATCAACTCTTCTTTAGTCTTCCTTATTCATTGTCCAGCTCTCACATGCATATGAGGTGATTGAACATATCATGGCTTCGGTTAGGTGCACCTTAGTCTTCAAGGAGACATCTTTGCTCTTCAGCACTTGAAAGAGGTCTTTTGCAGCATACTTGCCCAATGTAATACATCATCTGATGTCTTGACTGCTGCGTCCATTGGTGTTGATTGTACTACCAAGTAATGTGAAATCTTTGACAACTTCAATCTTTTTTCCATTTATCATGATGCTGCTTATTGGTCCAGTTGTGAGGATTTTTGTTTTCTTTATATTGAGGTGTAGTCCATACTGCAGACTGTATTCTTCAATCTTCATCAGTAAGTGCTTCAAGTCATCCTCACTTTCACCAAGCAAAGTTGTGTCATCTGTGTATTGCAGGTTGTTAATGAGTCTCCCTCCAATCCTGATGCCATGTTCTTCTTCCTATGGTCTTCTTCATATAGCTTCTCAGATTATTTGCTCAGCACACAGATTGAATAAGTGTGGTGAAAGGATACAACCCTGATGCACTCTCTTCCTGATTGTAAACTATGCAGTGTCCCCTTGTTCTGTTCGAACAACAGCCTTCTGTTCTATGTACAGGTTCCTCATGAGTACAATCAAGTGCTCGGGAATTCCCATTCTTCTCAATGTTATCCATAATTTGTTATGATCCACACAATCAAATGCTTTTGCATAGTCAATGAAACACAAGTAAACATCTTTCTTGTATTCTTTGCTTTCAACCAAGATCCATCTGACATCAGCAATGATATCATTTTTCCACGTCCTTTTCTGAATCCAGCTTGCTTTTCTAGAAGTTCTCTGTGACTATACTGCTACAACTGTTTGTGAATTATCTTCAGTAAGACTTTACTTGCATGTGATATTAATAATATTGTTCAATAATTTCCACATTCTGTGGGATCACCTTTCTTTGGAATGGTTACAAATATGGATCTCTTCCAGTCAGTTCGCCAGTTAATTGTCTTCCAAATCTCTTGGCATAGCCAAGTGAGTGCCTCCAGTGTGGCATCTGCTTGTTGAAACATCTCAATGGGTATTAGATGAATGGATGGTATTAATTATCCAACCAAACCCACTGCCATAGAGTCAATTCTGACTTATAGCTACTCTGTAGGACAGAGTAGAACTGCCCCTGGGTCTCAAAGGCTATAAATCTTTACAGAAGCAGACTGCCTTATGTTTCTCCCGTGGAGTGGCTAGTGGGTTTGAACTACTGAATTTTGGTTAGCAACCAAAAGCTTTAACCACTGCACCACCACACTCCTTGGTATTAAGTATCACACACACTCTCACTCACTGCCATCGAGTCAATTCCAAGTCATAGCAACCCCGTTGGGTTTCCAAGGCTTTAAATCTTTATGGAGCAGACCGTCTCATATTTCTCCTATGGAGCAGCTGGTAGGTTTGAACCTGTGAGATTTTGGTTAACCTTAACCACTACATCATCAGAGGTATTAGCTACTCCTGCCAAAATCATAACTATAATCCTGGTAAAGTCTTGTCAGTTTTCCATACTTTTTTAGGTGTAAAAATCTCTGTGAAAAGCTTGCCTGGAATTTTTCATTTATTTCATCTAGGAGGATTTAGTTTTGCAAACCATTTCACTGGGAAAGTGCTCTACCAATCTAGTTGACTGGTTGACTTTGCTTTTTTCACTTCTTGATCTGAGGAGGGTATCTTGCTACAGATTCTCAAAGAAAATGACAATTTCCTTTTGTGGAAATAGTTTGTTAGGGTCACATTTGTCAATCTCAACCAATTTTGAGGTAACAAATTCTCTTTCTCTCTTTTGAGCAGGACTTTCAAACTATATGCCCAAGGGTAACTGGTATTTACTGAAATAAAACTTCACATATTAAGCAATGTATTTCCATATAATTGTTAGACTTTTTATAAAATCTAGGCTGGGGCATTAACTTGGTTGGCAATGTATATGGCATTCTATATCTAAAGAAAATGTCTATGTATTATTACAATATGATTTATTATTGAATTGGGGTTCAGTTATTGAAGAACTCAACAGTCTGACCTTAGGACAGATGACTTAGAGAGTTCAGGGCTTCATGCAAGCTAGTTTTTCTCCCTCTTTGCAAAGACCTGATGAGAAGTTAAATTCAATGGGGAGCTCACACCCCTGGTAACAGTTCATGTTCAGACTTCCTTTGTCTCACTGTACCCTGATCACTTCTCTGGGAAGCATCTCATTGTTTGTGACACCGGAGAGGGGAGGATGGGAAATGGGAAGAAAGGCCCTCATGTCTGATGTTAGGAATGTTCATCAGAATGAAAAGGTCTCCATGGGCCAAGGGTGTGGTCTTTCTTTCCAGCATTCTTCTTTGATGACAGTGGGGCAAGGCTGGCCAGGAAGGACCAGAGTCCAGCCATCCTTGAGGGATCTGACATATAACAGGTCCAAGAGAGTCAGCTAACCCAGGGAGGAACAAGTAGAGATGATATCCCTAGGTGGGCAGGGCCTAGAGTCCAGGAGGTCAGTGAGGAGACAAAAACACCAAAAGTGAGCTAAGAGCTCTGATTCGTAAGAAAAGCAACTTTCTGCTATTTTCATCAGCCTTTTGCACATAGGTAATCCAGGTCCCTCAGAGCCAGAAGAAGGTCAGAGAGCTGCAGGTAAGTCCTCTACATGAGTAAGGCAGGACAGAAATTCTGCTTTATTTGCACATATTTAAAGATAAAAGTGCTCAGAAATCGTGCAGTGGGTGAGGGGAGGGATTGCTATTTTAGTGGCATCTCAGTTTGTTAGGTAATCTTTGCGATTTTATTTCCTCTTCAGTTTTGCTAAGAGGAACAGAAGCTCAGTTCATTAATGACATGTAGATAATTTAATGCACTTATGTTTATGGTGTACCATATGTTAACACATAGAACTTTTCTTGAAATTCAGAACTTAAGAAAATAAATAGTACTTAGCAAACCGAAATGGAAGAGAATGGAGCCAAGGGAGGTAAGGTCAAGCATAAATGGTGATAACATAAGCTAAAGATATTTCTCTGATAAGTTTTCAGTAGAAAAGGTATTGTCTAATTTCACTAATTATGGTCATTTAGACTGGGCTGGGTTAAATCCATGAGAAAACGATTTGCCAAGCAAATTAATATAGGCATCGTTTGTTTAAACAATTGTGTCTCTAAAGAGCTGGTTGTGCACCTACTATGGTGAATCCTTCAGTAAAACAAATCAGCAGCTTGTAAGACAAGGACCCTCAAAAAGTAGGGCTTCCTACCCTGGAGATTTCCCTTCACAGAAATGGAAATAATCTTCATTCAAACTGCAAAGTTTTAATAAAATATTTTATTTGTTTTAATAAAGTAGGTTGGTCCTTGATTTATATCTGTTTTGGAAATTCTTAGCATATAAATCTTTCATATATCTGATTTGTTTAAAACAGCCTTATTATAGATAGTGTAGAAAAGATTTTCAGCAATTACTTTGTTTCCTACTAGAAAAATAATTTATTTGTTAGTACTTAAGAAATAACTATTTCCCATGTTCTTGGAGGATATCCTTATCTGCCTTCCCCACAGTACCTCATAATATGGACTATATTTAGTGGAATTCGATAAATCTGGATAGTATAAGTACATAAATACATACTTAAATAATGAACATAAATTCATAAATAAGACTTCCATTGCAAGCATGGCCTTGCTCTCTTTAGATAGGTGCTTAGCTATGGTCATTTCAGTTTCCTCTTGTCTGTTTGTGAATCAGAATTTAGACCAAGCAAATTCATCTGTCTAGCTCTTGAGGCTGTGTATAAAAGAACAAGATGAGTTCCATAATTCGGAAATTCTGTTCCTTTGGACTGTTCTCCCTCTGGCAATTAGTCCAACTTAATGAGGTGATTTTTCTGTATCAGCAATCTCTCAGAGACATGGAGTCAAAGAACCCACGGCCCCATGTTCTCTCTGCTGCCCCTGACTCATTCTGTGACCTTCAAAACAAAGGCGACACTACCCCAGGAAAGTTGTATTGATTGCAGTTGAGAACTGAGGTTTCTGCGTTTCTCAGTTTGTTTGATTGATGGTGTGTAATGCAGGAAAGCAATGTTCAGGGAAACTCTCAGGTGTGGGGGCGGGAGATAGTAAATTCAAGAGTACCACAAAGTTCTCCCGGATGAACTGAGAATTGGCCGGGGCTTTTGGTTAAATTGTGTTTGAAAGCCTCAGCAAGCCCCCAGACAAAATATGGCAGATTCAAATGCAAGGAAAGCTGTAGAAGTCACCCACAAACTCTGGGAAATTACAGCCCAGGTTATTTATTAGTCATTCTTACGGGCAATAGAGAATGTTGTTTTAAAAAATTCAAGTCTGATGCTATGAGTAAAAAGCTGTTCTTTCCTGGGCCAAATAATAATATTGTCAGGATCAATTCAAGAAATTAATACTAGACTTTGCTCTGTGCTGCCAGCGAGTTTCATTTCTTAAGTTTACTCTGTGTCTAGGTGTTCATGGGGAACTATCAGAACATAGAATCCCTAGATTATTATTATTATTATTGTTGTCGTTGTTAATACACGCAGCAGAACACAAATACACAATTTCCAAGCATACGATTCAGTGATGTTGATTATATTCTTTCATTTGTGCAACTATTCTCACCCTCCATTACTCACTTCTTTAGGCATAAATACAGAGTTCCTGAGGGAGGTGGGAAGGGAATAAACATGCCGTGAATGAAGCCAAACAATAGGAATTGTTAAATTTACTATTGAGAAAAGGTGTTGAGGCACTTTGAGATATTATTGATTGGGAGTCTGAATTTTTAAATTGTTAACTTAGAATGTATTGATTATCTCCTACCCTTTCTGCTCACATTAATCTTTGGAACCCAAATTGCTCTGTTCTTGTGTGTCATGTAGCTCTAAGGCACTGGGAGTGTGGAGACCTCAGACTAGCTCTGCTACAGATCACAGTTCACAAACTAAAGGTATGTTAGGTCCAGAGTGATTAAAAAGACCTTCATGAGAGTGACATATTATCCCATGTCACAGAAGAGGTGCATAAGACAGTCATTGGTTTACACTAACACACAGTAATAGAGGAACTAGATCCTAGGCACTTGTTTCCTATATTACTGCTTCTTCCGCTTCAAAACATGGCCCCTTTTTGTTTCTTTTGACAGAGATCGTTTATTGTTTCTTTATTGTTCCTCCCCAAACAATAAAGAGGCAAACTTTGTAGACTGTCCATGCCTCTCTAGCAAGGTGGTAATTTTTACATTTCTGTAAGATACAGGCAGTCCCCAGATTACAAACAAGATCTGTTCCTAAATGTCTCTTTTAAGTCGATTTTGTAGGTCAGTCAGAACGGATGCATATGGTTCTTATTTAGCCTTACTTCAGTGCAAGACTCAAAGCCTTTTCAGTGATTTAAAAGCTGCATTAGCAGCAAGTGAAGGTGATTGTTAGGAAGAATTTGTTGCTGGTGTGGGTCGCTTCAGTCTTTTCCAAGTGAGGGGAAATTTACATAACATTAAAGAGCAAGTATGAGTTGTCCATAAGTCAGATGTTCATAACCCAAGGACTTACTGTACTAGTCGAATGTAGCTGTGCCTTATATAGTCAGATGAGGTTGGCTGCTCCGTAAGCATAAAAAACATTTTACCTGTGAGCCCCCACCCCCACCCGCAAATCAATTTTGCTTCTACCCAAGCACCTCAACCAGTCCTTAAAGCAAGAGTCTGCAACGTGAATTTCCTAACAAGCTGACTTTTCAAAGGTTTCCCAGCTCTCAAAAACATGAAAGCCATGTTTAAAAATTTAAGGGTCTGATATGTACCAGTTCTGTGGAGCAGCAGCGGGATGTAGCTCTTTGCAGTGCCATGATTCCCCAAACTCTAACTCTTTAAATTAAGATGTTTATGACAGCTGCTGTTACTTAATGGAATGCCCATAGGATTGGTCATTAATTATTGCTCTGGGTTTTTGCGCTTATTCCTTGCATTCCACTCCACAAGTCGGTATTGTTGTGTAAACTATTTTCACTGTTTTTACAAGAAACCCGGTTTATTTGCAGTTGGATTTTTTTTTTTTTTTTAACTTTTATGGTGAAAATTCCCAAACCTACTCAAGAGTTGAGAAAAAAAGTGCTTCCATGACCATCAACGTTTTACCATGGTTATTTCATCTAACTCCTCCCTCCATTCCTCCACACATGCTTTTTAATTTTGCAGCAATATTTTAAAGAAAATACACAGACATCATATAATTTAACCACAAAATACTTCAACCTATATATTTAGGAAGTCTGTTACATAACCATACTGTCGTTATGAAACCTAAAAGTTCTTTAATGTTATATAATATTCCATCCATTTTCAAACATACATTTATTTGTTCAAATGAGGATCTGAACAAGGAAGAAAAACATTGAATCATAACTGAACACTTTTCATGAGGTTTTTTAGCAGCTTTGCCTGGGTTATTAACCACACACCTGGAAATGTCTCACCACCACCCCCATGCATCTATCACCCCATTACACACACGCACACACACACACACACACACACTGCTAGTTACAAAAAAAGATCATTCCTTGAATTCTGACCTCTAAATTTCACTTCCAGAATTGATCTGGAGCCTGGACTAAATTGGCTAGGTAACAATAATGTGCCCTGTACCTATGGTGGAAATTCTTCAGCTATGAGACAGTATTTCCTATTTTCCTATGGTAAATATTTGTTAAGTTGATTTTGATTTTGATTTTCCTAAGGCAATCTGTCTTGGTGTGCCTCTCATCTTCTTTCTACGAAGTTTTATACTTTAGGCTCAATGAAGGTCAAAATATGAACGTTTAGATGAGTTTCCTGCTAATCTAACTTCTGTGTATTAAGTTCTCCCTATCCTATTTGGTCTGATTATCTTTTTAAAGTCTGTTTGCAGCATGGTGCAATTTTGACAGGAAAGCGAAACTTAGCAAATGGCCATTATTTATTTGAATGTGATTAAACCAAATACAATGATCTTCCATTCATATTTAGCCAAAAAATACCTCTTCAAAAGTATTTATTTCATATTCAGTTTGTAAATCTTAATTATTTTCTTTCCTTTACTGGACTAGTGTTTAAAAGTGGGATCATCTTTTTTTGAGGGAATATTTTTACTTTTCTGCTGTCACATTCACCTTGAATTCTACAATAAGAAAAAAACTTTAGGAAGTCTGCAGGTACAGTGGTTGGATCTGAATGTAATCGGGGATGAAGTGAGAAACCTGACTATTCTACAAAGACTGATGGATGAAGAGAAGGATAGAAACTCTACCTCATGATGTCCAGACCACCACTATTTGTGCCTGCATGTTAAACTAATTCTCACTATGTCAACTTTACCATGTTGGCATAATTTTATTGACATGAGGTCCCATCCGCAGAATACCAAATAAAAGAAAGAAAATGCAAAATGTTGATTAATTATCCAGATGTTTTTCTACCTAAAATCCAACTAATCTGAAAGCTGGTTGCATTTAGAGGCTTCGTTTTGACGTTTGGTTCAGTGTCTGGCACATGACCCAAACCCACTGCCATCAAGTCTGTTCCAACTCATAGCAACCCAAGGGTCAGAGTAGAACTGCCACATGGGGTTTCCAACACTGTAACTCTTTATGGAAGTAGACTGCCTCATCTTTCTCCCATAAAGTGGCTGGTGGATTCAAACTGCTGACCTTTTGGTTAACAGCTGAATGCTTTAACCACTGTCCCACTAGAGTTCCTTCTAGCACATAATAGGCATTCAATAAAATGTGTTACTTAATTAATTGACAAAGGACAAAAGGTGTCAATATTAGGGTGACAATGAAATAGGGTAATGGTTTTATAACCCGCTACTAAGAGAAGAAAATTTGCCTATGCTCCCATCTACCTTGTTTTCCAACTTCCAACATCATGGACAAATTTATTATCATGCTTTAGGTATTTAGAATCATTTCTCTTGTTTCAATCTGTGCTGGCAAGGCCATGCATGATGCACAAATTCTGGACACTCTGTTTTAAAGGAAAGAAGAGAGGAACTAGATATTTTTTGAATCCCTAATGTGCCAGGCACTGTGCTGAGTACTTTATGTTCTCTTATTTATCCTCAACTACTAGGTCATGGGTTCGTATTCTTAACCCCATATTACAAATGTGGCTTGGGAGTGAGAATCACCTGGCTAATAAGTGGTATTGCTAGGATCCAAACCCAAGTTTACATGCTCTTCTCCTCATACCAGTGCAACATGCTGCCTCCTTTAGGCTAATAACTGCAAGCACATTCAGAAGAGAAGGAAGGAAGATGGTAGAGAAGGACATATCTGCACAAGGGAAGATTCGTGGGGAACATGGTAACTCCTAGAAGTCTGCTGTCTCAGCTATAATTGTCTGGCCTGTTTCTTGCCCTGGCAAGAGCAATGTTAAGTGGGCTTGGGTGAGCACATTGCTACTCAAAGTTGATTTAGTCCATAGACCAGGAGTTTTGGCATCACCTGGGAATTTATAAGAAATGTGCACTCTCAGGCCCCACAACATTGTTAGGTGCCATCGAGTCAGCTCCGACTCATAGTGACCCTATGTACAACAGAGCAAAACACCGCCCCATCCTGTGCCAGCCTCACAATCCTTGCTATACCCGAGCCCATCATTGCAGCGGCTGTGTCAATCCATCTCATTGAGGGCCTTCCCCTTTTTCGCTGACCCGCCATTTTACCAAGCGTGATATCCTTCTGACAACACGAGACCAAAGTAGATGAGACGAAGTCTGGCCAATTCCTGCATCCAAAGAGCATTCTGGCTGCACTTTTTCCAGGACAGATTTGTTCATTCTTCTGCAGTCCATGGTACTTTCAATATTCTTCGCCCACGCCACAACTCAAAAGCATCAACTCTTTGTTCTTCCTTATTCATTGTCCAGCTTTCACATGCATATGAAGCGATTGAAAATACCATGGCTTGGGTCAAGCATACCTTAATCTTCAAAAAGACATCTTTGCTCTTCAGTACTTTAAAGAGCTCTTTTGCAGCATATTTGCCCAGTGCAATACGTCATCTGATTTTGTGACTGCTGCCTCCATTGGTATTGATTTGGATCTAAGTAATATGAAATCTTTGACTACTTCAGTCTTTTCTCCTTTTATTGTGATGCTACTTATTGGTCCAGTTGTGAGAATTTTTCTTTTCTTTATATTGAAGTGTAATCCATACTGCAGACTGTAGTGTTTAATCTTCATCAGTAAGTACTTCAAGTCATCTTCACTTTCAGCAAGCAAGGTTGTGTTGTCTGCATATCACAGGTTGTTAATGAGCCTCCCTCCAATCCTGATGGCATGTTCCTCTTCATACAGTCCAGCTTCTCAGATTATTTGCTCAACATACAGATTGAATACGTATGGTGAAAGGACACAACCTTGATGCACTCCCTTCCTGATTTTAAGCCAAGCAGTATCCCTGTGTACAGGTTCCTTGTGAGCATAATTAAGCGTTCTGGAATTCCCATTCTTCTCAATGTTATCCATAATTTGTTATGATCCACACAGTCAAATGGTTTTTGCATAGTCAATAAAAACACAAGTAAACACCTTGCTGGTATTCTTAGCTTTCAGCCAAGATCCATCTGACATCAGCAATGATATCCCTCATTCCACGTCCTCTTCTGAATCCATCTTGCATTTCTGGAAGTTCTCTGTCAATATACTGGTGCAACCGTTTGTGAATTATCTTCAGCAAAATTTTACTTGAGGGTGATATTAATGTTGTTCAGTAGTTTCCACATTCTGTGGGATCACCTTTCTTTGGAATGGGTATAAATATGGATCTCTTCCAGTCAGTTGCTCAGGTAGCTGTCTTCCAAATTTCTTGGCACAGATGAGTAAGTGCCTCCAGCGCAGCATCTGTTTGCTGAAACGTCTCAATAGTTATTGCATCAATCCCTGGAACCTTGTTTTTCACCACTTCCTTCAGTGTAGCTTTGACTTCTCCCTTTAATACCATTGGTTCTTGATCATATGCCACCTCCTGAAACTGGTGAATGTTGACCAGTTCTTTTTGTACAGTGACTCTGTATGTTCCTTCCATCTTCTTTTGATGTTTCCTGTATCATTCAATATTTTGCCCATAGAATCTTTCAATATTGCAACTCAAAGCTCGAATTTTTTCTTCAGTTCTTTTAGCTTGAGAAATGCTGAGTGTGTTCTTCCCTTTTGGTTTTCTAACTCCAGTTTGCACATTACATTATAATAATTGACTTTGTCTCTTGAGCTGCTCTTTGAAATCTTCTGTTCAGCTCTTTTATCTTGTCATTTCTTCCATTTGCTTTAGCTATTCTGCATTCAAGAGCAAGTTTCAGAGACTCTTCTAACATCCATTTTGGTCTTTTCTTCCTTTCCTGTCTTTTTAATGACTCTTTGCTTTCTTCATGTATGATGTTCTTGATGTCATCCCACAATTCGTCTGGTTTTCTGTCACTGGCATTCAATTGTCTAATCTATTCTTCAGAATAGATAGGCCCCACTATAGACTTACTGAATCTGAATTTGCATTTTTAACAAGATCTCTAGGCAATTCATATGCACATTAAATTTTGAGAAGCACCAGCCTAGAGGCTCATGGGAAATGATAATTAAAGATGCTGACTGAGTAGTTCTAGTGTAGGATAAGATAGTTTCTGGGTAAAGGCAATTCTCTTGCATTGGGCTGAGAGGAAGTATCATAATTTTTTTATTAAAAAAAAAAAAAAGGCATAACAGAATTTCTTTCTTAAAATTGGTAGCTTGAACTAGGATATGGATATTTCCTTCCTCCAACTCTTTAATTTGCTTCTGACCTACTAAACCATGTTTGTGTTTGTGTACCTGCACATACACAATTGGGAGAAAGCTAGTCTACAAATTGCTTAGAAACTGCTGTTGGGCCCTTTCTGGAAAATTAAAGGAAGCCCAATTGTGTTTTCATTATAGTCCTTGTCTAAAAGTTATGATTTGGGTTTTATTGTTTTTCAACTTGCAAATTAAATTGCACGATTGATGTGAATGCAAAGGAATGAATGAAGTTGTGGTTTTCATACCTCTGTTTGCCTAGGATGCTTCTACTCTCCTTAGATGTCCCCAGTGGAAGCACTTTTCAGTCTGCCATTAGTCACCATGTGAAGTTCTTTGCCAAAGAAACATTGTGAGAGTTTACTGCCTAGTGTGGAGTAAGGTGCTTTACAGCTAGCTGTGCCACATCACTTCATTGGAAGAAGGTTCTAGGTAGTCAGTGTTTGCAAACATCAGCTGAAATTCTCCCTCTCCCCCTTTTTCTCTCTTTTCCTTTTCTCATTGTCCTTCTAAGTTACATTCCTGTTCCTTGTAGGTCAGCCTGTAAAAATAATTATACATTGGAAGGCATGGCCAAGGCCCACATTCATGGAGCCTACTAGAGGAGGATTGGGGTATTTGTAGAGTTGTTAGAGCTTACCTTCTGTTTAAGAAAGAGGTGGATTGGAGAATCCTGCAAAGCCTAATACTTTCCAGCAGTATAGCTGATCAACCCAGCTACCAATAGAAGCTTTGTGAAAGGAAAAACTTACTTGACAGGAAGTCAAAACACTTCAATTCTAGTTCTATCCCTACCCCTGACTAATTAGGAGATTTTGGTCACCTCCTCTCAATTCTTAAGGATTGGATAGAAATTTGAAGCCTTTTGTAGTTTAAGGATTCCACTGCATGGTCTACAAAATAATGAGACCACATTTCAAGTGTGGCAAGTAGATGGGCTTACTTTCTATCTGGTCACATATCACGTCAGTTATCAAAATGAGAAGGCATAATCCATTTTAGACAACCCAGAATTTCCCATAAACATAAACTGTCAATGTGAAAAAAAAAAAAATCCTTAAAAAGATTTAAATAAAAAGTTGTTAATTCATTTGCACTTGGAGCAGTGCAGGGCTCACCATTACCAACTGAGGAGAGGACTTCACTTTTTAAGACGGTCGTAGGACCCTGCTTTATGACCTATGAAATCTTGGCTCGAAAAGCTTGGGAGAAAGCGTCTGCCAACTGGTAGCTACTACTCTGTATTATTAGTCCTGTTTATTGTAGATCTGAGTCATGACTTAGAATCATGTGCTTTCCTTAAAAATTAAAATGATAATGACAGCATTTATTTATTGAGCCCTTCCTATATTCCAGGAACTAGTACTAGATACTAAAGAGCTTTGGTGATATAGTGGGTAAGGCATTTGGCTGTTAAACAGAAGGTCAGTAGTTCAAACCCACTAGCTACTCCACAGAAGGAAAATGAGGCAACCTACTTCCATAAAGACTTGGAAACCCAGCAGGGGCCTCTATGAGTCAGAATTGATTCCATGGCAGTGGGTTTGGTTTTGGTTTAGTACTAGATACTGTTATCGGCCTCAATGTTATTAATGTAGAGAGTAAGGCATGGAAAATCACCCTGGTGGCACAGAGGTTAAATACTCGGCTGCTAGCCCAAAGGCTGCTCAGGAGAAAGACACGGTGAACTGATTCTGTAAAGATTACAGCCAAGAAACCCAATGGGGCAGTCCTTCTCTGTCACATGGGGTGGGTATGAGTTGAAAATTTACTCGAAGGCATCCAACAACAACAGGGCATGGAAATATTCTGGAGCTACCGAAGTGCCCACAGCTAGTTAGTATGAACTGGCATTTGGATGCAGACAAACTGAGGACACTACATCGCCTCCCTCCCATGGAAATATTCCTAAGGGCAGACTATGACTTGGTTGAGGAGGAGAGAACAACAAGGATAGTGGAATATATGGAGGAGTGTATTTTAAAATGTTCTTTTAATTTTGGATCTTTTCCCTGCTCATTGCCACTGTTCAGTCTCAGTTTCACAAAACTCTTCAACTATCCCTTCAGCGTTCCCTGAAACTGGGAACGCTGACAGTAGGAACCAAGAATTTTAAGTACAGAATTAAACATTCCCTTTGTCTTTTTGCCAAACTGATAAAAGGCGCCATTGGTTTTTTTAAGTGGGAGAAGGGGGTAGGAGGAGCCAAGAAGCCATTTCCTTCAACCAAATGACCTCTTCAGGCTCTCTGCTGTGACTGGAGGGAATGACTTGAAGCTCCAGGATAGCGGGACACCATAATAAGGGTGAAATTCCTGTGCTCCCCTGGCATGGGTTGCTGGCTTTATCATATCCATTTTCCTATGGGGAGATGATTGTATTAATAACTATAATCTTCCTACATAACTTAGAACAATTTGGTGTGATCTTTTATTGCCAGTGGAGCCCTGGTCACAGTCTGAAGAAAGTAAAGGAAATGAAAAATCTGTTTGCCTTGCTGATTAATGTAACATAAACTGTTGCTTTTTGACTGCTCAACCCTGGTTCAAAGTATCCATCCTGACTAAGGAACAGAGTAAGCCAGTTGCCATTGAGTTGATTTTGGGTCATGGAGATCCTCTGTGTATCAGAGTAAAACTGTGCTCCATGGGGTTTTCAGTGGCTGATTTTTTAGAAGTACATCACTAAGCCTTTCTTCTGAAGCAGCTCCGGCTGGACTCCAACCTTTCAATTGGAAATATTCAGAATGAGTTGTTAATATGTAAATTGTACAATGAAGGGACATAGGCTTTGTGTTGCCATATTTTCTATTAAAGACATCCATAAAACCAAGCTCACTGCCATAGAGTCAATTCTGACTCATCATGACCCCCTTTGGGTTTCCGTAGCAGTAAATCTTTACGGAAGTAGATTGCCCAGTCTTCCTCCCATGGAGTGGCTGGTAGGTTTGAACCATCAACCTTCGGTTAGCAGTCAAATGTCTTAGGCACTATGCCACTAGAGCTTCTTATTAAAGACACACACACACACACACACACACACGTATCCTATTAAAGATATATATCATACAGATGTATTATGTATGTATACTGTGTGTGTGCATGTGTGTTTAAAAGGAAACATCTGGATATTTTAATGTAACGTAATTTAATTTTTTACTAGATAATCATTTGCAATGCAAACAGAACATGCCAGGAACCACTGGTGCACAGCCTCAGGAATAAGTCTTCATCCCCAAATCAATACAATGGTATTTTCAACATGTCCTATTTAGGGTGTAACTTCCATTTAAGAATATTAGCCACACTTTCTAAGATAACAAACATCACTTCTGTATTCACAGAAGGAAAATACACTGCCATTGACATTTTAGATTTAACTTCCAGAAAAACAATCATTCTTAGATTACATATCACAAAATACTTTTACCACAGAGAAAAAGAGAATTCAGATACTACTATTACAATTTATAGGGTGAGCATGGGAAGGCTGAGGAATTTGATGGGTTTTATCATGTAATCTTTCAGTGAAGGTGTTTTAAACTTTGGATTTTTCTAGTAAGTCATGGATGTGTTGTTGGAAGCTTTTGAAAAACATGGAAGATAAATTAGAGGTTAAACCATCTGCCCTAAAGGAACTATCACCTCCCTGCAGTCTGTGAGCTAGAGGGTATCAGGGCCAGGCAGAAGAACAGTAGAGTCAAAAAACAATGAAAAAGAATGAAGGATGAATGGGAACAGCATCAATTAGCCTCCCTAATGGTGGTTATGTTGTGTGTCAACTTGGCTGGGCCTGGTTGAGTGCCTGGGCAGCTGGTGGTAGTTAATCCCCATGATGAGACTGGCAATCATCTCCATGGTGGGATCTACCACAAGCAGCTGAGTAGCTGCCTTTGGGTATGTGGCCTGCTTCCTGTATGTAAGGAGAAGCTTTGAGAATGGTCTCTAGTCTATGGCACGTTTGGACCCTGCATGTAGCCATGTCGTTGCTCAGCAGCCTGCTATGCTCTGGCGACCTTGGGACTTACAATGGACATAAGTTAATGGCCCGCCATGTGGTTTGGTAACATCGGAACTGTGCCTTTTTACTTGTCAACCTTGGGACTTCTCAGGATAAGCAGCTAGCAGCTGTCTGAGTGAAGACACGCCTCTAGCTCCAGTGGGCCGGGAGCTGGAGGCAAAGCTGGACCCCAAGGTTGGGGGGCTTTCACCCAGCCCCTAGAGCCTGGCACTTTGAACTTGGACTTAAAGCCTCCAAATTGTAAGAATAAACTCCTGTCTGTTAAGGCCATCCCATTTGTGGTATATTCTTGTCAGAGCAGCACTAGGTAACCAGAACAGGGAGTGATTTAGGAGCTCTGGTAGCATAGTGCCTAAGGCACTTGACTGCTAACCAGAAGGCTGGCAGTTCATACCCACCAGCCAGCCACTCCTCGGAAGGAAGGTTGGGCAATCTACTTCCATACTGATATTGCCTCAGAAACCAAGGAGGGGTCACTATGAGTCAGATCTGACTCAATAGCAGTAAGATTTTTTTTAGTTAGGGAGTGGTTTGATAGTACCTAGGTGTTACAAACACCCAATGTGCTCACATGCTAACCAAAAGGGTGGAGTTCGAGTCCACCCACAGGCACCTTGGAAGAAAGTCCTGGCCATCTAATTCCAAAATATCAGCCACTGAAAACCCTGTGGAGCAGTTTTCTGGCATTCAACTTGATGGCAGCTGGTTTTTTAAAGGGTGCTTCTCATGTGATAGGCAAATTTCAATCTAGCCTCCTCTTCAACCTTAGAAGAATTCCCTAAATATAAGCCTTCTGACTCATGGTGTGTGTATGGTGATGAAAGGTAGGGCACAGTCATGGGGAAGAAGAGTTACCTTATATTACCCCTTATTGCAATTGAAGGAGCCCTGGTGGCACAGTGGTTAAGCACTTGACTACTAACCCAAAGGTCAGAGGGTTTGAACCCACCAGCTGCTCTGTGGGAGAAAGGTACAGCACTCTGCTTCCAAAAAGACTAACAGCCTTGGAAACCCTACAGGGCAGTTCTACTCTGTCCTATAAGGTCACTATGAGTTGGGATTCAACTCATTGACAGTGAGTTTGGGGTTTTTTGATATTGCAGTTGGCTTCTAATTTACTGCTGCCTGAAGCTGTCCATCTTTTTGAGTACTATAAGCAACTTTTTAACATTTACTCATCATACATTCACTTATTTAATAAATATCTATTGATTATCTGCTCTATGCTGGCAACTCTTTGGACAAGGGAAAAATAAGTAAGTCGTCAATTAAGAAAGAAATATTATAGTCTTAGGCCTATGTAAGTAAGTATCTTGGGTGTGGGAGTGAGGGACATACATTAATGACTTTAATTCTAGGTGAAATGGCCTTGAGTGCCTGGAGTCTATGTTGGGAGCTGCACACAGGCCAGGAGTGGACCATCATTATGAGGCCTTATAGGGGACTAAACCTGCTCTGAGATAAATTTACCCAAATCGATTTGCAGGGGAATAGTGAGGCTGGAGAATCCCTGGCAAATTAGAGGGAAAGGAGCCCTGGAATTCTAATCTCAGCACATCACTTCCTACCAGTATGGTCAGCAAGGAACTCCCCTTCTCACTGCCATGGACAGCTTCCTCCCTCTATGTGAGGGTTTTATGGACCATCTCTGAGAGACCTTTCTGCTCTAAGGTCTACAGGTCCATGTCTGTGTATGTGTCCTAGAGCATAAAGGGTGGACACTTTGCCTGGAATTCTTCATGCAGGGCCCTCCCACATGCTCCCTGGCCTGGGTCCATGCTGTGAGAAGAGCCTTGCTTTTTGGAAACATTACAGGTGCCATCCAGAAGGCCCACCATGGTCTTCCCACTGCTCAAGGGTGAAATTGGACTTCAATAATGAAGATATCAATAAGTATGTGTCAAATGAAGGCCACCTAGCCCTTTCACAGGCAGCTCCCAATCTCATGGTCCTTGCCTTGGCAGAGATTTGAACGTCCCTTTTTCCTGATCACAGTCTCCCACAGCAGTTTCCTGCAGCACACACTAGATGAATATTAACCTGTGATCTACTTGTACGTTTACAGTGGTAGGGTTGTCTGCTCTGTATTTTGTTTGTTTGTTTGTTTGTTTTGTTTTTAATTTTTATTGTGATTTGGATGAAAGTTTACAGAGCAAATTAGTTTTCCATACAGCAGTTCACATACCCTTTGTCTCATGACATTGACTGCAATTTCCCACAATGCAACAGCTCTCTTCCCACTTCTTTCCCATAGTTACTTCTTCCCTGTGTCCTTCCCTCTCATGAACTCCTGCTCCCCAAGCTGTCTCCCTGTGCATACACAGCCCCTCTATTCTCCCGCGATTGGATTGATCTCTCCAATGAGTCTGTTCTGTTTTATGACATGGACAATTCTTAAAACAAGGAAGAATCTGTCACCTCAAGTCCAAGTGCAAAGTGAGATAGGGCTTTGTCCAAAGTGGCAGAGCCTAGATTGGAACCCAGTCTCCATCCTACAAAGACACCAGCTCTGAAATGTTCCTAAGACAGTAATATTGACATTAAAAAAAAAAAAAAAAAAAATCCCTACTAACCAAATACATGACTTTTAGCTAGTAGTGTAAGCTATTTATTGCCTCCTCTCCAAAACCGTCAGCCCCTAGCCTCTAAACGTGACCATTACCTCAGTTGTAGCAGGTGGAAACAGCGTGGTCTAGAGGAAAGTGACACCTTTGAAATCAGTTGGGCTTGAGTTTTAATCCTGAGGTTACTTTGCCTTTCTGAGTTTCTTAATCAGTAACATGAGGACAATAATAACTGTATATGTGTGCTTGTATAATTAAATGAGATCTGTAAGTAAAATACCTGGCACCTAGTAGAAACTCAGTAAATGGTAGATAGATAGACAGATAGCTGCTGTTGAGTCATCTCCAACTCAGGGCAATCTTATACAGAAAAAAATGTTGCCCAGTCCTGTGATGTTCTGACAGTTGCCAACATGTTTGAGCCCATCATTGCGGCTGCTGTGCTGGTCCATCTCACTGAGTGTCTCCCTCACCCTCACTAATCCTCTACTTCACCAAACACAATGTCATCCTCCAGTGATTGAGTCCCTAAGCCAGAGCAAGTCAGCCAGTGTTCCATTGTGGTCCACATGGTTTCCACTGGCTAATTTTTGGAAGTAGCTTTCTTCCTAGTCTGTCTTACTCTGGACGCTCCACTGAAACCAGACTACCACGGATGACCCTGCTAGTATTTGAAATACTCAATGGCATAGCTTCAGCATTACAGCAATATGGAAGTTACCACAGTATGACAAACTGAAAGATGGAGGGGTGGAAATAATAAATGATAAACCAGATCAAACCCACCCACTGCTGTCGAGCCGATTCCATTTCAACAACCCTATAGGTTAGAATGGGAGCTCTGGTAGCATAGTGGCTAAGGCACTTGATGGCTAACCAGAAGGCTGGTGGTTCAAACCCACCAGCCACTCCTCGGAAGGAAGATGGGGCAATCTACTTCCATAGTGATACTGCCTCGGAAACCCAAGGAGGGGTTGCTAATGAGTTGGGTCTGACTCGACGGCACATAACAACAACAACAACATAGGTTAGAGTAGGAGCTCTGGTAGCGTAGTGCCTAAGGCACTTGACTGCTAACCTGAAGACTGGTAGTTCAAACCCACCAGCCACTCCTTGGAAGGAAGGATGAGCAATCTACTTCTGGAGTGATACCACCTCAGAAACCCAAGGAGAGGTCGCTATGAGTTGGGTCCGACTCAACGGCATATAACAACAACAACATGGGATAGAGTAGAACTGCCCCATAGGGTTTCACAAGGGAGTAAATCTTCACAGAAGCAGAATGCCACATCTTCTCCTGTGGAGCAGCTAGTGGATTCAAACCACTGGCCTTTGGGTTAGTGGCCAAGCTCTTTTAACCACTGACCAGGACTTCTGTCACTGCTACTTAAGAAAATAAAATGAGTTAGTTCAACAAAGAGTTTGCATAAAGTCTGTCAAGCTTGAGGAGGAAATATTAGGGTATGTTATAGTGTAGAATCCCACAGTTGATATTTTTGAAGCAAGTTTAGGGGTGGGTAGGCCTGGAGGAAGGGTTTCTTGGAAGCCTTTGCAGTTCTCCCTATCTTCACAGACCTTCAGGAACTGCTCTGGGATAGGCATAGCTACCTGGCCACATATGCTTTGCTAGCTGTACTAGCAAGTGCATCAAGTTCTGTTCTCTACATGGTCTGTGGTGAGAGAGGCTCCTAGTAGACTGTACTATAGAGCATGGGGTTACCTTATCATCAGTGCTTGTTTTCAGCCTGACCCCTGGATGCCCTGTTAGGAGATAGAGCTCCTGATTACTTCCTTCTCAGAATTCAACTGCATAAACAAGCCTGAGCTCCAAGATATAAATAATTCTAACTTAATACCAAACAGACATAGCCGCACTGTTGCCGTTATACCCTGGGAACTGGTAGGGTGAAAGTGTAGGGAATTGAAAGGGACTGGGAGGGAGGGGGAAGATGTCAGAATGTCTGTGGAAAGTCTGGGGAGTTAAGTGAAAGAATTTGTGTGCAAATAGTATGGAGAATTCCTTCATCACCCTTTATACAATAGAAGCTATTTTTAAGCATTTTCCCACCCACCTTGGGACACACACAGGCATAAAATAGCAAAGAAACCCATCTGCTAATGCTAAGCCACAGTTGAATAGCACTCGGATAGGACATCGGTGACATTTTGTGTTTTGTTGTTTAAAAAATTAAAAGGTTCTATAACTAGGAACAGAGCTCTGGTGGCATAGTGTCTAAGCCATGTGACTGCTAACCAGAAGGTTGGCAGTTCAAACCCACCAGCCACTCCTGGGAAAGAGATTGGGCAATCTACTTCCATAGAGATAACGCCTTGGAAACCCAAGGAGGGGTCGTGATGAGTTAGTTGGAAATGACTTGATAGCAGTGAGTTTGGTTTGTTTTTTGATTTATAACTAGGAAAGTCCCAATTGGACAGTCAACACAAATAATAGAGAGCCCCTCTTTGGCCAGATTGCTATACTAGGCACCATGGGAAAGTTCAAAGGATTTAGGAAGGCTCTGTACTCTCAAGAAATCTAAACTTTAAGCCTCAGTCCGAGGCATCAAGAGTTTGTTTGGAAAGAACAGGTGAAGCAAACATCCATAAAAATGTATGCAAATGGGTGATAAACATGAAATCAAGTATGCATGCAATTAGTAGCTCTATGTAAATCCTAGAGGGCTGCTGAGGTGATTGGGGTGAGGAGCAGATCTGGGAGAAATTAGTATGGACACCCAATGTTAAAGGAGGGGAAAGACTGAATAATGAGGGGTGAGGCAATAGTCCAGCCTGGGGAATAGCCAGTGTAAAGGCTGTGAACTGGGCACAAACAGAAACTTAATGGAAGGAGAGAAGAGCTGTGGGAGAGGAAGGAGCCAAGGAGAATATTAAAAGATGATTTGTGACAGTGGTGAGACCAATTGAGTGTTTTCAAGCAACAGAGGTTCTGGGATACTTAAGGAAATTTTTCTTGCTTGTGTGAGGGGCAAGCTAGAGTCAAAGGGCAAACTAGGGTTAATCCACAGGATTGGGTAAGAAGTCTTTTCATTTGCAACAACCAGCAGTAAGCTAATCTCCCATTCTGAGCAACTTCCATAGATGCTCTAGTGGCAAACCAAGACCTACATACTCCAACGACAAGCTGAACCAAAAAACCAAACTCACTGCTATGGATTCAATTAGACTCATAGCGACCCCTCCTTGGGTTTCTGAGGCAGAATCTCTATGAAGTAGATTGCCCAGTCTTCCTACTGAAGACTGGCTGGTGGGTTTGAACCACCAGCCTTCTGGTTAACAGTCAAATGCCTTAGGCACTACCCATGCTCTAGTGGCAAACCAAGGCCTGCAGACTCCAATGACAAGCTAAGAGCCATCTAAATGACCTATTGTCTTCCAAGATTGAGCAAAGTGGCATCTTTCTTCAGAACATGTTTTATACCTCCATTTGCCTAGAGCCACTCCTCTGAAGGAAGGTTGGGCAATCTACTCCTGTAGTGATTCTGCCTCGGAAACCCAAGGAGGGGTCGCTATGAGTCGGATCCGACTTGATGGCAGTGAGTTTGATTTGGTTTTGGATTGCCTAGCAGATGATCTTATTTGTGCTTTTATTATTATTATTGTTTTTGAAAAACAGTAACACATCCTCCTAAGCTAGGTAAGTAAGAATCAGAAACTATTATCACAATGTGGCAAAAAATGTAGCTCATCAGAGGTAACTAGTTTATTAATTTGACTGAATTTTCTCTTGGGGGATTTTCCTTTCTGGGAAGTGATTTTAGCAGAGCTCTAATTCCCCAGAGAGCTTGGCACTAAAAGAGTCTGAAGTTTAGGAAGTGCTACTTGGCTTTTATTTTAAAGCTTTGGAGTAGCACCCACTTCATCAGTTATTGATCAGGAAACTGGTATAGACTTCTATCTCTAGAGAGGATTACAACAATGGGAAGCTGAATTTTGTCCATGCAATGTTTTAAACTAAAATGGAACAGCACTTAAAGCAGCAGGGTCAACATGTCACAGGACTCCCAGGTTAGGATTCTTTCTTGATACAAGAGCTGTAAACTTATAGTGTGTTTGCTGTTGATTTAATACATTGGTGATAGTGATAGGGATGACGGTTGCCATCGAGTTGATTCTGACTCATGGAGACCCCAAGTGTGCAGAGAACTGCTCAGTAGGGTTTTCAAGGCTGTGCCCTTTTGGAAGCAGATCACTAGGTTTGTCTTCCAAAGTACCTCTGTGTGGGTTTGAACCACCAACCTTTCAGCTAGTAGTTGAGTGCTATTTGCACTATCCTGTGACTCTGGTTGAGTACACAGGAGTACCAAAACAGATTATTCAAGCTTCATGACTTGTAAACGTATAAGGACAATGAGAAACAAAACCATAGCCACATGGCTGATATGTTCTTTGAGGGTACTGTGTCATGTGGAAAATGGAAAAATCAAGTTATTCATTCCATCTTTGCTGTCTAGTTTTGCCTTCTGAAGAGTGCACCAGGCCAAAAGTCCGATTCTTTCATGGGCTCTTCCATTAAGGCTCATGCCACAGAAGCACAACTGGAGGGATTAGCAAACATTCAGTCAGACCATTCTTTTAGTTTGTTCATTTGATAACAAGTAGCGTAGTGCCTAAGGCACTTGACTGCTAACCAGAAGACTGGCGGTTCAAACCCACCAGCCACTCCTCCGAAGGAAGGTTGGGCAATCTACTTCTGTAGTGATACTGCCTCAGAAACCCAAGGAGGGGTCACTATGAGTTGAGTCCAACTCGACGGCACATAACAACAACAATAACAACTTGAAAGGAGCTCTGGTGGTGCAGTAGTTAAAGCATTTGATTGCTAACCAAAAGGTTGGCAGTTTGAACCCACCATCCACTCCATAGGAGAAAGATGAGGCAGTCTGCTTCCATAAAGATTTACAGCCTTAGAAATCCTATAGGGCAGTTCTACCCTGACCTATAGAGTCACCATGAGTCAGAATCAACTTGATGACAATGGGTTTTTATATAACTTGATTGATTTTTCTTTTCACTGAATTGATTTGGTGTTTCGAGTTCATGCATACCATACCATACCAGCTGCTATGGAGTGGATTCCAACTCATGAGGCCCAGAGTAGAACTCAGCTCCATAGGGTTTCAATGGCTAATTTTTCAGAAATAGATTGTGAGGTTTTTCTTCCAAAGCATCCCTGGGTAAACTCCAACTGCCATCTTTCCAGTTAGCAGGCGAACGTGTTAACCATTTATACCACCCAGGGACTCAAGAGGTTATGCACAACTAACCTAAATAACTAGGCAGGTACCCTTCTCACCACTTTTTATTTAGCTCCATTTCCTCACCTGAGACATGTTGATGGTACTGATGAATGTTCATAATACCTGCTACCTCCCTTCCACCTGGGGACCCTAGGAGGATTAATTAGATAGTATCTATCTTATATTATACTTTGCACTCCTTGGAGAAAAATTCTTTATAAAAGCAAAGTATTATTATTTCTAAGAGAGATGATACTTATTAGCTCCTTGTAGGATCATTAAGCAAATAGATAACATTTCCCTTTAGAGAAATTATCTCCCAGTTTTTCTAATTCTTAGTCTATAGAACAGAACATACATGTTTCACACACACACACACTGGTTGTGTTCAGTGAAAGAGAATGGGGATGGATTTCTAACCATAATATCTCCAGAAGCTTGTTTTTAAGGACTTAGTCACCAGAGAAATTAGATACTGCTATCACCTTCCCTCTGCTTTTATAAAATGCCCTTGTCTCCTTCATAATAATTACATGGTAAAGACAGCTCTACATTTCTAAGTTTGTTCATTTTATGGCCTTTTGCCCCTACAATTGTTGAATCCTTTGATTAAATCACACTGTCATTAAGTAGCTGTTCAGAAATCACAGGGCCATCATTACACACATACTTGTGGTAATATTTTACAAATTGATAATGTAAGTTATGAGTGGAAAATTTTAAATCCAAACTCCAATCCACAGAAATGTCAGGGAAAACTCAAACCAGTATTCATTTTATATTCGCCTTATTTTCCAGATTGTGTCAAAATTCCTTATTTGGCATTTAATACAAGCCTGGTCTTCAAAAGAAACCAGTTTGACACACCCTGAGTTTTGGACAACTTAATAGAATGTGGTGCAAATGCCTAGGTTTCTTCACTGGCTAGGTAGAGAACTGCTCATTTTTTCTTTCCTCCTTTTTTTTTTTTTTCCTGTCAAAAATACCACAATGGCAATGAGGACTTGCTTAGAGGAAAGCAAAACAAAACACAAAGCAAAAATGAAAGCTTGGGACTTTACAGTGAGTTGTTGAGTGAATTGTCAAGAAGAAAACTCCAAGCAAATATGTGTAATGTCTCTGCAGGCACCCAAAGTGCATCGCCAGCCCCTGGCAATCTGATGTGGAAGCTCTTGCGCATCAGATCTTAATCCATTAAACTCATTCACAGTAAAATGTAATGTAGGTCAGCGTGGAGAGCGATTGGTGTCGTGTGCAAGCTCATTCACCATCCAGAGCCATTTGAGTCAGGGATGTTCAGTGTGGAGTACTGCAAGCCAAGATTGTAGAATACCACAAGGTAACCATGGTATTGAACTGAATCAATAACCAACAAGGCCTGATGTAAGTGTCTCCAGTGTGGTATTCTGTGAATTTGTTCCCATCAGCCTAGATTATGCATCTGAAATACGGCAGCTTTGGTACTATTACCTCATTCTTTCCATTGAATTCTTAGCCATCTTTTCCAAAGTTTTCTTTTATTTATCAGAAGCTTAATGCTTCCTCTTAAAGATTTCAGCGAAATCCAGTCAACTTCTGTGTGGAGGGTTGCCATAGAAAACTTGGCCAAAGATAATCCTGGTGACTGTTTTTATTTTTTGCATCTCAGTCTCTTCAGCCCCACCCTCTGAAAGTGTGCCTGCAGCATCTTTGGGGAGCCACCCAGGTACTATGACAACAGGGTTTGTGGGTTGTCTTTGCTTTTAGGGTGTGATGAAAGGGGTTGGTAACACCCTCCTCTCTGCAACCACACACACAGATATAGCCACTCCTATAAAAATGCATCTCAAACACAAAACCATGAAAAAATATCAGGAAAGCCTTTAACTGTACATATTTTTGGGAGGGGGATAGTTTTATACATTGATGGTTGATACTTTGAGTCACCCAATTTTATTATACCTGAGATTAGAGATAAAAGCACTTAAAGGCATAGAGGGCTTTTAAAGGCTATTTGTTGGTATGGATTTTTTTTTTTTTTTTAAAGAGCTTTCAATAAATTATCAAAATCAAATTCATTTTATTGTCTCTATTATAGAAGTAAAACAATACTCAGTGTGATAAAATTTGAGAAAGAGATGAAAGTAGAAAGGAAGAAAGTATGTTAGACAAAATTACTGCTAAAATTTTGGTATATTTCCTTTGACACTGATTTCCTTCTTTCCTCCTTTCTGCCTTCTCTCTCTCCCTCTCTCCCTCCCTTTCTTTCTCTCTTTTCCTTCTCCCTCTCTCTCTTTTCTTTCTCTCTCTTTCATTTTCTTTCTTTTAAATGCTCAACTCTTTCTTAAATTCCAGGTATTGTGTTTCCAGACATGAAATATATGGTATTTGACACAATATTGTTTTAATCAAAACACAGAGATGTGTGGGAATACACCTCAAATTACCCAACAGCACTGCGCCAGCCTCTTCTCCATTATAGTCTGTCAGAAAGGATGTGTGATATGAGCTGGCATCTTCCTGGTCCCTGAAGCAACTGTAGAAAATGTTAGGGAGGCACCCACCTAATCATCATTAAGCAGATTAATCCTTCTTGTAAAGCTCTAGTGGTAAAACCTGCTTGTGACTATGCCCATCTAATCTCCTCCATCCCCTCCCCACTCCCCCCCCCCAGTATCCACTATTGATTAACTGCAAACTTTTTGTTTCAAGACGGGGAGAGGATGAAGCCCTCTGGTGCTTTCTGTAAGTTCTATGTTCATCAAGGAAAGTGGAGCAAAGTAAAACTGTGACCAGCCATGCAACTGACTTTCAGATGCTTGTTTCTGTAACACATCTTAGTGCTATATTTGTCAATGGACGTAGGGCCTCAGAGAACTTTCCAAGGTGAAAACCTAACATCACTTCCATGGACATTAAGGGTAAAGCCCTTAACCCTGCCACTTAATAAGAACGAAATTAAGTGCTTCTTTAAGCAGCTTAGATTTATCTTGTCAATATAAGTGATGGAAGGTTTCTTTGTGTGCTTTACAAAAGAGATTGTGTGTGTGTCCGTGTGTGTGTGTGTGTGTGTGTTAATCTAAAGCATCGTCTCTTTGCTTCATTATGTCACCATCCACACTGTTCCTTTATGATAGACAGGGTTCATCTATTCCCCTGCTCTAAACTTAATTACTTTGCAATTAATTCTTTGTTGAAAATAGCAAGGCTCTAAACTCGGAACATCTCATTGTGAGAAAGGCTGTTTATGGATAGAGGTCGAGAGGACATATTGGAATATTCCGCAGCATTGCCACAGATACTTTGAATGAAAAAGGACCCATTCCAAGCAAGGTGGCCATGGAAGGAGACGACTTCCTCCCAAAGAAACTGAGTTAGCATCACCAGTATCAGAATGTGAATTTTAACCATAGCACCATAAGAAAATCTCCTTCCCATGATCTTTAGGGACGAACATGTTTTAGGACCTACTATATGGCACTCACTTGCACATAAAGGAGTTCATTCCATGCCAGTCAGTGCTGAGTGGTTTGCATCATTGAATCCTAATTACAACTCTATGAGATGGGTACCATTATTATCTTACTTTTACTATCCTTGAGAAAGGGTATAAGTGATTTGTACAGTGTCCCACCCCTGGTAACTCAATATGTCCCAGCTTCCAATTCAATATCTCTGCCTATGCTCTCAGCTATAATCCTAACCTCCATCCATCCATTAAGGAGACTTTGTCCTTAACCCATACCAGCCTGTTAAGACTCTCTCGAAGGTTTTTCTGCATGTTAGTCCTGCTCCTTAGGACTCAGAGGGAATCACAGAAGTATGACCTTTAGGAGAAGTTGCTGTTGCCTTACGTTATTCTGGGACCTTTGAGGAGTCAGAGATAGATGAAGCTGTCCCTGCTAATCTCAGAGCCCTTTCGAAACACTGCCTCATCAGTCTTCCCACCAGCCTTCTGAGGTCAGTGGTGAGCATGTAAGTGGTACAGATGCGGGAGGGGACTATCTTTTTATCTTAAAAAACAAGGACAAGACCATGCAAAATCAAAGTCCACTTGTCAGGGTCAGGGCACTCCTCATAGCATGTATTGCAGAGGGAGGCCTGGGCACTGGCAGAATTTTGCATACAAAAATGAGGAAAAAAAAAAAAAAAGTTGCCCTTGAGGCAATTCTAACTCATGGTGATCCCGTATGTATCAGAGTAGAACTGTGCTCCATAGGGCTTTCAATTGCAGGTTTTTCAGAAATAGATTGCCAGACAACATTGTTTGTTGCTGTTGTTGTTGTTGTTATGTGCCGTGGAGCCAGACCCAACTCCATAGTACACAAAAATCTTGTTCCACAACCTACTTTGATGAGTAGTGACTGGGGTCTTAAAATCTTTCAAGTAACCATCTAAGATTCAATTGTTGGTCTCCTCTCACCTGAAGCAAAGAAGAGTGAAGAAAATCAAGGCATCTGGAAACAATTAGTGCAAGGATATGATGGACCCCCAGACCAGAAGAACTACATGGTGCCCAGCTACCAATGCCAACTGCTCAGAAAGGGATCAAACCTGGAGGTCCTGGATAGAGTGGGAGGAATAATATGGCACAAAATCCCAAAGCACAAAAATGACCAGAATTACTGGTCAGATAGAGTCTGGTAGAACCCCCAAGACTATGGCCCTGGGTTATCCTTTGGGCCTAGAATTGGACTCACTCCTATGGATTGGCTCTCAGCCCAACAGTAGAAAGACCTACAAGCACAACATCTATCCCAAGGCAATGCACCTACCTACTCTAGGGAGATACACCCCTTAAAGCAATTGACCATGGGGCACCAGAGGGACAGCATTCACACAGAAAGAAAGCTGGACAGACAGGAGTGCATAGTTAAGAAGGACAGAGGGACAGGTAGTCACAGGGACAGGACAGGAGGAGAGTTTGTTATGGTTGGGGATGGTAATTGGGGCATGAAATCAAGTGCACATGAACTCTTGAATGTAAAACAAATTTTGCTCTAAATTTGCACCCAAAGCACAATTTAAAAAAAAAAAAGAAGAAGAAGAAGAAGTAGATTGACAGTCCTTTCTTTTGAGATGCCTTTGGTGGACTCAAACCTCCAACCTTTCTGTCATCAGCTGAACATGTTAACTGTTTGCACCACCTGGGGCTGTTGAGTGAATGAGTGAATGAATGCATTCTCACATGCATAAGGGGAGAGAGGAGGCAGAACATCGATGGGTTCTACAAACTTTGCCCACTGGTTAAGTTACCCTACATTTAGAGAATCTCCAATTAGAAGTTTCTCTTTGAGACCCTGTGAGTTAGTGATACACTCCCATATACTCCGTGAGGCTTGTCTTAACTTCCTCAATTTTCTCTCATCCTCTGTGCTTCCTGAAGGTGCCCTTCTTCAGACACTTGATATATAAACCTTGACATTATTTGTTACAGTTCTTCTAGCAAGAACTCATAGAGCTGCAAGGATTTTGAAGACATTCAATTCATTTAGCAAATATTCAAAATATTTTCCAAGGGCCCAGACACAGGGGCCCAGATATAATAGCAGGGGCTTATGGTCTAAAGATAAAAGGTATTGTACCTACCCTTAATTTCAAGGTGTGATGTTTTGTAACCTTTGGGAGGGAGGATGATGGGGAACAGAATGTGCATGGGAGGTGTTTACAGACAAATAACAATAATGCAGTGTGATAGCTACTACAAGAATGGTAATAAGACAGTAGGCCCCCTCTGGGTGTTTTAGACCCATGCTTGTACCCATTGTATAAATGGAGCATGTCCCCACCTATCTATCTTCACTGATGCCCTTGGCTGTGACAGTTGACCCCACAATTGGCTGAACAATTGACCACAGCAAGGCAGATTATTAGTGCATCAAGAAGGACAATCAACACAGCCTGGGTGTGAAGCCTACGATGCATATAGAAGGATAAGTGGAAATGAGCCCAGTAAAAAAAAAAAAAAAAAAAAAAGATAAGAGCATTCCTGGCAGAGGGAACAGAAGACCGAAGACCTCAGAGGCGTTTGAGAACATGCAGCATTTGGAGAGCTGCAGAGGCTGAGAAACCAGGTGCCTTTCTTCATCTTCTTCACCCAGGTAGAGTCCTCGGTAATGAAAACAGTTAACATGTTCAGAAAGTTTGGAGGTTTAAACCCACTCAGAGGCACCCCAGAAGAAAGGCTTGGCAATCTGCTTCTGAAAAATCAGCCATTGAAAACCCTACGGAGCACAGTTCTATTCTGACACACATGGGGTTGCCATGAGTAAGAATGGACTCAGTAGCAACTGGTCTTCTTCATTAATTAATTTCCTCTTTGCTGTCAATTGTCCTGGCAAAAAGGAGTAATAAGGAAGGGTTGTTTTATTTTTGACATTTTGGAATAGAATAGAGAATAGAGCACATTATTCTTCCCATGCCCCAATTTTTTCAGAAAGTATGTGCTTCCTTGGCCCCCTACTTCTCCTAATGAGCACAGTTCCCATATCTGGGCAGGGCAGTTCTCTGCAGTGTCCTTCCTGTCTTGCCCGCCTCCCTGGCTTTCCTCCTGGACACAAAGCAGATCAGCTAGTGGAGTAGCGTAGGGAGTGTCACATCGTGTTCTATATGTGTACTTTGTTTGAAATCAATGAATTGCACCCTCTTGGCTTCTGGAATATAACTCTAATCTAAACAGACATGGGTAATTAACATATACGGCCTTTTTTATACAGTCAGCCCTGCTGGGAAAAGTGTTGGTAAATATTAAACTATCACTAGTAATTTTTGTTGCAGGCAAATACTAAATTTATCAAAGATCAAAGTGGAAACTTTATGTTATGTCAGTGATCTATTATAGAAAGTGTTAAACATCAGTGCTACGTTGTTTTGATTTCCTCCTTAAAATCCCCATTTTACAAAGAAGTCAGAAAACACACTCAAGTTTACCCAGTGATAACAAATTGAAGAACTGAATGTTCCCAATTTTATTGTTTGGCCTCATTTTCTAAGGAAAGTGTGAGCTGACTCAAATTCTACACATAAAATTTTTGAACTAAAATTTAGCTCCAAAATTTGATATTCCTGATTTTTTTTTTTCTGACATGACAGACAGTGACATATCTCACTTGGGAGGAGATCAGAGAAAGACATGAGACAGTTGGTGTATTGTTTGGACTCAGATCCCAAGAAGTGAAGTGGAATAATTTATCTACAAGCTAAGCTAAAGAAAGAAAAAGAAAATTTTCTTCTAGATAAATTCCATTTGAATTTTTAAATTGAATATTAAAAATATGTTTTTAAATATAGTTAAATATGTGTTAGGAATAGACAAAGTCCTTACAAATAGACTGTTTTTATAGACAAAGGCATACAAACAAAGACATGAACCATAAATAAAAGATAACTAAATTTGATCCCAGCCCTTCAAATATTAAATTTCCACATATGAAAACAACCTGAACAAAATTTTGAAGAAAAAACTGAAAAAAAAGCAACATATGATTCAATATACAGAATTCTTATAAATTAGTAAGAGACCCACATCATGATACCAAAATGAGCAAAGATTATGAACAGGCGATTAACAAAAGGAAATTCAAAAGTCAACAAACATAGACAAAACAACCTCATAGGTAAACAAAAAGACAGAAATTTAAGAAGATACCTTTTTAACTAATTAAATAATCAGGATTTGTCTTTCATGATAATGGTCAGTGTTGGTGAAGGTATACTCTACAATAAGAATTATATATAAATTGCTAAACACTTTATAGAGGACATTTTGATGATAAATATTCAGTCCTTTTAAAAACTAAACTTTCAGGTATGTGTTTTTTAAAAAGCCAGAAAGACCAAAAAACAAATATATGTAACAAACCTATGTAAGGTAGAATTGTTTTTAAAAACCTCCCCCAAATGGAAATGACATAAAGAATTATAATTAACCATAATGAGTGGGATTAAATAGGAATTGTAATTCTCTCCTTAAAATTTAAAAAAAAAAAAAGTCTAGATTTTCTTCAGTGAATAGGTATTAATTTCATTATTAAAAATGATGATGTGTTCTTTTTCAGAAAGATATAGGAATGCTGGCACAGTAATGTACCAAATGGAGGCAGGCAGTGGGGGTGGTTGGCCCCAGGGGGAAAGAATATATTATCACTGACATTGCTTAGAATTGTCAACGTATGGTAATAATCAAAAGCAACCGGCTGTTAGTTGTACTTTAAATTGTTTTCAAATATTGTCTGCACTTTGGGTGACCAGGAGATCTGGTGGTGCAGTGCCTAAGGCATTTGACTGCTAACCAGAAGGCTGGGTTCAAACCCAACAGCCACTCCTGGGAAGGAAGGTTGGGCAATCTACGTCCATAGAGATACAGCCTCGGAAACCCGAGGAGGGGTCGCTGTGAATCAGATTGGACTCCACGGCAGTTAGTTAGGGTTTTTTTGGTCTGGGTGACTGCTTCCGCCATACTCTCCGCTCCTTACTACACCGCCTGTGGCTGCTCAGATTTCTAGAAAAAAAAAAGAGGAAGGGGCAACACTTCAATTTAATCATCGAGTATGTAAAACTCATTTGAATTTGCTACTATATACCAACGGCACATAACAACAACAACAACTATATACCAATTTCTACAATAAAATATATCGTCACTTCTGACTACAACGACAGAAGCATTTTTCCAGCTTACCTAGCTGATGCTGCCTCAGGAGTAGAGTGGCATTATTTTCACTTTGTAGGCTTTTATATTATACATGTGTGTGGAATCCCCACAGGAGCCTCGTTTGTCGTTATTATACAGGAACTTCACAAGCTGGAGTATTGTTGGCTGACTGAAAGGTGTAAATCCTTTGTTTCTATCCCAGAGGAACCGTGAATGAGATACCATATAATATGAATGGATACCTCCCCAGGCAACCTATAAATTTATTATAAAGGACTGAATTTTGAAATAACAAAAATAACATGAAATTTGAGGAAAGTGTAAAAATTAGAAATTTACTTCTCATGGTCACCCTAGACCACACAATCTACTCAGGAGCAACAGGCCTGGTTTAATTAATGTTGTTGTTGTTGTGTTTGCCATCCATTCGGATCCAACTCATAGCGACCCCTCCTTGGGTTTCTGAGGCAGTATCACTACAGAAGTAGATTGTCCAAACTTCCTTCCAAGGAGTGGCTGGTGGGTTTGAATCACCAGCCTTCTGGTTAGCAGTCAAGTGTCTTAGGCACTATGCCACCAGAGCTCCCCCTCATTAACATTCCAAACCAAAGCATTAACATTCCAATTCCAAACTGCACTGCAATAGACTCAGACCTGACTCATAGCGACCCCTCCTTGGGTTTCCAAAGCGGTATCACTATGGAAGTAGATTGCCCAACCTTCCTTCCAAGGAGTGGCTGGTGGGTTTGAACCGCTAACCTTCTGGTTAGCAGTCAAATGCCTTAGGCAATATGCCACCAGAGCTTCCTCATTAACATTAGAGCAAACCAAAACCAAACCAGACTCACTACCATCAAGAAGATTCCGACTCATAGAGACCCCTTTGGGTTTGAGGCGGTAAATCTTTATGGAAGTAGATTGCCCAGTCTTCCTTCCACAGAGTGGCTAGTGGGTTTGAACCACCAACCTTCTGGTTAGCAGTCAGGTGCCTTTGGCACTATGCCACCAGAGCTCCTTAACACTGGAACAGACCTTCTTTTATCTAGAGCAGGCAGAATTCCTGCCAATATGCCAGTGGCTCTGAAATTTCCAAAGTTTGGGAGCAGAAAGTGAACCTGAGTTGACCAACTTTTCTGGAAGGAAATACTAAATGTGAAAGATTCTGTAGGTGAAGGCAATAAGAGCAGCTAGTTAGATGTTGCTTTCTTTGCCCACTTTTAACATCAACTTTGGAAAGGTCCTTGTTATGTTATACATTAGGTGCCATGGGGTCAGTTTCAACTCATAGCAACCTCATGTGACAGATAGAACTGCCCCATAGGGTTGCCTAGGCAATGATCTTTACAAGAGCAGTTGCAGGGTCTTTTCTCCAGCCAGAGCTACTGATGAGTTCAACAGCCAACCTTTTTTTTTAGCAGCCAAACACTTGACTGTTGTGCCACCATGGCTCGTTATGAAGGATCCTTAGAAAGGTCATACTTGGGCTTTTGGTTAGATTCACTGACCTTGGGAGATGGGGGGGAAGGGAAACTTCATTTGGGCAGCTGTGTGGGATAGAGAGCATCTAATTTAGGTTTGTGGTTTTTTGAAAAACCATTATGTTGGGGTTTATGCAGCTCTGTTTTCTAGATGTTTATTGTTCTAACTGGCTTGGCTTTTAGTTATCTTTAAGGAAGTCATCAGTAGAGGTAAAATTTGCAGTGTAGATATTACTCAGAACTCTACAAAAGCCAATCCATACCAATTAAAGTTGCTTTTAGAGCTGAAAAATCAGAAATGTTTTCTTTCCATTTCTTGGGTCAACCAGTCAACAGTGAGAACAGATCGTAGAAGGCTCTTTTGAAAGAAATCAGCACCCTCATTTTTGCTCCCCTTAAAAATCCTTTAGACCTCAGCAGTTTCCCTGTTCTGGTTGCCCACCCGAAATGCTGATAATATTTATCTTTTATATCAGTTTAATGAGTGGGCCATCTCACACTCATTAAGTTGATTTGAACACTGATCAGAAGAATTGCAACTGTGTCTTTGGAGAATATAAATGCCTCCGGGGCTGTATCCATTTTAGGAAAACCAGGTCTTTTACCTTTGCTCTTGCTTCACCTCAGCATTTTCTTTACAGCAGAAATAATCCATTTAGTCATATTGGAACAATGGTTTAATACAATAATGATCGCAGGTGCTGTTCCTAGAATTTTGTCTCTGCAAATGTTATATGGTGAGTGGGTCAAAGGCAGCAAGCAAAGGTCACGTAAAGTGAGGATTTTATGAGGCTAAGATATAGTGCAGTATAAGCAGAAGCACCCAACATAATTAAAATAAAAAAAGAATAAGAGTTATATAGACCATCAAAGACATCTGTGGGGGTGGGGTGGGCTGGGAGAAGGGGAAAGAAAAGTGGAAGAGGCATTGGAACTATAAAAAATCACAGAAGAAAATGCTGGCCTCCCGTTCCTTACCCACTCCCTATTACCAAGGAGTTGATTCCGACTCATAGTGACCATGTAAGACACAATAGACGTGCCCCACAGTGTTTCCAAGGCTGTAAATCTTTACAGAAGCAGACTGCCACATCGTTCTCCTGAAGAGCAGCTGTTATGTTCAAACTTCCCACCTTTCGGTTAGCAGCCAATTGCTTGAACACTACCAGGCTCCTCCTGGTATTACTCTGAGTCATCATAACCCTACAGGACAGAGCAGAACTACCCCATAGGGTTTCCAAGGCCCAGTCGCATCACAAGGATGCGCATCACAAGGTCACCACCACCCCATGGACCTCATCCAATGCCAGTCCATACAGAATCCTTAGTAATGTTTATTATTAATTTTAATCATAGAATAGTATGTGATATAGCTATAAATTGTTTAAATATATTTATTATATTAAAGTATATGAATACTAACAACAATTTACTAACAACTAAATTGTTTTGTAAAATCTTTCTCCCTTATAATGTTACATTATTAGTTAACATAGTAACAGAGTGGAAGCCTTTTATTTTTCTCCTTCTTTTCTTTAATTAATACTTCATTCTCAAAAAACGTCATTGATATAGGTGCAAAAATACTAATTACCACATTATCGTAGCTGAAACAACAGAGAATTTGACAAACTCAGCAAGTAGAAAAACACCAGCAGCAACAAAAACAAGTGTGTATGCTTGCGGTGCATGAAGAAAAACCACATGATTCAAAGCATCACTGTAGTTGGGTAATTATGACAGTTCTTACTGGAGCACGTTAGAAGGTTCAAAAAGTAAATTAACATAGTATTTTAACCTTGTCGGTATAGTGACACATGTAATCTGGGTTTACGAAAAATGTTTTTGTTGTTATAAGTAACTATTGGGATATTTTTATTTTAAAAAATAATAAATTTAATAATAATAAATTTCTGCTGAAACACTGCACAGAAATTCTGTAGACAGTTTCACGCCCTCTGATGGTGTCACCTGGTGCAGCTCACACACCCCTCCCTGCATCCCTAGTGACACCACGGCCAAGGCCTTAATCTTTATGGGAGCAGACTGCTACATTTTTCTCCCACTTCTGGTATTAGGGAGTTGTTATGTAATCCAAGCCAGCAACTTGAGGGAATTTGGCTGATAGTTAACTTAATTTTTCTGGAATGTCTTCCCCTGCCCCCATAAGTCAGCCTAAGTGAAAAGAAAGTAGAACTCGTCAATGAATCAAATGGTGGGAGGGGCCAGCTGGGAGGACTGATTCCCCTTGGATGTACATATTACTCCACTCCTTGGCTGTACTTGGAGTGCAGGTTAAATGAATTGTTCCCATTAGGAGGATGATAGGGCAGCTCCTTCACATGAAGGAGACTCTGTACTTTGAATGTTACCATGACAAAAAGGTAGTGTTCGTAGAAAAGTTGATAGTGCCACTTGTGGCAATATTATAACTGTCATTCCTAAAACTGCATAAAATGATGACTTTGAGTAAGGCTCAGAGTTTCAACATTATATATTATAATAATAATACTTCTGTCAGCTCCTATGTGATGGAGGAATTCTTTGTAGCTTGGTGGTTGATCTGAGGTTGGTGGCCGTAGAATCAGCACTTTGTACCAGACTTCCTGTCTGAGACAGATTCACTTTGCAGTTTATGCTCCTGACTGCGACCCATTCACTCTGATAAGTCACTTTTACCTTCATTTTTTGGAACTAATATCCTGAAAGCTTACTTTCTTCATCTGTACACTTTTTCTACATGTATTTAAAGCACCCTCAGTAAGTGACAAGAAATATAACTGTTGGGAGAAAAGATTAAAAATCAGAAGGGTGTTAAGTTGGCTGAAAGATTCAAAGCTATCTGACCTTTTAGCAGTATTGGGATCAGGAGGGATGGCTTGTTTTATTTGTTCTGTTACCTTAGAAACTGAGGCACAATTACATTTGTATGAATAAAGAGTAAGTAATTAGATTGTTGTTGTTGTTGTTATGTGCCATCAAGTCAGACCCGACTCATAGTGACCCCTCCTTGGGTTTCCGAGGCAGTATCACTATGGAAGTAGATTGCCTCATCTTCCTTCTGAGGAGTGGCTGGTGGGTTTGAACCTCCAGCCTTCTGGTTAGTAGTCAAGTGCCTTAGTCCGCTACCAGAGCTCCCAGTAATTGGATAGATTATCCTTATCATACAAGGAGTATGTTGTGGCCCTCAGCTGCTGACTGAAAGGTTGGCAGACAGAACCCACCCAGTGGCTCCACAGCAGAAAGATGTGGCGGTCTGCTTCTGTAAAGATGACAGCCTAGAAAACTCTATGGGGCAGTTCTACTATGTCCCATGGGGTCACTGTGAGTTAAAATCAGTGGCATCTAGTATAGCAGTAGGGAGCTCTGGTGGCATAGCGCCTAAGGCATTTGACTGCTAACCAGGAGGCTGACGGTTCAAACCCACCAGCCACTCCTCGGAAGGAAGGTTGGGCAGTCTACTTCTGTAGTGATACTGCCTCAGAAAACCCAAGGAGGGGTCGCTATGAGTCAGATCCGACTCAATGGCAAACACACACACACACACACACACATACACAAGCATTATTTAGATCATGTCTTTTGAAATACAAGTACAAAATCAAGATATTTGGAAGGGAAAATCTGCAAGATCCCTGTCACATACATCACTTGATAGATATTGTTATTAGTTGCCATTGAGGCAATTCCCACTCATGGTGACCCTTGTGTGCAGAGTAGAACTGCTCCATAGGGTTTTTAAGGCTGTGACCTTTCTAAAGCAAATTACCAGGCCTGTCTTCCAAGACACCTCTGGGTGTATTTGGACTGACAAGCTTTTTGCTAGTAGGTAAGCACTTAACTATTTCAGTAGCTTTAAGAAAGAAAAATCAACAGTACCTCTAATGACCACAATCTAAAATAGATTGGGTTGGTGCAGAGGGTTGGATTTCTACATCAACTATTTAAAAAAAAAAAAAAAAAAAAGCATAATCTGCATTTTCCCAGTGCCCTCAAAATACATTTTACACTTGAAGTTCAAGGATGGAAAGAGCAGTGATTGGGCTTCCCTGGGACAAGAGTTAACTTCTAGGATCATAGGGGAACTGATGTAAAATATGGAACCAGAGTGGAATTTGGTCCACCCGTTGAGGCTTTGGCTAATATTCTCCTACTGTGAGCTTTTCCCTTAAGGTTGACAAACACAGAGATCCTTTCTGTCTTGTTCGGTGTCATATTACCTAACATAGGGCCTGCCTAACTTGGGTCAAGGAGGAAATAAGTAATCCTGAAGAAAACTGGGGGCAAAGGAGGCAGTTGAAACCCTTCAGTGGCTCCGCAGGAGAAAAGACCTGGTGATCCGGTCTCCTGAAGTTTACAGCCTAGGCAACTCTATGGAGCACTTCTACCCTGTCCTAGAGGGTCGCTATCAGTTGGAATTGACTTGATAGCAGTGGTTTGGCTGGTTGATAATTTTCTATGCCACTGATGGGATTCCTATTCCCTGCCAATAAAGCATGTGCTGCTGAGAACAAAGGGAAACCAGCAAAAGATTGTCCTTAAAGGCAGACCTGTCAAAATTATAGTAATAAGGTGGGAGAGGAAGGAATTTGAAGTCCAGGTCTTCTGACTTACGTTCTACCAGATACTTCCTTCAGTTAACATAACAAATTCCAACACTTCCATCAACCAATGAGATTACAGCCCTAAAATGTATCATAGTTGATAAAACCATGATTGGAAAGATTAAGACCTTAATGAAAACAACAGTTTTGTCAGGGGGACATAAAATATGTCACTTCATAAATAAAATTGAATGAATCAATCAATGAATGAATGACATGTATTATGTATTTATATGTGTACGTTCTGGAAGGTATCTGCTCTCAGAAGCATTAAAACCCACTCTAGTGAGTAACACCATCTTCACTACAAGCAGAATCACTCACATGCTCTATGTGAGTGAGACAGGGCCTCTTTTTAAAGTTTTACCACCAATTTAAAGCTTTACCATTTTTTAATGAAAATTTCAGACACCCATACAAATAAAGGCAACTAATATCTTGAAAGCTTACTTTCTTCAACTGTACACTTTTTCTACATATATTTAAAGCACCCTCAGTAAGTGACAACAATTCCTGTACACTCGATACACAGACTCAACACTTACCAAGATTTGTTTCATCTATCCTTTTTTTTTTCTTTGTTGAAGCATTTTAAAGCAGATCCCAGATAGCATGTCACTTTTTCCCTACAAATGTCTTGAAATTAAATGCCTATTTCACTCACATTCTCTCTTTTCCCTTTTTCAAGGCCCCTCAGTAAGATTTTGCAATTGTTATTTTGTATTGTTTTCCACACATGTTGTGTAGAAACTCATCTTCTTTCTGTACTGCCCTCATGGACCTGTCTATGTATGTGGTCTAGAAGAATCAAGAAAAGATGCTGTGTTAGTTGATTTAGAAAAAACTGGCTCCAAACTCATCTATCAAATAATGATAGTAATGGTAATAATAATGGCAAGTCAAGAATTTAAAGCTGAGGTATGCAAATATAAAACAGAGTTAGCTGTAAAAAAATAATAACAACAACACTAGGGTGCCAAAGAGCATTTAGCTAAATCAGTATTTCCTCTTGGGCCCGGCATAATTCAATGCCTTCCTGACTTTATTTTATTTTATTTTATTTACTTTTTATTGTGATCTGAGTGAAAGCTTATGGAGCAAATTGGTTTTCCATTCAACAGTTCATATGCATTTTGTCTTGTGACATTCATTACCATTCCCACAATGTCACAGCACTCTTCCCACTTCCTCCCTGTGTTTACCATTTCCATTCTTTCCTGTCCCTTCCTGTCTTCTGAGCTTTATCCCTGAGATAAATGCTGTCCTTTCATTTTGGAAGGTTGTTTATTCTAGTGAGTGCATGCCTCCCTGGTGTTATTATTCACCTTATGTTGTTGTTATGTGCCATGGAGTCAGACTGGACTCATAGTGGTATCACTACTACGAAGTAGATTGCCCAGCCTTCCTTACGAGGAGTGGCTGGTGGGTTTGAACCGCCAGTCTTCTTGTTAGCAGTCAGGTGCCTAAGGCACTACGCCACTAGAGCTCCTCTGTTCACCTTACAGGCCTGTCTATTGTTTGGCTGAAAGGGCTAAAGGGTGACCAAGAATCATAGTCTCAGAGGTTCCACCAGTTTCTATCAGACCAGTAAGTCTCGTCTTTTTATTATTATTATTATTTTGAATTTTGTTCCACAATTTTCTCCCACTCTATCCTGGACCTCCTATTGTGGTCCCTTTTAAAGTGGTTGGCAGTGATAACTGGGCCCCATCTAGTTCTTCTGGTCTTAGGGTTATGGAGGCTGGGATTCACGTGGTCCATAAGTCCTTTGGGCTAATTGTTTCCTTGATCTTTGGTTTTCTTCACTCTCTTTTGCTGCAGTTCAGGAAGAGACCAATAGTTGCTACTTAAATGGCTTGACTTTTATTTTAAAGTCACTTGGAATAAGAGGGAAATTGTTTAACTGAAGTTAACCTTGAGACCATTATATTGTAGAATTCTGTGGTAGTTACGGTTATGTGTCAACCTGCCTGGGCCTGGTTTTGAGTGTCTAGGCAGCTGCATGTGGTTATTCCCCATGATGAGACTGGTAATCAACTCCATGGTGGAATCTACTGGAACAGCTGAAGAGCTGCCTTAGGGATGTGGTCTGCTTCCAGTATATGAGAAGATGCTTTGAGAAAGGTTTCTGAGCTTCCTGGCGCATTTGGATCCTGCGTTTGGCTGAGTCATCATCTCAGTGGCCTGCCATGTTGTCTGCCGATCTTGGGACTGTTTCTGGACTTGAACTACTGGCCTGCCCTGTTAATGGATAATCTTGGGACTGTGCCATTTTACTTGTCAATCTTGGGTTTGTCAGCCTCCGCCACCAGCAGCTGTCTAAGAGAAGCCTCCAGCTTCAGTGGGCCAGGAGCAAGAGGCAGAGCTGAACCAAGATCCAGGGGCTTTCACCCAGCCCCTAGAGCTGACACTTTGAACTTGGACTTCTAGCCTCCTAAACTGTAAGAGAATAAATCCTTGTTTTTTCAAGCCATCCATTTGTGATATTTCTGTTACAGCAGCACTAGAGAACCAACACAAACCTGAGTAATGAAATCATTGCCCATAACATGATTTTTCTCCATCTCAGAAATGGGACAGTGAAGCGGTTCTGAATTGCCATGCATGAGAAGACACACAAACCTTGCTTCTTGCAGAGAACTATGCTATCGCAGATGGTTAAGTGGGAATTTTTCTGCAGGTTCTTTATTATCCCAGAGCCAATATGAGATTAGCTTTACAAGTTGGGTTATAACCTTTACAGCTTCTGTGCTGGGGATCCGTTAACAAGATCATAAAGATCTTTTTAACAGAGGAGGCATACTTGCCCTGTGTTCAGCTCTGGTAATGACCAAGTTGATTTTATCAGAAGTGTTTAAAAGCACCATTTCAACTTTTCTGTTCACTGCCTGGCCCCTCCTTTCAGTCCTGGGGTTCGGGTGTATTCTCTCCCCTCTCCTCCTTTGTGTGGGCTCTTCCAATTTCTCTTCACTTATGCAAACCTCTTTTTACTTGCTCCCAGTCACTTCACTTACAACTTATCTTACCAACTATGTTGCCCTCATGTTCTCTGCATACTTTGAGAAGACAAGGCTTTCAGTAACGATTAATAAACTAGTTGCATGACTCTTGGGAGCCATCTCCATTCATTCATTCATCAATAAAAATTGTTTGAGCTCTGACGATGTGCCAGGCACCATTCTACATATCAAAAATACAGTGGTAAAGCAGCCATGTGAAGTCCCTGCATTCAGAGACCTGACATTGTTGGGGAGACATACAAAAACTTTAAAATAGAAAATCAGGTAGAAAGAAATAGTGTGGATAAAAGTAAAGCAGAGTGAGGGAATGGGGCCCAGGAACACATTTCTAGATAAGCTGGTCAAGAAGTCTTCTGGGAGGAGGTGACGGTTGAGCAGAGATCTGAATGGAGATGAGGAGAGCTGGGGAGATCTGGAGGGAAATTGAACCAGGCAAGGAGATTACAAGAGGATGCAAAATTGGAATAAGCTTGGAGCTCTGAATAAAATTCAAGAAGGCCAGTGTGGAAGGGCAGGGTAGGTGGGACAAAGAGAAGGGAACGCCAGGTTGGAGATAAAGCGGGCTACATGGTGCAGGATCTCGTGTGCCATGGAAGGGGTTTGAGCAGGGGACTGACATCATTTGATTTCTAGTTAAAACGTCACTCTGGCTTCTAAATGAAGCTTCTAAAGGATGCTAGGAAAACTGTTCATGAATCCAGTTAAGGTGCCTTGTATGTTAACAGGGAGACTTGAACACAGCCCAGGCCTTGGATTCCTGAGTCATGTTCTGCTCTCAGCCAGTTGCCATCGAGTTAATTCCAACCCCTGGCAACCCCATCTGTGTCAGAGTAGATCTGTGCTCCAGAGAGCTTTCAATGGCTGATTTTCTGGAAGGAGATCACCAGGCCTTTCTTTTGAGGTGCTTTTGGGTAGATTGAACCTCCTGCCTTTTGGTTAGCAGCTGAACCTGTTAACCGTTTGTACCAACCAGGGTACCCTTCTACCCTCTGACAGACCTGGAACCAGTCCTCTAATCCCTCTGAGCACCAGTTTTCTTTCCTCTGCCAAGAAAGAGGTACAGTTCCTCAAGACTCTTCCAGATCTAACATTTGGTTCTTCCAAGCTACAAAAACTAGAGTAAAGCTCCTAATGTGTGCATGAATTAGGGTAAATGCTGAACTGCTATAACAGACTCAAAGAGCACAGTGGCTTATATGAGGTAGGGGTTTGCTTTTTTGTGGTGTTCTGGCTAGTGGAGGTTTCCAGGAAAGCCTTGCTCATGAGGTCAGCCAGGGCCCAGGGTCCTATCTGAGTGCTTGCTGTCTCGAACAGGTGCCTTGCCCCATGTTTGGAGCTGGGCCATGGGCTTCTTTGAGTTCCACCCCGTAGAAAGGAGAAGAGAGAAGATATCCAGAACAAGCAGTTTCCTTGTTAGTGACATGGAAATTACACATGTCCCCTCCGCTCTCATTTACTGATGAGAACCTAGTCCTGTGAGCATAGCCAGCTCCAAGGGGCTCTAGGAAGTGAAGTCCCTACATGGTGACTGTGTGCCTACCTCAAACTTGAATGATATAGAAGAATGGGAGCATGGATTTGGAGGGACAGCTACATATCTACCACATCCCGGTTTTGGAATGTTCCAGACTATTGTCATATACTTTAAGTTAATACAATACCCTGGACTTTCTTAAGACAAAACAAAAATTTTATAAAGGCTGTACCCCTTGAAATCAAACAAATTATGACAGAATATAGTGATCAGAAATGTGCTCATAGCTTGGTTCTGAAGCTTAGTGCCACCTTAATGTCATATGGCCATTTTGGATTTTTTTCTTTCCATTCAGTGCATCACTGAAACATACATTACTTTCAAAAAACAAACCAAACGCACTGCCATTGAGTCGATTCTGATTCATAGCGACCTCCAAGGCTGTAAATCTTTAAGGAAGCAGAGTGCCTCATCTTTCTTCTGTGAAGCAGCTGGTGGGTTTGAACCTCTAACCTTCTGGTTAGTGGCCAAATGCCTTAACCACTATACCACCAGAGCTCCTTATACATTGCTTAGGTAACAGACATCAGTGACAACTGGCAGCTTTCAGTTTTGCACTGAGGTTCGGCTAAGTAATTTGCCTAAAATGACATGACTACTTGGTGATAAAGCTGGCACTGCTTTCTGTCTCCAAACAGCGTCCTCTTTGCATTGCATGGCAAAGACTTCTGGAGATCTCTGGGGAGACTAAGGGCTCACTCATGCCCTTAGGGATTTGTGATCAGTCTCCCAGGCTGCACCACTCTACAGCGGTTTCCACAAGCCCTTTGTGGGCCTTGTAGGTGCTGACAGCATAATCATATACCATACACCCATCAGCATAAACCAAACTTCTATTTGGTAGCTGAAGGGCAGCTGTCTTCTCAGAAGTCAAACATTGTATAACATCAGCCTTTAGGTCTCTTATTGTATTCCAGAGCTCTCTATAAAATACATTGAACTAAATAAGATTTAGTTTTCAGGCTTTGTTCAGCATGTTCATTAAGTGCTTGATTCCTTTTTTGTTGGTATTATCAGATTGTACATCACCATGGGGCCCTCTTGAAAGTTGCCAGCGAAGCCATCACGCTTACATTTCAGACTTCAGATAGGAGTCCCTGGAAATTGTAATGCAATTAGGAGTTGCTATAGGAAACTGGATCTCCTAGTGGTCACAACAAAAGAATGTTTGTGCTAACAAAAACTAATATTAAGTCAGTGTTTCCATTCATTATTTCATTGTATCCTCACAGTAACCCTGTGAGGTAGGTATTTTAATTAACTTTCCTTTGTTCTTATTATTAAAATTTTATTTATACACTTTTATTATAGAAATTTTAGAGAATATAAGTTTAAAAAAAATAAAAAAGCATCTATAATTACTCCACATGGAGAGAACCTCTATCATCTATTAGGTGTATATTTTTTTAGTCTTCTTTTTATATATACACGTTTTTTTTAATGTTTCTTTTTTGCCAGAAATGGGATCATACTATGCTTTGGTGATTTCAATTTTTTGTGTCTCATCATATGGATTGAACATTTTTCTCTAAAGTTAATTTTTTTTATTATTATTATTTTAGTGATAGTAAATCAAACCAAAACCAAACCCTTTGCAATTAAATTGGTTCGGACTCATGGCAACTCCATTTGTTACAGAGTAGAATCACTGGATAAGTTTTTCTTGGCTGTAATCTTATAGAAGCAAATCATCAGGCCTTTCTTCCCTAGCATTGATGGATGGGATAGAACTGCCAACCCTGAGGTAGTCAAGTCATCAAGTGCAAGTTGTTTGCACCATGCAGGGACCTGTTCCATTATGTAGACATACATGGGTTACTTAGCTCTTCATCCACCGTTGACATTAGGATGCTTTTCCCTCTAATGTTTGGCTGATGTAAACAATGTTGTGATGAACACCCTGATATACATCCATGACTGCTTCCCAAGGCTACATTTCTAGTGGTGGAATTACCAGATGAAAGAAGAAATAATTTTATCCCTTCTTTTAGAGATGAGGAAACTGAGGCTCAGACAGATTATCTCACCCAAGTTCACACAACTGGCAAATGACAGCACTAGGACTAGACTTCAGGCTTTCTGACTCTAAATCTCATATGGGAAAATAGGTTATACATCTAATCTGATAATTACTCTATTCTTGGTAAATTCTGTGAATGCAAAGGGAATACATTGATGATTTCTTTTTCATCTTAAACTGACAACCAGAAGTGGCCAATCCAGACAAAAAAAAACAAACTCACTGCTGTCAAGTCAATTCAACTCATAGTGACCCCTCTTTGGGTTTCCAAGGCAGTATCTCTACAGAAGTAGATTGTCCAATCTTCCTTCCAAGAAGTGGCTGGATTTGAACCTCCAGCCTTCTGGTTAACAGTCAAATGCCTTAGGCACTATACCACCAGAGCTCCCTAATCCAGACAAATTTCCTAAAATTCTGTCATCACAGGAGAGTAAGGAAGCTACAAATAGTTGATTTAATTAGTGTTTTCATTTTTCTTGTTCAAGATGATAATGTTGACATTTTTTAGAAATCCTTTACATACCTTTATTATCTTATATGTTGAAGACATTTGCAGAAATCCTTTGTATACTGTTGCTATCCTCTATGTTCAAGAATAACTGAAATTGCATACCCACATTTAATTTTTGTTTGATAGCCCCTTGAATCATGGGACTTTTACTATTCATTGTGGATCTGATGTGGAGCTCATTTCCTCCAGATTTAGAACTAAATTCCCACTTCTTCCATTTTGGTAGATTCCCCCTCCTTTCTAGATGATTCAGGACATGGATGAGTCCGTGGAATTGTTTCTTCCTTTGTCCTAACTAGTATATCTTGATCTATACATGCTTCTGCAATCAGAAGCAGACTTCAGTTTTCAGTGACTGCAAACTGGGTCAAGGAGCCCTGGTTTCACAGTAATTAAGCATTCAGATGCTAACCAAATGGTCATTGGTTCAAATCCTCCTAGCCACAGCAGGAGAAAGATGTGGCAGCATGCTTCCATAAAGATTACAGCCTTGGAAATCCTTTGGGGCAGACTACTCTGTCTTACAGGGTTACTAAGAGCTGAAATCAACTCAATGGCAATGGTTTTTTTGTTTTTGTTTCTGTTTTTTTAAATATGTATAGGTTATACAACCTAATACATGAAGATAGATAGATAGCCATCACTGTGATCACCAGCATATTCAAGTCCATCATTGTGGCTACTGAGCCAATCCATCTCATTGAGGAGCCTTCCCCCTCATTGGCCCTCTACCTCACCAAACACAGTGTCCTCCTCTAGTAATTGATCCCGCCTAATGACGAGTCTAAAGTCAGTAAGTCAAAGTCTCCAACAATATTCTGTGATCGATAAGGCTTTCACTGGCTAGTTTTCTTTAAAATATTTAAGAGCAAAGATATCTCTTTGAAGACTAAGGTGCACTTGATGCAAGCTGTGGTATTTTCAGTAGCTTCATATGCATGTGAGAGCTGGACAGTGAATAGGGAAGACTACAGAAGAATCGATGCTTTTGAATTCTGATGTTGGCGAAGAATAGCGAAAGTACCGTGGACTGCTGGAATAATGAACAATCTGTATTGGAGGAAGTACAGCCAGAATGTCCTTTGGAAGAGAAAATGGCCAGGCTTCATCTCTCATACTTTGGTCATGGTGTAAAAAGGAACCAGTCCCTGGAGAATGATATCATGCTGGGTAGAGTAGAGGGTCAGTGGAAAGGGAGAAGACACTCAATGAGCTGGGTGGATACAGTGGCTGCAACAATGGGCTCAAGCATAGAAACATTGTGAGGATGATGCAAGACGGGGCAGTATTTCATTCTGTTGTACATAGGGTCCCTATGAGTCTGAACCAACTCAATAGCACCTAAAAACAACAACACAACAATTCTCAGAAGTAGATCACTAGGCCTTTCTTTTTAGTCTACCACAGTCTCGAAGATCAGCTGAAACCTGGGTGATCCTGCTTGTATTTGGAATGTCATAATAACTTCCAGCATCACAGCAACGTGCAAGCCTTCACCTTACAACAAACTCACAGATGGGTGGTGGCATATAGACATAAGTCATAGTACATTCAAAAAGTCCATAGTGCCTGACTTGCTTTGAGGCCAGCACCTCCATTATCTCTGTGTCATTCTCATCCAGTCAGTTCTGGTAGCTTTGATTTGGGAATCCCAGCTAGAGCTACGTGTTTGACAGTATCTAGGTGATGCAATGCCTAAGGCATTTGACTGCTAACCAGAAGGCTGACGGTTCAAACCCACCACTCTTTGGAAGGAAGATTGGGCAATCTACTTCTATGGTGATACTGCCTCAGAAACCCAAGGAGGGGTTGCTTCGATGGCAGTGAGTTTGGTTTTTTTAGACAAGACACCTACAACAATGCAAGTTAGTACCTGTGCATATGACTGGGAAAGATAAACTATTTGAACAGATTTCAGAAGTACATAAAACATTTCCTGGAAAAGTCTGGTGAAACCTGCTGATTTTTACCTGACTTGAACTCTTCACTTATAAGGTAAAACTACCTTATAAACAAAAAAAAAAAAAAAAAAAACTACCAGAAGGCTAATGGGGAAGTGTTGATCATCATCAGTTCACACCTCTGCCCAGAGCTCCAGGATCAAATTTAAATCAACCAAGTAATATCTAATGGGTAGGTCTAATTTTCAATATAGAGACTCGATACAAGGAAATCAATTTGAAAGAACAAAGATTATTATCCTCACAGTACATTAGTACTAATCATGCATTTGGCATCAGCGAGAGATAACAGGAGAAATCACCCTGCATTGATGAGAGCTCTTCATAAGGCATTGGCTAGCAATTTCTAAGACAGAAGATAGATACTTCCCAAATCAGTTTAGTCTTAAGATTTCTTTCTCAGATACACTGATGGTCTCTTTATGTGGCCTTTTCTGGGGGACTCAGAATGAAGCTTTGTCCTTGGAACTGTTTTGTGAAAGATAAAGGCAGGACTTGAAAGAGAGTATAGCTCTGGCCTGCCTGTCCAAAATTAAAAGATATTTCTGGACATAAATGTCAGAAAATATAACCTGGAGTTGGAAGGCAATCTCACACACACACACACACACACACACACAAATTAATTCAAAACACAGAAAAAAATTCCTCTTATCCATTTCCATAACCATATTTTACACTAAAATGGAACGTTTTTACACTAAAGTGGACTTGTGAAAAGCACCTTAGTTGGTGAAACAGCTGAAATATTATTACTGACATAGCTCAAATCTAACATAAAGGAAACCTCACATTAAAATATTATTTATGTTCATAATTAGTATTTCTAAATGATTTGTAAAGGCTTTTTATGCAATTACAAAACGTTTGATTGTCGTAAGATTGCTCATGCTTTGGTGCCTTCTCTGTGTTGTCCTTGGTCCCTGCAACCCTGGCACATAATTTATTTCTCTTTTGAGTGAACTCTAAGCATTAGTGTCCATTAAGAATTTTTGAAACAAAGTCCAGAGATTACTTGGGGCACTTTCAGTAATATGTACTGATTATCATTAATAGTTCTTTTGTCCTAGACAAGGACATTGTTTTGTAACATCATTTTGTTTGGCGAGGCCCTGCTCAGGCTGTGTTCCTGATCTGCCTGCTGCATATATTTTCTCCTTGACTGTGTGTAGAATGGAGCAAGCCCATGGGACAACTCAGGGCTGAAGAGGAGAGGGACTGTAGGGTCAACATGAAGTGATAGCTTTCCTTTATGAAACAATTGTTAGCCATTCAAAAAACAAAAAAGTCTAAATGCTGGGCCTCATTTCTTAGCTGGTGTTCATGAGCTGCATATAAATTGCTGCCTTAACTGCTAGCTGCTTACAGTGATGAAGTCAAAGGGAAGGAAAGGAAGGAAGCCCAGGAGACCAAAGCCATTGCACTGTGCTTGTTGATAGTGTGGCATGAAGGTGAGTAAAGGTTCCAGAATTTATTCTGGAAGTTCCATCCTGAGCTCTCAAACACCAACTTGCTGGATTATCCACCTCTTTACCAAGGGCATCCTAATGTGTATGTCTGTGCCTGCCCGAGGGACATCTCTGTTTATCTAATGCAGAGCATTGTTGTTGTTGTTGTTATATGCCATCGAGTCGGCCCCAACTCATAGCGACCCCTCCTTGGGTTTCCAAGGCAGTATCACTACGGAAGTAGGAATGCCCAACCTTCCTTCCGAGGAGTGGCTGGTGGGTTTGAACCGCCAGCCTTCTGGTTAGCAGTCAAGTGCCTTAGGCACTATGCTGCAGAGCATATGTGATTAGAAACAGCTCTAGTAGGAAAGAGGCATTATGCTAGGTGTTTCATTTGAATTATCTTATTTTAAGTCTTACTAGAAACCTAGTACTGAGAATGTTAATCCCATTTTATAGGTGAGAAAATGGAGGCTCAGAGAGGTTAAGCCATTTGTCCAAGCTCTCCCAGCCTGAGTAGTGGCCATCTCATTTAACTCATTCATTCTCCCTTGTGATAATAACCAAAAAACCAAACTCACTGCCATCGAGTCGGATCGAAGAGAGAGTAAATCTTTTGAAGGCCTTTGGCTTTGGAGGACTTTTCTAAGAATTATACAAGTGAAGAGTTGATGAACAAGGCCATTGCACAGTCATGACTTCAGCCAAATAAAGTCTTTTTTAAAAAAATAAAAATAAGTGTGTTTTATTGATTATACACACTTTCGGCTATAATAATATATAGTATACATTTTAAGAATTAGAATAAATGACTTTATTTTTACCAACAATAACCTAAGTTATGGTAGCATGTTTCAGGAAAGTTATTTAAGTCCTTCACAGTCATCATCTATCTATATTTTTCAAATAATCCAGAAGAAATTAAAGACTTTCTTAATCATCATTTAGTATGTGTCTCTTGCCCAGTATACATACTCATATGAAATATGGAAGTATTGACATATTTTTTAAAACTTGAAAAAACTTCATTGCATATTTCTCCCATGGAGTGACTGATGGGTTCAAACTACCGACCTCTCAGTCAGCAGCCAAGTGCTTAACCATTGTACTACCAGGGCTTCTTGCATTTGATTTTAGGTGTGTGATTTTGTTTGTGTGTGTGTGTGTGTGTGTGTGTGTTTCTCTTTTGTTTTTGACTCTAAAACAGATCTAATCCATGTTTAAAATATTTATTGTAATAATTGTTACCTACTTGTGAAACAGGACAAAAGAAGGCAAACAGGCTGAATATTGGCAAAGTGGCAAAGGGCCATCTCTATAGCTGGAGACTGGTGCAGAATGCAGGGATTCTGGAAATACTAGTTTAGTACTTGGCATGTCTGGGGAGGAGGAAGGATGCCATCTCTTACCAGAAAAAAAAAAAAAGAGTTAAAATAGACATCATACCCCGACAATTGCCTAGAAACCAAGAGATTATAAATCCATCAAGGAAAGTAATTGTCCAAGATTTGGCAATGTTTGGAAATACCAGGTTATCTTCCTAAAATGTTCTACACTGCAATAGCTGTAACTCTGAAACTTCTCCCTACTAATACCATGACAGTGATGAATTTGTGATATTTTCATGACATTTCCTTCACTTTTCTTTGAAGTGCAGTTGGCTAGAGGAAGGCAGGCAATCTTGCTGCCTTAGAAGCCCTATTTAGAGGAGTGTTTGTGGGGATTTTTCACCCTCAGTTTTAAGGGTGTTAATTGGCAATTTAAAACTGCTGTCATATTGTCAAGATAGAAATTACTCCAAAGCATTACCTGGAAATGTTAAGTGTGTGTGTGTGTGTGTGTGTGTGTGTGTAGAGAGAGAGAGAGAGAGAGTTTAGCAACTTTATCAAAAGATACCATTACGCTCTAGCCCATATAATTTTAAAAGATCACTCAAGAGAAGTGTTATCTTTTACTTACATAACCTTTTGTAGGTACTGCCTTCTTTCTTCTTTGATTTTTAAAAAGAAAAAAAGTTTGAAGGGGTTACCTTTGATTGTGAGCTCCATTGGATTTTTCACAGTGAGGACTATATCTGGCAGTCTGTTGCTTAGAAAGAGGGTGTTTGGTTTGATAGCTCAGCAGCAGGTAAGGAGCCATTGATCAATGAGCTAGAAGGGAAATTAAGAAATCCTGGAGTTCACCTCTGTCATTCTACAGATGTAAAAACTGAGGCCCAGAAAAGTGAAATGACTTGTCCGAGTCATTCAGCTAGTTCACTTTTGGCTCAAAGTCTGTGTGTGCCTTGATTTTAGGTTGTTGGTTCTACTCCATTATCCCTCTACAATTCCATGAAGTCCCGATCTCTGGAGAGACCATTATCCTGCTCTGTGGCCTATTTAAGAACCTCTGGGAAATGATCTTGGTGTTCTTCCCAGTCATTTGGAAATGACTTAAACCTTCACAACAGCTGGATGTGGGTTGACACCCTTTTGTGGTATTGATCCAAGGCCTTTACCCATGGCGGTCAGCACCCATGTAGACGATACAGTCACTTGCTAGTGAGCAAGTATCTTTCCTTGGCTTTAGAGAGGACACAGTTAAAATGAGTTCTGGGTCTAGAATAGAGAGACTTGCTTTTAGGACTTGGTTCTCTGTCTCATGCTTTCTTCCATCAAATATAAGGACATAAGCAAGACAGAGCACTTGGTCTGAAAACAAGAGTCAAGGAGATGCTGTGTGATGCAAACAGTTAACATGCTCACGTGATAACTGAAAGATTGACAGTTCATGTCCACCCAGAAGATCCTCAAAAGAAAGATTTGGTGATCTACTTCAGAAAAATCAGCCATTGAAAACTCTGCGAAGAGCAATTCTACTCTGACACATACAGGGTCACCCTGAGTTACAATCAACATGATGACAATTGGTTAAAAGGCCATGAGTCAGTGTGAAGCCCAAGGACATCACAAGTAGCTATGGCCATAGCTTTTAGTAGCACGTTCTAATTCACTTTGTTAAAATAATCTGTAAGAATTGCCCATCCTTTACCAATGTAAATAATTAAGGTTTATATCACACTTCCCAGTTTATAAAACTCTTTACACATCCTAATTTCACTTTAATTTTCAAAACAAACTTTTGAGATATTATGATTATATACAATTTTAAAATCCAGGAAATTAAGGCCCAGAGAAGTTAAGTAACTTACTCAAGATCACTCAGCCAAGAGACAAGAAAGTAGATGGGCTAGAACACAAGTTCCGATCACTTGACACCAAATCCAGTTATCTGAAAAGCTGCTTTTATAAAGTTTATGCTTTTCTATTCTTGAGTAGAATTAGAGGTATTAGCTTTCCAAGTATTTATCATAATTTGTCTTTAGAAAACCCAATTATCCAAAATATTCTCAATTCAAAGCTGCTGCTGGTAGCACCTATGTCTGGATAAGGTTGTGTGGGGTTTTTGTTGTTTTTCTTTTCCTAAAGGCCTTTGCCTTCCACAAAAGGACAAAAATTGGCAATGTGTGGCTGCTGGCATCTAAGGATGAGTTGGTAGAATCCAACAATGTCTGGAAAAATATGAAGAAAGCAAAAGGAAGACCCACCTGCCTCCCCTATACCCTCATTTATGGGTGAGGCAATAGCTGCTGGTAGCCAAGGTCCAGTAGGGACAAGAGTAGGTAATTTAAGCAGCTGAATTCCTCTTTCTTCTTGGGGTTAAACTCAATATGATCTTCTAATTGGAAGGAGCTGTGGTGGTGCAACACTTGGTCACTTGACTGCTAACCAAAAGATTGGTGATTTGAACCTACTCAGTGGTTCCCTTCCAGTTAGTCAGCCAGGTAGCTATCTTCCAAATTTCTTGGCATAGCCGAGTGAGTGCCTCCAGCATGGCACCCATTTGTTGAAACATCTCAATGGGTATTCTATCAATTCCCGGGGCCTTGTTTTTTCACCAATTCCTTCAGTGAAGCTTTGAGTTCGTCCTTCAATACCATTGGTTCTTGATGATATGCCCCCTCCTGGTTCTACAGGAGAATGACAGGGGCATATGCTCCCAGAAAGGTTACAGTCCAGAAATTCCCATGAGGTTGTTCTACTCACTCACTTGGGGTCACTATGAGTCAAAATGGACTCAATGGCATCCAACAGCAACTTGTTTCCATGATGTTCCTGGGTAGCACAAATAGCTTGTCCTTGATTACTGACTGAAAGGTTGGCGTTTCAACCCACCCACCGATGCTGTGGAAGAAAGGCCTGGTGATCTGATTCCACAAGATTACAGCCAAGAAAATCCTATGGAGCAGTTGTACTCTCTAACACATGGAGTCATCACAAGTTGATGGCAAGAGGTTTAGTTTGGTTTGGATACTGTTTCTATGTGTTTGCATTTGTATCTGTTTGAGTAAATCTTTCACCCAAACTTGGGATGATAACTTCCTGCTTTAGATAAAGCTAGAGAACAGGCTTCTGTCAGTTCAAATTATTTACAAAGCAGACTGCTGATTGGTATGCTCCAGGGGATAAATTATTTTTTTAGTATTTACATTTTTGAGCGGTACTGTCTGTACTAGAGTTTTTAAAGACCTATAAGTCTGATATTAACTTTACACAAAGAAAATTTTTATTAATTAATTAAACTTCTCTGAACTTCAGTTTCACCATTTGTGACATGAAAAAAAAAAAATCTGATTTTGTTTAATGCTTCTACATAGTCAGTTACTATGATGTATGTTGTTGCCTTATGCCATAAAGTTCCAACTCACAGACCTCACGAAGTGTAGAACTGCCCTAAAGGGTTTTCTTGACTGTACTGTGGTTTGTTTGTTTGGGGTGAGTCCAGCAAATCTGTAGCTTTCTTTTCTTTTTTTAATTCTGACTTGGGTGAGAGTTTACAGAAATTGGTTTTCCATTCAACACTCCATACACATTATGTTTTGTGACATTTACTGCAGTCCCTGCATTTTACCAGTATTCGTCCACTTGCTCCCTGCACCCACCCCTTCCCTTCTTTCTTCTGTAGTTTTCACAGAAACAGATCCCCAGGCTTTTTCTTTTGCAGTGCTGCAGGGTGGGTTCAACCACCAACCTTTTTGTTACTAGACATCTGTGCCACCCAGGGACCTAGATAGCACTAGAGTTTCTGTAAAGAAAGGAATAACACCAATTCAAGCCGTTGGAGTAATCATGACTGTTCTTTTTCCTGGAAGGAGAGGGAGTGGACTCAAATTTTCTGATTGTTCTATTCAGTTTTTCTTTTGAGTGTTTTCACTGTGTTTGTATGTTCTCTTTTTTCAGGGAAGTAAAATTCTGTCTTCGTAATTGGTGTTAGGTAAAACAAAACTTTTAATATTATGCTCCGTTGTATTTCCATAAATACCAGTTACTGTCAAGTTGGTTCTGACTCACAGGGACCCTATAGGACAGAGTAGAGCTACCCCCATAGAGTTTCTAAGGCTGTCAATCTTTACAGAAGCAGTCTGTCTCATCTTTCTCATCTGGATTGGCTAGTGGGTTCAAACTATCAACCTTTTTATTAACAGCCGAGCTCTTAATCACTGCAGCACAAGGGCTCCTTACCTCTATAATTAAGAATTATTAATGCACTTTTTTTCAAAAAGATTGCTTCTACTATGGGTGTGTTTTTTAAGCTTATCTTCATAAAAATGTGTTTAAATTGATTGGTAAATTCTTCATTGTGTATAATAGATATAATTTTCATGATAATTATGTAATTCGATTAAGGTGACAGATAAAATAGAGTACCGAGTTAAATGTGAATTTCAAATAAATAATAAATTATTTGCTAGCATCTGAAATTCACATTTAACTGGGTGTCCTCTATTTTATCTGTTAAGTCTGACATCTCCAATATAGGTATATCCCTCATTATTTCTATTAATTGTTAATTGGCAGTTAAACAAAATGGAGTGTTGGTGCTGTTGCCCAAGTCATGCCTTATGCTGGGAACAGATGTGGGAAGTTTTAGCTCTCTGCCTGTTACTGTCACTTCAAACATCAGGCAGCTTCCCTGGAAAGATTTTCACAATCTATTATCAATGTAATCATCATGAAAATATTTGATGAAAACACTGCCTCACGCTGTATAATAAACTTAAGTATAAAAGTCAAGGCAGTGGTATTTTCATCAGGCCTTTGGATATCAGGAGAAAATAGTTCCACAGTCAGCGAATATAGATAGGTCTGTTTTGGGCTGTGTTAAATCCAATTGTGTGGAGGTTCTGAATAATCAGGAGTGACAGCATAAGCACTTTCTCTTCAAAGTGATTTTACAGAAAGCATTATTTCCTAAGGAAAACACACATATAGTTTCATAATGCTGAAAGGGCACTAATGTATCAATTTATTGGTGCTGGTGTCATGAGCTAGAGTTGCAAATTGTATTCAAATTTTAAACTTTCCTCACTGTAGCTGTTTGGGTGAAGTTCCCTTCCTGTGATAAAAGTTATTTTTTTAAAAAAAAATTGAACATTTTGGTAGTTTCTGTGTGAGACAGCCTTCAAGGATCTTTGCAGAAGATTCTAACTTCACTTTGCAAAGCCAACTCAAACATGAAGAAAAACAATAGTTTCATTTTCCTCAGTAGAAAAGGGGAAAAATGAGTTTGATTTGAGCTATGTAATTTCAGCATCTCTAAGTAAGTCATTTGGAAAGTTGTGGGGCAAGCAAGTGTGTGATTTTGGTCTTGGAACACAACTTTGGAATTGACTTTTTTTTTTTTTTAACTGTCTACTGTAGATTTTCATACTGTGGCGTTCTTCACTGTACCACATATTCCATAGCTAAGGAAAAAGTCTGATAGAGGTGCCAAGTTTTTCAACAACTTTTACTTTCCAGAGCAGAATTAAATAGTTCTCTTTAATAACTTGAAAGAAAAATATATATAAGGTTTTATCATAGTTGTTAGTCACAGGCTAAATGTTTTCAGAAGTTTTATTACTTTGAGTCTGTTTAGTGTCAAGAATGTCCCTAAAGAAGAATGGAGCATAAAGGGTTCAATGTGTAGTACTTCTGAAAATTGAAGCATGCGTTTGTGTTATCTCTATATGGCCTTGTGTGATAAATATTGCTTAGTTCCATTTGTCACCTGCCATCTGAAAACCACTATGGAAACATCAAGGGTGCTGACTCATGAATCTCTCATCTTTTCATACAGTTATTGTTCATTTTGGTGCCATTTCCAGAGAAAATTCCCCTCTGATCTTAACAAGTGGGGACAGATAGGTTCATTTCATGAATGTTTTTCCCTCACCATGTAGTTATGATTCATGTGAGCAGGAAGGGTCTTTTTCATTAAAAAGCAAACACAGAGTCAATGCCCATAGCAAATTAATCACTCTGTTGCTCAGCTTGCTCTTGCCTGAATAGGTTGGTATCACTCTCTTATGCCTTAAATCTTTCCCACTATGACTGTAGACATGCTCATCTCTCCTATCTGCAATTTGAAAATAAATAAATAAATAAATAGTCTTCTCTTGTCCTGTTTGTTGTTGTTGTTGGTAGGAGCCATCTAGTTGCTTGCAACTCATTAAAAAAAAAAAAAAAAAAACTCACTGAGGTCAAGTCAGTTCCGACTTATAGCAACCCCTCCTTGGGTTTCCGAGGTGGTATCTCTACAGAAATAGATTGCCCAGCCTTTCTTTCTAGGAGTGGCTGGTGGGTTTGAACCGCCAGCCTTCTGGTTAGCAGTCAAATGCCTTAGACACTATACCACCCGAGCTCCCAGCCACCTACACAGAACAAAACACTGCTGGGTCCAGTGCCATCTTCACGATCATTGTTATGTTTGAGCCCACTGTTGCAGCCACTGTATCTGTCGATCCATTTCATTGAGGGTCTTCCTCTTTTTCACTGACCCACTACTTTACCAGGTATGATATCTTTCTCCAGACACTGGTCCCTCCTAATAACATGTCCAAAGTATGTGAGACAAAGTTTCATTGTCCTCTCTTCTAAGGAGCATCCTGGCTATACTTCTTCCAAGGCAGATTTGTTCATTCTTCTGGCAGTCCATGATATATTGAGTACTCTTTGCCAACACCAAAATTCAAAGACATCAATTCTTCTTTGGTCTGACTTATTCATTGTCTACCTTTCACATGCATTTGAGGCAACTGAAAATACCATGGCTTGTGTCAGATGCACCTTAGTCCTCAAAGTGACATCTTTGCTTTTAATATTTTTAAGAGCTCTTTTGCAGCAGATTTGCAAGCCACCACAACACAACAAACTGACAGACAAGTGATGGTTGTCCTGTTTAACCCTGCTTAAATATTGTCTAAAGAGCCCTGGAGGCACAGTGGCTAACGCATTTAACTGCTAACCAAAATACAGGCAGTTCAAATTGACCAGGTGCTCTGCAGGAAAAAGATGAGGCAATCTGCTTCCATAAAGATTTACAGCCTTAGAAACACTATGGGGCAATTCTATTCAGTCCTACAGGGTTGTTATGAATCAGAATCAACTTGACAGCACCAGGTATAGAGCTTGGTGGTGCAGTGGTTGAGTACTCAGCTACTAACTGAAAGGTCACTGGTTTGAACCCACCAGCCACTGTTCAGGAGAAAGATGTGGCAGTCTGCTTCTGTAAAGATTGTAGGCTTGGAAACCCTACATAGCAGTCCTACTCTGTCCTGAAAAAAAAAAGAAAATCAAACTCACTGCCGTCGATTTGGGTCTGACTCATAGCAACCAACCCCAACTTGGGTTTCCAAAGTAGTATCTCTATGGAAGTAGATTGCCCAGTCTTCCTTCCAAGGAGTGGCTAGTGGGTTTGAACTGCCAGCCTTCTGGTTAGCCTTAGGCACTACACCACCAGAATTCCCACTCTGTCCTATAGGGTCATTATGAGTTGGAATAGAGTCAATGGCAACATGTTTGGTTTTGGTTAATTACTGCCTGTGTTGCTTCCTTTTAGCACAGAACCTTGTAAGCCCTAGGCAACGCTTGCTGTCACCATCGGTCATAGAGCACTACTTTGGAGTAGAGCCAGGGATGCTGCCATGCAACATTCAAACTAATCTTGCCTGTATGTCAGTCAGAGTGAAATCCATTCCCATACACACTATGAATGACATACATTCGGAGGAGCACACACAGGCCACTTTCTTACCTTTGTCATTGTTTCTTCTCTTCTAGGTATCTCAGTAACGAAGAAGACACATACATGTAAGTAATGCATTTCTCTTTTTTTGTCCAAAGTTTTCTGAAGAGTTGGAATCTGCATATGTCTGGCTGCTGTGACCCTTCAAGTATAAACTAATGTTTCAGCTGTGATCCATGGTCAACAGAGGTCATATTTTTCAACCTGTAGTGGTCGGAAGTGGTACATCTCCACCTGTTTGTATTTGAGTGTGTGTTGAAGGGAGAGACTAAGGCATATTTGGATGAATTCTAGTGTTTGAAGCCATTAATATTTAGAAAAATAATTAAATCTAGTTGGAGGATCAATTACTTACTGATCAAGTACTCATTCTAGATCCTTCTTAGAAGAGTTGGTATATTTCTAGGAAACACCCCTTTGATTTCTTTTACACTCTGTTCTCCTTTTTCTTCACCACTAGTTCACAGATTAGGCTGTTTTGTACTTGTGTCTGTGGAATAAAGATACTGACTGGGAATTCAGGTGCTGTCACTTGACCATGGGCATGGCCTTGGAGGGCCCTGCTAAAATGGCATTAGTAGTTTGATGTGGAAATATGTGATGGATTTATACGCTGTATTCATTCCCACTCCTCAGGTTCAACTGCTTCCTTCAATTGCCTTCATTCGAAGTACACCATAAGTTTGCAAACTCATATCAATGTAAGGTGTGATGTGCAGTCAGAGCAGTGATGTTTACTGTGCCTTTAACAACAGGATGAAACAAATATGTCACTGACGCAGGCGGTCAACTTCCACTGTACTTGACCATCATATCATTTAGACTTTGAATTAATAGTGTCATTAGAATTTGATAATTATTTTAGACCACAGATATATACTGTGCTATCTATGAGATGTGATTAGGCATCCTTATGAAGCAAGCAATGGAGCTATTTATGCTACAGTTTAGGACTGATAAAGACGTATCCTCAGATTTCTCCTAATTACATCTTTAAAATTTTTTATTTCATGTAAACTGTTGGGAAAAAGAAATCTGTGTAACACCAAAATTGTTTAGCTAGTGCCTCCGTTGATTCTTGCAATCTGCTCTTGAGTTTGTCTGTCTGTCTATCTCTATTTGTAGAAAAAAAAGTACCAAAAAAAAAATAAAGAAAAACTCATTAAATTCAATGAGATGTTGCCTGACTTTTAGGGCCCCGTCCTGCAGTCCCTTTCCACATGGCTCTCCCACGGGCTTTGATGGAATGTTTGGTTGAGGAAAGATGAAAAGATCAGGCCCGTAGTAGACACATGATTAGGACAGCACCCCATCTCTCAATGCCCAGTTCCAGTTGGCTGTCTCTCCACCAGGGTATTCTGTGGCCCTTAGCTTTTTGGGGGTTGTTTTGTTGTCGTCGTTGTTGTTGTTCTTGCTGTTGTCGGTGCATATTTGAGCTCATGATGACTGAGAGATTGACAGTGCAGGAGACTGAAGTCCTCTGTATATCCGCAGGGCAGGCATGGTACAGAGCGCTTCCTTGCACAGCCTTGCCCATGAGCTCGTCCCTGGCCTGGAGGGACCCACTCTAGAGGTGGTAAGTAATTCAGTCTTTCTGCTAGCTCAGTCCTGGAACTCTCCCAAACAGGGACTGATGATCATGCCTACTGTTTATGGTGGTGTGGGATATGGACTCCTGTCCACCTGGCAATACACAGAAAGCCACTTATTTGCATATGGCTGGTCTCATGGATAAGTGGACAAAACCACTAGTTCAACTCCGCAGGACATGTAGAATACTCATCAAGTAATAAGATAAGACAGAGACCATCAATGTAAGTTAATTTATAGATTGTCCATCTATAAGGACCTTCAAGGAACATCATCCCTGAGGATGATTTCAGTGGCCTATTGCAGAAACAATAATCTGTGTTTAGAGTTAAATCCATGGAAAGATTTAGGTGACAGGATAAGGGTGGTAGCTAGCAAGGAAAAAAACAGTGTTCCAGTAACAGGGAAAACAATCTTAAAGAATTCCATCAACTATACCTGCTTTGAAACAAAATCAAGATATAGTCAGAGTGGGTAGATTTTTAATGTCTTTCTAACAATGAAAAACAGCAGAAAATTCTTAGATATTAAGCATAAAGTAAATGTAGAAAGACTTAAAACAATGCTCCATTTAATTGAAATATTAAATTGACAGAAAGATTTTGATCAGAAACCATCTTGTTCTTCTGTTGGTTTTTACTTCCATGAGTTGGGAGAGAGGGTTCAAAGTAAAATGGCCCAATGTCAAGTTGGGAAGAACAGGATTGAAATAGGCAGTGGACACAGAAGTTTGCACATGCCAAGGAGAAATTGAATTGTCCAAGTTGTGAGTGTTAGTGAGAACCCTCTGTGCCACTTAAACATGGAGATTGTTTTTGTCACTCAACTCAGCAGACAAGCCATCATATTTCTGATCTTAGCATCTCTACAGGGCCCACAACTTGTAAGGAAGAAGAAAATCAATCAGTTCTTTCTCTAATAAAAGTCACCCAAATGACTTCTTATCATCTGTCGGATTTTTCTTGAAAACGCAACTGTCCTACCTTGCCTATAAGTTTTCTTAAGATGTTAAATTCCAGCTCCTCTTAAATTATCTTGACATCTGTTCTTAAAAAAGTTTCAGTATCAGTGAAGTGTATGAATTCATTTCTGTACTGTCTGAAGACTTCCATTTTTAGCCAGGGTTCTGGAAACTATGGTCAAGACTTGACGACATAATCATTGACAGCTGAAGTCACCCCATATTAGCAATTTCAATTTGAGTTTCCTAACTGCCTTCACAGAGAGATTGTTCAACTTACAAATTAACATGTACAGTTGCGGAATACATTATCAGACCGGTGTCAGCTCACAGGTACACCAGTCAGAGGTGCAAGAACTACAAAATTAGCCTGAACAGTTGTGACACCTGATAATATTTTAGGCCACCTTATTATCTGGAATGCACAGGCATTGCTTATATATACATACACACACACACACACACACACACATATATATATACACACACACAGAGATATATACATATATACATATATATACACATATATATATATGTATGTATTTGTGTGTTGGGGGAAGCATTGAGACAGAAATTCAATTGGGGAAAAAAAAAACTCTGATGATTAGCTTCAAAGGAGTCCATGAACACCATCTTTGGAGAGCTCAGAAAGGAATTCTGGAGAAGGATACTTTAAGTGTTTCTCTTTAACCTTTTGTGATTCATAGGACATACAGTGCCCACCTACAATTTCTGCTTCTGGGGCTTAGTGGGAAGCTTCTGTCCCACTTTTAGTGTGTGCTGCCATCTGGTGGTAGCTAGATGGTGGCATAATTGTGTGAATCTGAAGAAACAGGCCTCATCCCACAAACCCCAGCACGAGGGACCCTTCGGGACATATGTGTCCCACTAATTATATTAAAATCCTTATTATCGCAAAATTCTTTTTTGATTCATTCAAAATACTGAAAACATATGGTTTCAACAACCACAAAAAAAAGTCAAACAAAAAATAATTCTGTCTTGAAAGGATTAACTTTAGTTGGCCGGTGGAGAAGACAAAGCTTTGGGACACCTACTAGAAAATCATGCCCACATTGGTCAAACAATTCTTACATTTAGGCTATTCCTCCATTGCTGATAGGAAGTGTTGCTATTGGTTTTTGCGTGTGAACATGAAAGAGAATTTTTGCTTGTGGGATAGGAACCCATTAGATAAAATTTACACCATGGTGTAGAATTTCAATTTCATTTTCATGTATTTGGTTGGACACTTTTAAGACTGCTTTTGCTTTGGTGTTTGAAGGAAGACTGGACAATCTACTTCCATAGAGATACTGCCTCAGAAACCCAAGGAGGGGTCGCTATGAGTTGGAACCGACTCGACTGCAGTGAGTTTGGTTTTTTGTTTGGTTTTTGCTTTGATGTTTCACAAATTTGTTCATGTCTCTTTCCTGCTGAAGTGGGACTGTGTGGAAAGGTATCTTTTTCTTAGAAGCAACTACTGTCTTGGTTTTTATTATTTGCCAGGGACAACTGGTCATTTATTCCTGACTCCTTGATCTAATTCTACTTGGATACTTCTGCATGCTCTAAGATGTTAGAAGATGACAGATATGGAGGTGAAAATGCAACCAACCATCTTAGCTATTTCCAGCTACTGGGAAGTTTAGCATCATAGAGTTATAACCTTAGAGAATGTATCAGCCAGCCACCACAGCTCAGGCCCAAAAGATACCTGTTAGACCCCTGGATCATTTCCAGGGGCAACAGACCTTTGCCGCTTCCTCCTGTTCTCATCCCTGTTTATATTCTTTATTCCTCCTGTTCAGCCTGCCCTGCTTTCCTCCATACTCAGGGACAGGTCCTTAAAGGCACAGAAATTGCAGGTTAGTTAGCAACCAGCCAGGCAGATGTATCAGTTTAATTCTAATTTAAGCATGTCAGTTTTCCCCAATAAATGAAAAAATAAAATGTGCTTCTGAACTTTCCAAAACATATTAATTTTAGCATGAGTAACTACTAAAAGGTAATTTAGTACATTTTTCAAATGTTTAGTTGCAGCTCGATAGTACCTGAAATATAAAATTAAAACACTCTATTATTTATAAAGATATTTTAATTCTCAATAGTAAGCATACTTTAGCACAAATCAGAATATTTCTTAGAGAAATAATGTGCTTCCAAAAAAAAATGTGTTCATTGCAATCATTTAAAGTGGAATAGGTTAATGTATTCATTTTTCACCCCTAGAGGCTTGGTTTTGAATTTGACTTAGAGAAAATTAGTTTTGAGGCCTCAACCTCCTGTCCTTAGGCATTTGTTGATATCACAAAACCAACCCAACAATTTGTCACAAATTGTTGCTGTTTACTCAGGAGAGGACAAGAACTAGAATAATCTTATTTTCTTGTTTTCTCTTCCTTTCCTTGAGGCCATTCTTTTTGATTGTAGACTCTTAGCAACCCCAAACTTGAGGTTCACCCACATTATTTTCATAGACCAGAAAAACTCAGGAACCATTCTTGGCAAAGCTAATGGAAGGTGCTTTTGGTTACATAGTTAATAGGTTGCCGTGACAACCCATGTGACTCATGGTGTGACTCACAGCAATTATAATCTCCGTTGCTGGCTGAGTGTTTCATTAGGACAGATGTGAGGAGAAGCCACATTGAAATTCTTTTAGGAGGACTTCAGCCCGATCCTGTGTACCCATTGACAATCTGAAATAGGGCTAACCAAGTGCTCCCAAAGTAGTTGGAGGAGGCATTCCTCAGCTTGTGAAGACTACTAGACATCCCAGACATTAAGTTTGTTGATGATGGGACATGACCAAAATGAAGGGCCGACCTCTCAGAAAGATAGCTGTTTACTGAGCACCCAGTATGTGCCGACAGGTTTGTTGCCCCCAAGAAGCTGAGAGACTAGGTTGAAGGTTGGGACTAAGGGTGATAGGGCATAGTCACAGAAGACAATCTGAAAATGCAAATACCAAGAGTACTATGACCAGAATATTCAGCTCATAATTGGAAAGCAGAACACACTGGAAGTGTGAAAGAGCAAAAAATAATTAGGAAGACCATCCATCCAGGATTCTGAAATCGTGATCCATACATACAACAAAAACTTATCATTTAACTCTGGGAGCTAAAACTATCCCTACTGCTGATCTCCATCTATTTTCACCCAAAGTCATACCTATTTAATTCCTTCAAGATCAACCAGTCTGAGGAAATTTAAAAAAAAAAAAAAAAAAATCCTCCATACTGTATGGAAACGTCTGCCTTGCTTAGACTCAGCCTGTGTACCTAGAGCCAAACCCTTGTAAGTTTAGCAGGATTCTTCTGTCTCATCATATTAAGATATAAATGGACTGCATTTGGCCCTGCCAGTCAGTTCTTCCAAGGTAGATTTGTACAGTCTTTCAAACCCACAGTTCATAGTGGAGATTCATGAATTCCATAGAAAAGCAGAATATTAGCCAAGTATTTCCATCAGAGAAGCCAGTTTATTCAAGTTTGCTCTGTCAGTAGACCTCAGGTTCGTGACTTTAATTTGGACAAAAGTACTTGTTTCATAACATAGGTTCAAAAGGATGTGTTGAGCTTGTGATTGACTCTGTAAAATCCATGATCACTATCAGGGGAGAAAACAAAAATACGTAGGCTACCAGGTACTTGTGTGTACTTGAAAGGTTTATTACATACTTAATAAACTCTTATATGATTGTGTTGCTCTTTAAAGAAGGGCTAGATGTCTATTACAGAATTATGCATTACTTCTAATTCAATAGTTATAATAATAATGGTGATAGTAATAGAAGTACTAGTTGTTGCAGTAGTAGCAGCAGCAGGAGTAGCAGCTACCTTCATACTGAGAAATTCTGATATTCTGGACATTGTGTTTAATGCTTTACCTCCATTTCTGTCTTATCCATGTTTGTATTAATATTCTCATCAACTCCATGAGATACATACTACTTGCACCCTCGTTTTATATGCAAAGACCTATCTGAGAGATCAGTAACTTAAAAAAAAAAAATCTAAATCTAAACCTGTTGTCTTTGAGTCAATTACAACTCATCGTGACCCCATAGGACAGGGTAGAACTGTTTAATAGGGTTTCCAAGGCTGTAAATCTTTACGGAAGCAGACTTCCATATTCTTTTCTTGCAAAGCACCTCATGGGTTCAAATGGATGACCTTTTGGTTAGCAGTCGAGCATTTAAACACTGCACCACAAGGGCTCCTCAACTTAGCATAGAGAAGTGAAATAATTTGACAGATCTCTCAGCTGCCAGGAGTCAAAATAAAGGATATTGACTTTTTATGTGCACATAAGTAACATACTCTATTATCTCCAAAATCACCAGTAAGTAGTAGTTATTGAGCTTAATAAATGCCAGGCACACTTGTAAGCATTTTACAAGTATTAGCTTAGTTAATCTTTACCAGTATCTTACAGGGTAGTTATCACTACTATCCCCACTACACAGATGACACCTGAGGCTCAGGGTCCTACAACTAGCTAGTATGTGATAGAGCCAAGATTCAAAGTCAATCCACAGAGCCCAAAAGCTTACAAATGAGGAACTTCATTTTTTTTAATGGTCCTTCCACTTTACAGTATAGGAAGAAAGCTAAGAGCAACATAGTCATTCCTACAAGTGACTCAGGTTTTTTTTTACCTGACTTAGGAGCTCTGGTAGCATAGTGCCTAAGGCACTTGATTGCTAACTAGAAGAGAAGGCTGGCGGTTCAAACCCACAAGCCACATTCTCGGAAGGAAGTTTGGGCAATCTACTTCCGTAGTGATACCACTTTGAAAATCCAAGGAGGGATAGCTATGACTCGAATCTGACTGGATGGCACATAACAACAACAACTCTTACCTTTTTTTTTTTTTAAACTATCTAACCTAATTCATCAAAGAGCTGACATACATCTCACATCATTGTTCATTCAACAGAACTGATTTCATCATAGTAATAATAATAAAACACAGTCAAAGTAGTTATGCCGCTAAGATAGTTGTGTTCCCCCCAGTAGTACTAATGTGCATTTCTTATGCCATGAACTCTTTTACTACTGAAACGAAGTCTTTAGCAGACACTAATGTCATTTGTCATGAAATTTAATATTATTCTTTTATCAGGCCACCTTGATAATTCATGAATAATTTTAATTGCCACTAAGAGGTAGTATGATTCAGAATACTGTGCTTTTGAAACCTAACTCAAAATAAACAAAACCCTGAAAGCTAAAAGAATTGCCTAGAGAATACATATCAAAGGGACATATAAGATAATTAAACATATAGATTTTGCATATGCTTGCCTGAATTTAAGATTAGATTTACACTTATATCCGCTTCTATCTTTGTTGTCATCTGCATTTAAAGGAATAGAAACATAGGAGGAGCAGAGATGCCCCAGTGTTTGAGATACATACAAGAAAGTTAGTGCTTATTCAAGGGAAACTTTTATCAATTGCCTACCAGGGAATTGAATGTATTTCTAGTCACATGGCCTGCTCAATCATAATTATGTTCTTATCTGTATATCATAGTGACTAAGATTTTCACGTCTAAGCTGTTCAATTAACTTTCTTCTATGACTTCCCAAGATCCCACCCATTCCACTCTCATCTCTGGACAAACAATTTTCCTTTATAAGGAATGGAGGCTCTTTCCCTGTGTTCTGGTTACCTAGTGCTGCTCTGACAAGAAAATACAACAAATGGGATGGCCTTAACAAACGGGAGTTTATTCTTACAATTTGGGAGCTTTAAGTCCAAGTTCAAAGTGCCAGGCTCTAGGGGCTGGGTGAAAGCCCCTCAATCTTGGGGTCCAGCTCTGCCTCCTGCTCCCGGCCCACTGGAGCTAGAGGCATTTCTTCACTTAGACAGCTGTTGGCTGCTGAGGCTGAGAAGCCCCAAGGTTGACAAGTAAAAAGGCACAGTCATGATGTTACCAATCCACATGGCAGGCAATTAACTTAAGTCCACTATAAGTCCCAAGGTTGGCAGAGCATAGCAGGCTGCTGAGCAATGACATGGCTACATGCAGGGTACAAGCGTGCCAAAGGCTAGAGACCATTCTCAAAGCTTCTCCTTACATACAGGAAGCAGACCACATCCCAAAGGCAGCTACTCAGCTGCTTGTGGTAGATCCCACCATGGAGTTGATTGCCAATCTCATCATGGGGAATAACTACCACCAGCACCAGCTGCCCAGCCACTCAACCAGGCCCAGCCAAGTTGACCCACAAACATAACCATCACACCCTGTTTTGCTTTATTGGTCTTCTAGGTATTTATTCCAGCTTCTAGTGTCTCAGATACTTAACAGCCAAGCATAATGATTAGAAATCATATTGAGGAACTGAAAACGAGAGGAAGTGCTTTGCTAGATTAAGATTTTGGATTCACTGACAAGGACTTAATCCTTTTTTGTTTTTAACTCTGGGGTTTTTGTTTTTTGTTTTGCCAAGAGGGCAGGAGTTTATATGGCAGATAATCCAGACACATGTAATACTAAGATCTTAGGAGGAAAGATTAGAATACAGACCAGCAAGTCCTTGTAGAAAGAGGATAGGATAGGACTGAGAGTCAGAAACATTATTAGTTTAATATTTTTAAACCCACTACTCTTGACCTTGCTCCCTGGGTGGCATAACTATTAAGTGCTTGTTACTACTAAAAAGGTTGGCTGTTCAAACCCACCCTGAGGTACCTCAAAAGACAGGCCTGGCGATCTGCTTCCCATAGGTCACACCCTTAAATGCCCTATATATATAGCACAGTTCTACTCTGCACATGTGGGGTCACCATGAGTCAGAATGGACCTCACGGTAACTACAACTCTCTGCCTAACACTGTGTTAAACTTTCTATATTGTGTTGTATAGAAAGTTTAATTTATAATCCTCACTATTTAATAGGTTAATCTGTGTCTGAGGAGAAAGACCAGACCCACTTGAGGAATTTATAGTGATGAGGAATGGCTGGTGGGTTTCAACCATTAACCTTCTGGTTAGCAGTCAGATGCCTTAGGCACTACGCCACCAGAGCTCCTTGAAGAATTTATAGCGATGAAGGAAAATGCAGGGCTATGGCTGTATAGTTAGGTTGTCTCCATCAATGCATTCTGAGTTGGAGTTGTCCAGAAGAGCCGCCTGGACATGAACATGGGAGCAAGCTGAACTGGATCTGTAAGTGAAGCCAGGTGTGATCAAGTGGATCAGTAGAGGGTTTAGATCATGGTAGTGTAGACCTGTCTAATTGGAGTAGAGTATTAACAAGGAGAAAGGAGGACATTATGAGCAGAGCAGGTTTTGACTTTAACCCATAACCAGTAAGGAGCCAATGACTTGCAAGCAGTGTTTTTATGCCACTGTCATTTGGTTAGCATTATATGAATCAGGTGCTCCATGCTTCAGTCCCATCTCTAAACCCAGACAAAATTCTTATCCTTTGATAAGAATTCATCTCTGGCCTTTTGTATGGTTGGCTGTGTAAATAAAATAAATATTTATTGAACAAGAAAGATCTAAAAGGAAAGGCTATTCAGATCATTAAAGAAAAAGAGTGCTTTTTCTCTATCTTTGTGGTTTTAAGATCTAATTAATTGTAAGCTCAGTTCTTGCCATTTCATTAAATCAGAGACATGGAATGAGCAGTGAAACTTGAAAAATACTTGTTCACTTAGGATTGCCTGGCTAATGGTTCTCCTTGCTTTCATTGGCACTGCAGGTTGGCTGGAGGCTACTGTGATAAACTAGGAGCCTATGTCTTTCCAGCCATTTTGAACTCAGCCACAAATAGCTTTATAAGAATTTGAACCTCAAATGCCAAATCTTGCTCACACCTTAAGTAGCCAAAGTAAACTGCATTGATTATTTCTTCACAGTATCAAGAATTGTTTCCCTCCCATAGCTGGATAGTACTGTAAAAGGATAATTATACTTCCTTTCCCCTTCATTAGTATTTCTTAATTTTCCAAGAATGATTTCTATTGCTTCTCCTACAGAAAGCCAATGTCCACAAGAGGCCTTTTCATTGGCTGCACATTCATAAAAGTCTTCCGTATAATGAGCCGTATCGCCTTAATTTATCTGTCTTTCTTACCCCATGTCTTTTTGTGTCGAACAAAACTGAAAATTCACTTTCCCTCACCCAGTTGGGGCATCGGGATAATTGATTGTTACCAGTCTCTGCTGTTAGTAGACAGGATAACACCAGTGCCTCTAGAGAACAGGTGAAAACTAAACTCTGTCCCCCAAGGCCAATGAAATCGCTGTTTGGTCCCGTGTGTGAAACTTCCTAATAACTTAACTGGGCAGCCTCTGGGTCCCTGGAGGGTTTCTCCACAAGAGTATTCCCTCTCTTTGTTAAGATTGCTTATTAAAAATGATTTTATAATGAAGTTGCCTCAAATAGCAGCTCTTTTCCTGGTTGTCCTTGAAGCTGTGGTAAAGAATCTTAGAGAAAACTGTCTAGGGTTTTCCTCCTTGTTAAAAACTTCTCTCTTACCACTGTTACTCTTGATTTTTAAGGAGACAAAGTCTAACTGACACAAGTCCCTCTCCAGTTGATTATGTCGCTTAAAACCCTGAGCAAGGCATTATTGGTAGTTTAGCTTGTCATTCGGGCTCAGGAACCTGATTGATCTGCATGGATTGAGAACATTGCTGTCTGCCATAGAAGCAAGGTTGTCCAACTCCCGCGTGAGAGCAGTGGCCAAGGAATGCTATTGCTAATTCTACCCCTGACTCCAGCCAAACAATGATTCCCAATTATTTTATCTTTTTGGCCCTGGATTTCTTCCACCTGCATACTAACCTCTTTTCTGCCACAGGGCACTGTCATAAGGAAGAATCAAATGATAACAAATTAGTATTGCACTCCTTGCTAGCTATGTACTGTATAAATCCAAAGGCTTCTAATAAATGTAGGGAATTAGGAGAAAAAACAGAGGTGTTTTGTTTCTGTTTTATTTTTTGTCCACAATCATCACCTTAGCTTTTTGTCTTCAAAGTGGCTAAATATGTTAGCATATTTAACATTAGGAATGATAAAGCAATTTTCATTACATCATTGGAATCATTGGAAATACCTACCTCAGACTTGGGCTCCCAGTGGCCAAGCATTCTCAAGAAACGACTCAGGGGACAACAAACCATATAAAGTTGTTAGTGACAGATTCAGCTTGAAATATTTATTTTCTGATGTTAAGGCTTGTCAGGCAGTAAATCTGCAGAGTAGAATACTCAAGATGTTGCTTGGCACTCCTTTTGCTTTGCAGTGTGCATTCAGGAGGACACCAATAATAAGAGGAGCCATTGACAATCTGTTAGTGAGACATCACACAGTCTTCTATTTGGCTGCTAACCAGAAGGCTGGCGATTCAAACCCACCAGCCTCTCCTCAGAAGGAAGACTGGGCAATCTGTTTCTGTAGAGATGCTGCTTCGGAAACCCAAGGAAGGGTCACTATGAGTCGGAATAGACTCGACAGCAGTGAATTTGGTTTGATTTTGGTGAAAATTGGCTAAGGACATGCCTTGACCAAATTCTGTTTACTGAAACCAGGTATATTAGAAAAGATAACCCTACTTTCAGCAATTCTTGTTCCCTGCCTCCTAAATAAAAAAAGAAAACTATGGCCAGCTGTGGAATGGCACTGTCAGCAAGATCTTCTTAATCACCTCCTTAATAAATCTTCTAAGGAGCCCCGGTGACACAATGGTTAAGCTCTTAACTGCTAACCGAAAGGTCAGTGGGTTTGAACCCACCAGCAGCTCCAAGCGAGAAAAGACCTAGAAGTCTGCTTCTGTAAAGATTACAGCCTAGGAAACTCTTATGAGGCAGTCCGCCTCTATCATATAGGGTCACTATAAGTCAGAATTGACTCAATGGCACACAACAACAATAATAAATCTGCTAGGGCATTACATTGCCTTAAGGGTCCACACTACTTCTCAAAGCACTCAAAAAAAAAAAAAACCTCACTGAGGTCTAATCATTTCTGACTCATAGCAACCCCTCCTTGGGTTTCCGAGGCAGTACCTCTGTGGGAGTAGATTGCCCAATCTTCCTTCTGAGGAGTGGCTGGTGGGTTTGAACCACCAGCCTTCTGGTTAGCAGTCAAATGCCTTAGGCATTACACCACCAGAGCTGTCTAAGTCCTTCATAATGTCATCCATAACTTCTACAGGGGAAGGTAGTTTTTACCATCCTCCATGACCAATTTATAGAAGATGTCTGCATGGGCGTGCCTCATTGCCTTTGCTTCTGCTGTATTTTGTTTGCTCTGGAATGTCCTTTACCAACTTTTGCATCTGTAGAAGTCTTACTGCTTCATCAAACACCAATACAAATAGCGTCTCCCATGCAAAGCCTTCTTAAGCTTCACCTTGTTAAATTGAATACTGCAGCTCCTCTACTCCCACACAGCACATTGTTATGCCCACAGTCATATATATATAACATATATTTATATATGTTAGAATAGTAGTTGTTTATGTAGCTTTGTTTCACTAGTTAGGCTTTCCTTATCTTTTATCCCTTGAATTTAGCAGAATGATTGATATTTACTATGTGTTTAATTAATATCTATGGATTTTAAATAAGTACATATATGTGATGTGTATACAGTTTTATAACCAAAACCTCTTCTTATACAGTTGAGTTCTAGGGGAAAATGGTCTTTTATTGTTAATATCTATAAGAAAGAACAGATTTATCATTTGAAGCTATATTGTGATATTTGTATTATATTATTTTGGAAACAGATACTATAGCTCAAAGAGCTTCTTAATGTCTGGCAATTCACCATATGTATTTTGACTCTCAGTTTTAGGACTGGTTGCTTTAGTTAAGTTCCCTTTAGCTGTTTATAAGATTTAAGTTAGATAATCATACAAGAAATTTAAAAATGCTTGTATATCTTTCTAAAAAATATGCAATATGTTATCCTTTCAGAGTGACCTCTTAAACACTATTTATTTACATTATCAATATAAGGTTTCTAGAAACCAGATGATCCCAAAAAAGTAAAAGTAAAAGGGAAAAGGACAATTTCAGTTATCACTGGCATCTATCTACATTCAAAAGTAGACAACTACCACCTAGAGAAGAAAATTGGCCATTCTTTCTAAGAATGCAAAGCGTATTTTATTAAGGGAAATAGCCTGTATTTTTCCAGTCTCCAGTGGAAAAGTGATCTGAAAATGTAAAACAATTTCTGACGTAGATGTTCTGACAATCCCAGATCAGTATTACTGACTGAACCCTAGAGTAAATTCTGAAACTAAAACCAAATCTACTGCCATGGAGTCAATTCCGACTCATAGTGACCCCCATTGGTTTTCCAAGATGATAAATCTTTATGGAAGTGGATTGCCCCATCATCCTTCCATGGAGCAGATGGTAGGTATGAACCACCAACCTTCTGGTTAGCGGTCAAATGCCTTAGGCACTGTACCACCAGAGCTCCTTTAATTCTGAAAAGAAATGACATATTTTTGCTCAAGGTCAGAACATGTGACCTTGTGATTCTCTGATCTGGAGTGTAAGTCTGCTTCCTTAACTTAGCAAAGACCAATGATTTCAAAACTACTGTCCCCTCATAACCATGGTTTCTGTCCCCTTTACCTTGGACTTCTCTGTCCTTTAAGCTTTATCTGCTGCTACCTCCTCACTTTTGTTGGTAGCTTTTTCTTGAGTCAAAACGAGAGGAGCAAAATTATCCCCTGCAGTATCCATTCCTCGAACGGAAACCATGCTTTAAAATGAGGGGATGAGATGTGACCCAATAAGAGAACCTATTTTAATTTTAATTTATTTCCTGGTGGCCTTTTATGCCTCCTTAGGCTATGACCTAACCAATTCTGTCTTAACACTGATTTTTTTTTTTTTTTTATTCCAAGGTCAAAAAGCAATGACAGAATTATTGTAAGAGGAGAATAAATGTTTGCCTCTAGCATAAAGTCCATCTCTTCACAGGAAATTTAGATTCTCGTTTTTTCAGCTTTACAATAATTCTTCTCTCATTAGGAATCTATTAGCAAGCTAAATGGGAACAGGATGCAGTAAGATCTTTTGGGACTCTGAAGTTGATTTTTTCATAGAAAAGGCATCTCTTGTAGCCTTTCTCACTCCTTTTTGCTCTCAAGTGGGTGCCTGAAAAACACAGGAGAGGGTTATCTTCATTTTATCTTGTAGTTTTACATAGCAAAGTAGAATCAAGGTAGAAACTGTCGTAGAAGGCAGGTCAGCCTATGGTTTTCTGGTTGAAAAAGGAAATCTGTTACACTATATACCCATACATACTACCATTTGCCACCTTCCAACCCCCTTACCCCTCAAGAAAACAAAGTGGTGCCTAATCAAAGAACTTTACTTAATCCTCCTTATAATTGGGGTGATTTGAGAGACAGAAAGCTATGCTTATTTTCATTATGGGAGCCACTCAGGGACAGTATCATTTAGAAGAACATGAGGCACTTGACTGCTAACCAGAAGGCTGGTGGTTCAAACCCACTAGCCACACCTTGGAAGGAAGATGAGGCAATCTACTTTCGTAGTACTGCCTCGGAAACCCAAGGAGGGGTCGCTCTGAGTCAGGTCTGACTTGATGGCGAATAACAACAACAACAACAACAAATTGCTTTACCTGGGGCTCTGTTGATTTTCTTTTCCTAGGTTACATATCTATAGAACAAAGTAACCAATATGGGCCCCATTCTCAGAGTCTCCTAGTCCTTAAGCTACTCTTCAATGGTTAGTGTGTTCTTTCTTATTCTATCTTAGAGTCTCACTTATAAGGAAGAATTCTAGGGACTGGCCTAATATGCCCCTGATCCATTGAAGAGCCAACTTCTCCCAGTCTGCATATGGCCAAAGGATCTACATACTGTACTCTCTATTTGTCTATAGCAATTCAATAGTAAAGCTTCATCACAAAGTTTCTCATACTGTGTATGAGCCTTAGGGAGCCCTGGTGGTGTGACTGTTAAGCACTGGACTGATAACTGAAAGGTTGGTGTTTTGAACACACTCAGCAGTCTCATGGGAGAAAGACTTGGTGATCTGCTAACGTAAAGATTACAGCCAAGAACATCCAGTGGGGCAGTTCTACTCTGTTACATGGGGTTGCTATGAGTTGGAATCCACTTGATGGTGCCCGAAACAATATGAGCATTAAATGAGCTTACCTTGCACTGGCAAACTTACAAAACTTCTGGAATCATGTTCCTCACTGCATAAAGGCTAGAATGAATAACATGAATACCACTGAAAAACATGAAGTTCTACCATATTCTCATCTGAAAATCATCATTACTCCCAACTAGTCACTCCTCTAAAAGGAACCCTGGTGACCCAGTGGTGAAAGTGCTTGACTACTAACTGAAAGGTTGATGGTTCAAATCCACCAGCCATTCCATGGGAGAAAGATGTGGTAGTCTCCTTCTTAAAGATTTATAGCCTTGGAAACCCTATGGGGGCAGTTCTACTCTATGGGGTCAATGTGAATCTGAAGGGACTAGATGGCAGTGGGTTTGTCTTTTGGTTTAGTCACTCTTCTAACATTATCTTTAAATAAAATGAATGTGACTTAGGTCTGGTTCAAAAAAAAAAAAAAAAAAGTAGACTGAAGCTCTTGAGAAAGTTTTCATGCAGAAAGCTTAATGAGAGTGTTTTCAGGGGCAATACCTATAAAGGGTCAGAGAAGCTGAATTGGGTAGAAGGAGAAATTGAACAGCCATGCAGGTGTAATATTACATCAGGGGATGCAAGCAGAGAGGAGAAGCTGGAATGGGCCTCAAAGATGCACCAAATCAAGGCAAGGGAGCCGGGTCTTTTATCCTATGTCAACCAGCCATTGATGCTAGCTACCCTCAGAGAGGGACATAACTTTGGACAAGGCAACTCCCTTTAGCCAAGGATGATTCTTGAGTAACCACTCATCTGTGAGCCATTGGCAGCCAATACTCTGGGCAGGAGAGGGAATGAGGGCTACAGTCCTGAAGGGAGGCATCTGGGCAGCACACCACAGCATCCATTACAGGGGGGCAAAAATGGACATTAAATTTAACTTTTGTGAAAAACATGTTTTCTTTATTTTAAATGACACACATTTTATTGCTTAGCTAGGATTTAAACTAATAAAATATATGCTTGGCCTCAGCATTACAGTATACAAGAATTGCAAATGCTAAAGAAAAAAAAAAAATCTGTTGAGTAAGGTTCTTCGTTAGGATTTCTGGTCCTGGATGTGTATATTATAAATCTTTTGTGTATGCAATTCCATATGTTTTATTTTTTCCACACATGGACATTCCAGAGAGTTAACACATTTTTCTTAGTTATAAAAATAAATAACGCATTTCCACCTATTTGGGCTCATGTAAAATGTATTCACATAAGAACAAAGAGAATGTCTGCAAAGAACTCATTATGCATATTACATACTACTTTTCAGGTGTTGACAGTCCACTACAATCTTAAAATTGAGATACAGAATCTGAAATATTGTGAAGGGTCTACTTACATGCATAGTAAGTTTCTCTTTTTAGTGGTTTATGAGACTTCACCCTCATTTTGCCCATTAGCAAATCAACTCAGAATTAAATGGGCAGCTTCTGGTAGCTGTCAAAGATGTGAACCATCATTAGCTAACAATCCCATTCCCCAACTGTTGTCTTACTAAGAAAAGGCCTCCTAACAGCCAGTAGAAGTCCCTGGATGGTACAGATAGTTAATATGCTTAGCTGCTAACCAAAAGGTTGGAGGTTCAAATCTACCCAGAGGCACCTCAGAAAAAAGGCCTGGCAATCTACCTCTGAAAAATCAGCCATTGAAAACCCTATGGGGCATAATTCTACTCTGAGCACATAGGCTTTCTATGGGTTAGGCTAGACTTGATGGCAACTGGTTTAATATCTGTCTTAGGTAGCTTCTCAGTAATAATTAGTGATAAAGCACAGAATGAATGTTTGTTTCATTCCTCAAAATCACTACCCAACCTCTAATTTAAAGATATTTGGCTTCAACTCTACTTCTAAGAATGGGAAATCCCAACATGAGAAAAATCAATCCAAATTGTCTTCATAGAGTATTATCTATTTGGGATAGAGTTCAGTGTTTCCACTCTTTCTGTCCTGGTTCAAAATACATCTCCCCAATACCAAACCCAATATTCTAAAGCCTCAAGTTTTTCTTCATGTGTTTCTGGGATTTCCACAATTCAGAATCTCCCTATCCCCTCTGGGATCAGAAGCTGTAGACATTTTGTAGATATGAACAACAGCATTGCAGTTTCACAGGTGTTGGAGGTTCAGACAAATATCTGAACCTCTAGAGTTCCAGTAGAATCAGGGCTTATCTAAATGGAATTAAATATTCCATGGCTTTTCAGGGTTTAGTTTCTGTACCTCTGCTGTGGAAAAAGAGTGGGCCCTTTCAGGTTGACAGTGCAGTTAATTCAGATTGTCCTTTCCCTTATTCAAAGAGAATTAATAGATTGGAGAAACCCTGTAACTGCTGTAAAAGCTTCCATGGTTCCAACAGCCTGTACCTGGGAAAGTCCCCAGCCATTCTTCTTGAGATCCCTGTCTGAGTCCTTGTGAAAGGAATCCTGAAGCTGCCCATGGACATCAATGGCCCCTTGTACAGTCTGCCCTGAGTATTACCATAATAATTTACAAGGTCCCAGCTGATAGCAGCTTTTCAAGTGGCAAAAATCTGTGGTAGGACAGTCTTCTGTAACCAGCTCTTGAGAGAGGAATCCTATGTATGCTATATCAAGCAGCTCATCTAAATTTTCCATTTCCACAAATTATATCTGACCCAACCCATCCGTTTGCATGCATTGTGCAACTCTGCCATTTCTTTACATGCTGATAGCCCAGATTACAGTGATATATATGATATATATATATATATATGAGCTCTGGCAGCATAGTGCCTAAGACATTTATTTGACTGCTAACCAGAAGGCTGGCGGTTCAAACCCACCAGCCGCTCCTCAGAAGGAAGATTGGGCAATCTACTTCTGTAGTGATACTGCCTTGGACACCCAAAGAAGGATTGCTATGAGTCAGATCCAACTTGACAGCAGTGAGTTTGAGTTACGTGTGTGTGTGTGTGTGTGTAGACTCATAGTGAGCCATCCTTGGGTTTCCAAGGTGGTATCACTACAGAAGTAGATTGCCCAGTCTTCCTTGTGAAGAGCGGCTGGTGGGTTTGAACTACCAGCCTTCTGGTTAGCAGTCAAATGCCTTAGGCACTATGCTACCCAAGCTCACATATAAATATAAAGGTAGCTAAAATGTAAGCAATAGCTGTTTTCAATGGACATGATGAATCTGCTCCTTAACTTTTTCCTGGAAAAATATAACTCTTTAATTTTTTTTTTTTTTGCCAGAATTTCAGTGAGTGATTCACATTACTGTCAATTACACGCCCTTATTTATGTATTACAGCCACTAGGCAGCTGTCCAGGAAAACACAAGTCTGAAAATGCTTCTGTTTTAAGAAAATGAAATTCATGGTTGCTCCTCCTGTGGGCATGAGCAGCAGGCAAGGAGCCTCCACGTTCTTGCCAAGGAAAGGGATAAGACCTTGCCTACTTTATCTGTATTAAATAGCCACTCTGACATCTTCAGATCTTGATACCAGTGGCTAGATTCCGGGCTTGGTTTTGGTTTCTAAATAGTCTCCTTTTATTTTTTTTCTTTCGGTGTGTGTTACAAAACACAGACTGGTGTTATAAAACAGTATTTCTAGTGATGAGTCACAGCAGCGCCTGTTACCAGAGAGGCCTCGTGGAAGCTGAATGGAGAAACTGTTTGGCTTCCTCCTTCCCAAAAAATCCAAGTCCAAGACAGTTGAGGGCTCTTAGCCCTACAGGCAATCCCAGGGTTACTAAAGCCTGATTACTTAGGACAACTTCTACTTTCTCTTTAATGTTACATAAATTTGCCTTCATGTTGAAAAACTGAACCAGTCCCTATTCCTTCTAACAAGTTTTTCATCAGATTTCTCTCTTTTTTTTTAAGTACAGGTTTAGTTTCTTTTTTTTTTTTTTTAAGTACAGGTAAAGCCACATTTAAGGAGCCCTGGTGGCATAGTGCATAAGGCATTTGACTGGTAACCAGAACGTTAGTGGTTCAATCCCACCAGCTGCTCCATGGAAGGAAGATGGGGCAATCTACTTTCATAACAATGTATCACGTCAGAAACCCAATGAAGTCACTCTGAGTCAGAATCGACTCAATGGCAGTGGGTTTGGTTTGCTTTATTTATTTTTATTTATTTTTTTTTTGGTGTTAAATGGTTAAGTACTCAGCTGCTAACCAAAGCGTTGGCAGTTTGAAGCTACCCAACAACTCCCTGAGAGAAAGAATTGGTTATCTGTTCTTAGAAAGATTACAGCCAAGAAAACTCTCTGGGAGGTTTCTACTCTGTCACATGAGGTCACTGTTAGTTGGAAGCACACCTAAGAACAACAAAGCTACATTTATTACAGGGATGTGATGGTTTAAGAAGTTCTGCTTTTAGGTGGGTAAAATAGACTGTGAGGGTTTGTAGGATATATTCTTCCTAGGAGTGTTATAAAGTTTAACAAAATACCTTTAAGGCATACAGTTAAACCGCAAGCCAAAACAAACGCACTCCCATCAAGTTTATTCCAACTCATAGCAACCCCCATAGTTTCCAAGGCTGTAAATCTTACAGAAGCAGGCTGCTTCATCTTTCTTCCATAGAGTAGCTGGTGTGTTCAAACCACCAACCTATTGGTTAGCAGCTCAATGCCTTAACCATAGTGCCACCAGAGCTCCTTACAGCATAGAATTACAGTTCCCTAAATTGTTTATGCATTTGGGAAAAGTATGAGAATTACTTATTAGTCCTGACTTATTAGTCCTGAGCTGTTATGCTGACATCTGATTCATAGAATCAGACATTTCAAACAATGAAAAATTTAGCAGTTATGGAACTGACCCTCATGTTATCTGTTTTCCAGAGACACTGTATGTAAGTCACGTTAGCATCTAAAAGAAATACTTAAAAGAAAAAAAGGTTTTGAATTAGATAAAATCTATTTTGCTTCTTACCTTGTTTGGATACCGATTCAGCCAAAAACTAGACATGTTTTAGACAGTTGAGGAAATTTTAGTATGAACTGGCATTTTAGGTGATATTAAGGAGTTATTTTTTAAATAGTGTCAGTTGTAGTAATTGCATGATAGCTTTAAAAAAAAAAAAAAAGAAAAAGTCTTTATTTGTTAGAGATAAAGACCAAAGTAATTGTGGGTGAAATGACATGTCTGAGATTTACCCTAAAATATTCCAGAAACAAAGTATGTTGGAATGGGGCTGGGAATAGATAAACCAGAATGGTAACATATTGATAATTATTTTAGCCAGGGGTGGGTACATAGGGACATACTGAACTATTTGATTTTTGTATCAGCTTGAAAATTTTAATAATAAGTTAACTTTTATTTCACCTCCTTGTTGTCTGTGATTTATAAAAACATTATCTTACATTTGGTGTTTGACTGCTTTGAATAATTAATATTTAGTGGGAAGGAGGTAGCAAGAATGAGCATATCAGATTCACGAAGTTGATGGTAACCTCTTCACCAATATAAAATCCATGCTATGTAAATGACGCATGGCTTTTTAGCCAAAAAGAAAAATGACCTTTCATAATAAGATTCCCTCACCTTCATTTCAGATAGGATGAAGGTGCAATCTTTAGTTCATTTTGTTTTAAAATCTTTTCAATGTTATTATGGACAAAATGGCCCAGATTTGAGAGTAGAAAAGAGTCAGAGAGTTAACCTGGGGGGTCCCCAACTCCCATATTAGAGAAGAGCGTACTTATGCAGGGAGGTATGCAGTGTCTTGTCCAAAATCAGTGGCTATTTACAGAAGTGCAGCAAGACTGGAACCCTGTGAAACCAGTACCCTTTTCAACTCTATCATGCTACCTCGATCTCGTCCTTTAAAATACTCATTAACAATCTCCTCTCTGGGGATCAAAGCAGTTTTCTAAATCCAGACCAGTGACTGCATGTCAGATGTTCATTCTGGGTAGTGTGGCCCCAAATTATCTTTCCTTTTACTGAACACTATTTCCAAGTTGTGTGATAAGTCCCAGAAGTGATCATTTTTAATTTTGTTCTTATTAATGCTCCTGCAGTAGGTTCACAGTATGTTTTTCCCTCCTCTGGCTTTCATGGACTTTCCATCAGGGGCAGGTCAATACACTTAAATGACAATCTAGGCTTAAAGGAGTAGCCACTTGGCCAAGGGACTCCACAAGAACCCTCAGCTACTTCTTTAATGCCTTTCTGAAGGGCTTTCTAGTTTAAGAAGAGATTCCAAACATCACAATTAAAATAGGGAGGTTTTTCTGCAAATGAAAAAATAAAATGGATCTTGTTTAGCATTTGTAACTGAAATTCTTTAAACAGAAACTTCATTGGTAAAAGTTTACCTCTTTTTCATAGTGCTTAATAGTGGCTCCTTAAGATAAAGTAGAGGATTAGGTTGCCATTTATAAAATAATTTTTACCCAATCTTGAGATCTTAAAAGCTTGCAAGCGATCATCTAGATACGATGGGTCTCTCCTCATCCAGAGCAAAGAAGAATGAAGACAACCAAAGATACATGGAAACAATTAGTCCACGGGACTAGTAGACCATGAGATCCTCAGCCTATAGGACCATGAGACCAGGAGAACTAGATGGTGCTCGGCTACCATTGTCAACCACTCAGAAAGGGGTCAGTGCAGGAGATCCTGGATACAATGGGAGAACAATGTGGAGCAAAACTCAAAATCATTTTAAATAAATAAATAGACCAGGTTTACTGGTCTAATGGAGCCTGGTGAGACCCCCAAGACCTTAGTTACTCTTCAGGTCTAGAACTGAACTCTCTCCTGTGGCTTCCAGCAAAACAATAGACAGGCATATTGGGTGAATATTTACATCAGGTAGATACACTAGAGAACAGAAGGGCAATGTTTACACAGGGAGACAGCTCTCAGGGTAGGAGTACATGGGAGGGAACAACACAGGGAAGAGGTAAATACAGGGAGGAAGTGGGAAAAGAGCTGTTATATTGTGGGGAATTGCAGTCAATGTCATGAAACAGAATGTATATGAAATGTTGTATGGAAAGTGAAGTTGCTCTGTAAACTTTCACCCAAATCACAATGAAAATTAAAATAACAATTTTTACCCAGTCTTTTCAAGAGTTTTACAATGAGCAACTCTTAGAGTCCTAAAAATATAGTTATACAAATAGATAGGAAGGTAGAAATACAGACAGGAAGACTTGCTCTATTGGTGTGGTCTATGAGGAGGCCAGCTACAGTTTGGTTCTCTTTTTCCTTGTCCAGTGCTCAGAACTCCAGATTGTCTTCTCTGGTATTGTCAAGAAATACCAGAAAAAGAAAGAAAAACTACCCTCAAGTCACTTCTGACTCATGGTGACCCTACATGTTCCAGAGTAGAACCATGCTCCACAGGGTTTTCAATGGTCATAATCTTATGGAAGGGCCCTAGTGGTACAATGGTAAAATGCTCAGCTGCCAACCAAAATCTCACTGTTCAAACCTACCAATAGCTTTGTGGTAGAAAAGACGTGGTGATCTGCTTCCATAAAGATTCCATAAAGATTATCCCAGAGGAAACATTATGTTGTAAAATGGAAGGAGATCACCAGGCCTATCGTTCCATGGAGCCACTGAGTGGATTAGAATTCCCAACCTTTTGCTTAATTGTTAAGCACAAACTGTTTTGCCCCCTGGAGCCTATAGATCTCATTTATTCATTCAGTAAACCTCCTGAACTTACTGACCTCCTAATAGATGGAAAGCACTAAAGAGATGGAAGCAGCTCTATTCCCCTTTTTTGGAGAAAGGGTAATAAAAACTTTAAAAAAAAAAATAAAATAAAAATAAAAAACCTCACTGCCATTAAGTATATTCTGACTCATAAGAGAAGAGTAGAACTGCCCCATAGGGCTTCCAAGGCTGTAAATCTTTATTTTTTATTTTATTTTTTTATTATTTATTTATTTATTTATTTTTATTATTAGGATTTGGGTGAAGATTTACAGAGTAAATTCACTTTTCATACAGCAGTTCACATATACTTTGTCTCATGTCATTGACCAAAATTTACAATGCAGCAGCTCCCCTCCCACTTCCTCCCCATAGTTACCTCCTCCCAGTGTCCATCCCTTCATACTCTTCTGCACGCTGAGCTGTCTCCCTGTGCATAAGCAGCCCTTCCTTCTCCCATGATTGTTCTCTCTAGGGCGTGTGTCTACTTGAGGTAAATGTTTAACTCACATGCCAAGGCTGTAAATCTTTACGGAAGCAGACTGCCTGATCTTTCTCCCGCAGAGCAGCTGGTGGGTTCAAACCTCTGACCTTTTGGTTAGCAGCCACACGCTTTAACCACTGTGTCACCAGAGCTCCTGAAAGTGTGATAAAGAGACACAAAAAGTACACAAAATCCCCAAGGTAAGTGCTTTGGATACAGGTACTAGGGAAAGAAATGACATGGCACCAACCTCCCATTGGGGACTTCTGGACATCACTGTCGATGAAAAGATGGCTAAGTAACATTTCAGAGAATGAGAAAAGGTGAAGGAAGAGCTGAAAAAGCATTCCAGGCAGAGGTGAAGGAAGTACAGTAGAAAAAGGTGGCAACTTGTCTATGTCCAAGATTACTTAATCCTGAGGCTTTAGAAAACTCACTTTATCTTTTACTTTTTTTTTTTTCCTCAAATTATACTTTCTAAAAGAGATCTACAGAACTTATTTAGAACTCAAGGTAAAGTACCATAATCCTGTGAGGAATCTGTGATTGGGATATATTTTGTTTCGACATCAGGCTCCCAATGAGACATTTTTAAGAGGTCCTCACTCTGACTCAGCTTCTCAAGAATTAACTTTATTGTCTACACAGGGATGTTAGTTCCTTTTCTGGACCCCCCAAATGCAGCAAAATCTGGCTAAAGAGTAATTCCTCTAGTCCTTCATGGGCAAAAGAATCCACTTCCCGTGGATACGTTAATGGAAATATGGTTTGTTCCATTGTCCAAACCTACTTGTGGGTTCCTCATTGGCAGTTGTAATGAAGATGCCTGTTTCCTCTGCGGGTTTGGTGGAAGCATCGCAAGCTACAGTTAGACCCACTAAAATGCCCATATCCAAGTTGGAGAAGAGGAAGGGAAAGGTGAGGAAAAGAAGAGGCGTTTCAGAGGTAGCTTTGAAGCTCACCCAGCAGTTTCTTCTATGAGCTGATCTCCAACCTGGGAATTTGTAGACAAGGTCTTTTACTTTGTTCAGAAAACTCCGGAGATTTGTGTTTCCTAATATTCATGGTGCTGTGTGCCAATCCACACAACCAGTTCTTGAAGCAACTGGTGCTGCAGACCCATGACCAACATATCTCATAAATCCCACTGTTTATTGATCTTTCTATTCTTCTAAGCATACCAAGAAGAGAGTCTCTAGTGGGTAGTAATCTCTCCTTGCTAATACTTTGTAGTTTGGTCCCAAACCAAGGGCTTCAGTGTAGTACTTTTATTTTAGAGTACCCACCATTTATGGAGAGGAAAGAGCCTCTTGGGCCTTCTGACATGATGATCAATGGACTTATTCTTTACTGCCCCTCCCCCCCTTTTTTTGTCTCAGTGCTACATTTGATTTGGCTTGCTTGGGTAGATAGGGAGATACCTGCCCAGAAGATCCCATCCAACGTGCAACATGTGGTCTGGCTCTGTCATTTATTTTTCAAAACTGATACTCAATAGCATGTGTTGTGAAATCCTTAACTTAGTTATATTCCAAGTATTTGGTTTCAAAGAATCATGCAAAAAGGAACAAGTTCACAAGTTTGATTATTATTATAAAAAATGAAAAAATTATCTCAGGAGTAGTGATTTAAAGATTTCTTTTTGATCTATACCTCTTTTATGGAGTTTGTCCCTGTGTACTTTCTCTTAATTTTTTTTATATAGATACATGTGTTCTCTGTCTTGCTAGACTGTAAACACTTTGAATTTGTGTCTGATTTTTTTGGTGTGCTCCAGACTCCTTGTGTCATCATCTACTGGAATGAGAGAGAAAGACATGCACATTGCATTGAGGGACTCAGAAGGCCAGGGTACTAGTTTCAATGTGGTGCTTCTTGGCTCTGTGATCTCAAGGAACTCTACATTGGCCTCAGTTCTTTTCATCTGTGAAATGAAGAAGCAGAGCTAGATGATTATTAAAGCCCCTCCCTCCCTAAATTATTATTCTAAGAGCCAGTTAGATTGAATTGGGAGAACTGGAGTTATTTCTGTCTTTACTGTTAATTTTCCTCTGTTCCTATATCTCAAAAAAAAAAAAAAAGATCATCTAAATTTGTCTAGTTAGGTAGAAAATATTGATTTTACCTCCATAATGCATCTAAAAGAATCTTGAATGAGAAGTTACTGTAAGTTGCTAATGTATCCACTAAGTAAGTGTTAAGTTCCCTAAGGGAATTACTCTTGAAATCACCAGAAAGACTTATTTTCCTTTAAATTAAAAGACTTGCAAAGAATGAGCTGGTAAGAGGGTACCAGAAAAGGTGAGATATATTATCTGTAGTCTGCAGTCTCTAGCTCCCACATGACAATGTTGACAGGTACATGCACTTGTGTTTGGGGTTGGAGGATACTCTCCTTTGCTCTACCTAAATGTATATTATTAGTAAAATCTAATGAAGATTAAATCTAGGGAGGTAGAGAAGGTAGACGGTGGTAGGTAGAAAACTGGCTTCTACTTCAGAAGAGATTAGTTGCTTTGCTGTAGAGAAGGGAAGAGGGAGTCACATTTACACATAGCTCTGAATATCATTCATTCTTTCATTTACTTACCTAGTGCCTAGTACATAATAGGCATTCTTTAGTGTGCTGGCATTTGCTAATTGTACTATATGGTATTAACACTGCCTCTATTTTATCCCTGTTTCCCTAGTGCTTTGAGTCTCAGAAGCACTAAATATATGTTCTTAAAGCAATTGGCCTCTGAATTGCAGTTTATCATGCCCTATGGTGCACTACATCTGCTCCCAGGAAAGAGCTTACTAGACCCAAAGAGCTAATACAAAGCTTCACCACAGATGCCTGAGTAATTCTATTTCCAGCTGAGCCTTAAAGAAATGTTCTTCTTGTTCTCAGAAATAGGGATTTTTTTCAACCAGAAAGGTTCCCATGAATTTGGTATTCCATTCTAATGGTTTCCTTCTCTTATGTTTTCAATTAAGTCAATAAATACTGTTTTATAAGTCCATGTTATATGCTAATAAGCACTGGTGTTGGACACAAAAGATACAATGAGTGGTAACCAAGTGTATTGGTTTCCTATTGCTGCTATAACAAATTATCACAAACCTTATAGCTTAAAACAACACGATTTTTTTTTTTCTCTCTCTCTCACTTACAGTTCTGGAGGTCAGAAGTCTGAAATCAGTTTCATGGGGCCAAAATCAAGGTGTCAGCAGGATGGGTTCTTTCTGGAGGCACTTAGGAGAGAATCCTGTTTCCTGCCTTTTCTAGCTTTTAGAGGTCCCTTGCATTCTTTGGCTTGGGGCCCTTTCCACATCTTCAAAGCCAGCTATGTGGCATTTTGCAGTCTTTCTCTGTCCTTCTGCTTCTATCTTCACATCACCTTCTGTGTCTTTTACCCTCTTGCCTCCCTGATAAGGACCCTTGTGATTACCTTAAGCCTACATTGAATATTCTAAAATAATCCCCCATCTCAGAATCCTTCCTGTATCCACAGTGGCAAAGTTCCTTTTGCAGTGTTATTGTTGTTGTTAGTTGCTGCCAAGTTGATTCTGACTCATGACAACCCCATGAATGCTCCATCGGTTTTACAAGCAAGGTAACATACTCATAGGTTTCAGGCATTTAAGATGAAGACATCTTTTGGGGGCAGGCATTATTCAACCTACCACAACAAGATACATAACATTTCAAACCTCAGAGAGCATAGGTTCTAGTTTTATAGCAAGGAAAAAATGAGGTAAGTTTTGTTTGTTTGTTTGCTTACCTGCTTGCTTGTCTTTTGATGCTTTCTTCCAGCCATATAGTTTCAGTGGAAATAAATTTGTAGGAGAAAATACTTCTGTTAAATTAAAATTATATCAAGGGTAAAGAAATACTTTGCTTATATAAAACTTTATCTTGAAAAGAGGACGTTAGCTATACCATTGAACATGTCCAGGTATAGATTTAATGTCACATTATCTGTATTTCAGTATGAAAATCTTTTAATCTTTTTTTTTCTTTTGCAAATTGAGAGAATTAAGTTTCTGTCCTTAGCCAGTAAGAAATTTCAGTCAAGAAGTTTTTATTGAGCAGTTCCTTTAATTAAAATAATGGACATTCCAAATCCCAACTCTCCAGGGAGGCAGTTTTCATAGGAGAGGAATAGATGCCATTTCTTCGTAAATGTTGGCTACAAAGGTCAGGATCTTATTGAGGTTTTAATTATCTCTAAAGTTTCTTATAGTTTTGAAAATTCAAAATGTAAACAATGATATCCTAGGGTATCTGAAACATACATTTTAATTTTAGGCAAATAAGGGAAGGAACTTGGGCCTGGAAGAAATCAGCCACAAATAGTATAAAATAAGATATCAGAAGTAAAAACTGAGAGAGGGTGACTAAAACAGGGCCTGACAGGCAGATAGAGTGACACTCTGCACTGAGAAAACCACCAAAACAGGACAGTATCATAAAAAGCCCAGAGGCGTAAGAACTGAGCTCAAACTCCAGCTCTGCCACCTAGGAGAGGTGGCTGTAGGCAGGTTATTTAACCTTTCTGAGCATCACCTGTAAAACAGGGATAATAGTACCTGGTGGAATGAATGATACCATGTTGGTACTAGCACCTGCTGGCACACGCATGGCAGATGGATGTGCAGTCAACAATGACAATAATTTTGTGATTAGGGTTAGGATGTGATTAGGGTTTGGTTGCAGCATTCCTCTCACCTGTTGCCATATGATGGACCTTCTTTGTCTTCTGTGACCCTCCTCCCATTTAAGGCTGCCTTGATATTCACTCTGTCCAAACAGAAAGTAGTATTTTCAAGCTACACTCCATATTTGCTTCACACCATGAGCATGTTCAAATACACACACACACACACACACACACACAGAGTACCATAAAGGATGATCCTGCATCTGTGATTCAAACATGGAATCCAATTTTCCAAGCAACCTCAAGCACTGTAACAAGGGCTTTGGCTTTGCCCAATCAGTTGGGAATCGTCTGCAGGTCCATAGGTCATTTCCCCTAGCAAGCTAAAATATTCACTTTCAAAGCTGTTTATAACCTGTAGAAAAGGAAGCCCACAGCATAACATCTCAGGTAAAAAGCCCAGTGTCACTCAGATCAGGCTTACTGGCTGAACCCTGGTGATTATGAAGTGAACTCTGTTGTTGGAAACCTGTGTTCGCATCAAAGTCTGTCATAACTTTTACTGGCAGGTGCCATGGGCTCAGACAGCAAGAGGGCAGGATGGGAAAGAACCACCGAGCCGGTCAGAGAAACAATGGGGAGGAGAACAAGAGGCAGCATGGAGCATTTTGATTTTTCTAAAAATGGAACTATTTGTGTAATGGGAAGTAATTAAAACTTACGGCCATGTGGTTTGTGTTAAATGTTAAGTGTTTCAGAATGGTTAAATGTGTTCTGTGCACTTGGTGGAAACATGATTCTCTACCAACTAATTGAGTGGAGGGAAAATAAAAACATGGAAAGGATTAGTTTTCTAGAAGAAAAATAAAAAAGATAAAATTTTACTTTTTCTCCATTGGAGATTTTGAAGAGGATTTATCTTGGCTTTTCTGGAAAGACATATACACAAATCATTGGATCGTGTAATGCAAGATTAGCAGCAGGGATCTTTGCGGTAGCCCAAACTCCCATCTACTCCCAGAATCCACCCACCATGTGTCTAGCGTATGTACAAATGCCTCCAACAGAGGGTATATTCATCTCTTCCTTTCTTTTCAAGGAAGCCCATTCTGTTTTTGAGCCAATATGGCTTTTAGAAAGTTCTTCTGTCTACCTAATAGGAAATCTACCTTCCCACAATTTCTACCCCTTGGTCCTGGTTATAGCTTCCTCATACTATTATCTTTAATAATTTTATAATTGGAAAAGCTGGAGCTAAAATGGGATAAGGAACTTGTGCATTATTTCATAGCCACTAAATGGCTGAGCCAGGATTTAAACCCAGGCCTGCTTCACTACAGACCTCCTATTCTTTCCATGTGTTACCTAGACTTTCATTCTAGGTAAGAGGAAGGTAGCCTACCATTTAGCTTGGGGAGGCCCTCGGTGATACAAACAGTTAATGCACTTGACTACTAACTGAAAAGTTGGAGGTGCATATCCACCCAGAGGTGCTTGGGAGAAAGGCCTAGTGATCTAAAAAATCAGTTATTGAAAACCCTATGGAGCACAGTTCTACTCTGACACACATGGGGTTGCCCTCAATTAGAGTCAACTCAACAGCAATTGGGGTTTTTGTTTGTTTTATTGAGCAGGGGGGACAAACTCTAAAAACCTAATAAGTAATGAAGGAGACAGGTTGTGGCCAGAGGATGGTGGAAAGAACTGGTGACTAGAGTAATGGAACTGGGTACGTGGATACCGTCTGTGATCAGGGCTGTTGTTGTTGTTGTTGTTTGCCATCGAGTCAGCCCCGACTCATAGCGACCCCTCCTTGGGTTTCCGAGGCAGTATCACTACGGAAGTAGGATTGCCCAACCTTCCTTCCGAGGAGTGGCTGGTGGGTTTGAACCGCCAGCCTTCTGGTGAGCAGTCAAGTGCCTTAGGCACTATGCTACCAGTGATCAGGGCTACACTCTCTTAAACCAATCCAACTGTGGTTATCTCAGTGTAGCTCAAATCCCAACCATTGACAGCTTTCCACCTGGTGACATGCTTAATGGCCCATGAAATTCTAGCCCTCAGGGCTCAAGCCTGATATTTATGGTTCCCCACATAAACCTAAAGTGGATTGTAAATTTATCTCTCTCAGATTTAGGTGACTAAAATGGCTGTTCAGATCTCTGAAAGGGATAGTCAACTTTATGTACATGTTGTACCAAGTTTTAAAAAGATGGGGGGAGGGGAAATGTAGAAACCTGCTAGTGTTAGTGGGAAAGCTCCCAGGAGCCTCCAGGAGTGGAAGCTAGCTCCTGCACTTGAGGGTTTTGATATTATGGGGGCAGGAGGTGGAGCAGGGAGACAGATTGATTTTGCACCATACAATAGATGCATATTTTGTGTGACCAAAATCTATCATATCATAGTGAAAGAAAAGCATGAAAATTTGCAAATGAGCTGTAAAGGTGAGTTGTTTAGCCAAGACAGGAGACTTTTTGTAGGCTCCAGAGTGAGCCAAGTGGATATTTATATAGCTAAGCATATATGTAGGGAGGTCTGATAGTATAGTGCCTAAGGCACTTGACTGCTAACCAAAAGGCTGGCGGTTCAAACCCATCAGCCACTCCTCGGAAGGAAGATGGGGCAATCTACTTCCGTAGTGATACTGCCTCAGAAACCCAAGGAGGGGTTGCTATGAGTCAGGTCCAACTCAATGGCACATAACAACAAAAGGCATATATGTAGTGAGAGATATCTAAATAGGAATACTCTGTGGAAGACATGTTCATGCTCAAGTGTGGACAGCCCTTATTGAGACCTTCTCCAGAGACCAGGAGCATCTGGCATTTATGTGAGTTGAGGTATGTATGTCCTTAAGGTTTCACACTTCTGAGGACAGCAGCATTCTCGTCTCTTCCTTCTCTGATGTGTACTTGCACCATATGTAGGGTGTGACTTAAATTTCACCAGCAAGTTCTGACATGTAAGTAAGTAGAAGAGGAAACTTCTGTATGTTTCCATGAAAAGACAGGGACATAATAACAACAACCAGAGTGATAACATTTCCCTCTGCCCTCTCTCTGATCAAAAATCTTTAGTTTTCCTCTCTCTTTCCACAGATGATAATTTTGGTTGTCAGGAAGGTTGTTGTTGGGAGACAGTGTGGTTTATTGGAAAAGGTTCAGGCATTAGAAATAGAAAGACCCCAGTTTCAATCTTAGCTTTTCTGCATGTTCATTGTATAACTTTGGACTTGTTTTTGAGTTCTCTGCCTCAATTTTCTAATCCACCAAATGGGGCTAAAAGTACCATCCAAGGCATTGGTATGAGAGTGAGGGAAACCAAAAATTGAATAACAATAGGTTTATAAAGCAAGGATATTTTTTATAAGGGGTTGGCATAGTTCTCCTTTTATTCTAGAAGATAATCTGCTTGAAAATACAACTGTGTACCTTATCTTCCTGCCCCAGGGACTCTGGGGGAGAAAATTGCCAACTCCTTCTGCACAGAAACCTTCACTGGGACTCCACAAATAGGCTCTCTCGTTTTCTGGTTTCATCCCACAAGGAGAGACATTCTCCTCACAGCCATGTTCACACCATGAGAAAGCTTTCTCACCCTCTCTCTGTGGAATTCCTCTCTCCAGTTTTTGAGATATCCTCGCCTCAAGGGCAAAACAGTGGTTTGCACAGTGTATGGAAACAAATCCAAATTGGAATTCATTCCCCCTCCCCTTCTTTCCTAGGGGGAGGGGATTTTCAGGCCTCCTCTGAAGAAGATTTGTGAGTAACCTGAAGTTGGAATGCCCTCCTGAGGTCAAAGTATAAAAGCCAGCAGCACAAGTAAGAACTAAGGCTGAAGGGAGGGTAAATGTTCTCGAACAACTTCAATAGAGTAAGGTTTGTTTGATCCTCTCTAAACTTCCTGAAAGAGAGTTGAATATTTGTTTGTTTTATGGTAGCTCAGCTCTTTTTCAGGCCTCTTAGTGCATAGCTGTTGGTTTCTCTGTTGAAAAAGAAAATGCTTTTTCTCAGTCAGGATGCTCAGGTTCTGAACTTGGTGATATGCACTTTCTGAAGGCCATTTCATCATAGAAATAAAGTTCTGCTAACTCTTCTGGTGGCACAGTGCCTAAGGCAAGGTTGGTAATTCAAACCCACCAGCCACTCCATGGAAGGAAGATGGGGCAATCTACTTCTGTAAAGATTTACCGCCTCAGAAACCCAGTGGGGGTTGCTACAAGTCAGAACCCACTCAACTGGCAGTGAGTTTGGTTTGGTTTTTGGTTAAGTCTTAGGACTCAACAGATAAAAGAATGTGACCAGTTCCTGTGACCTGGCCTTACCTCCCGGAGTGTGTCACTGGGTGCTCTTACCTAAAATGTGTGAACAGAATGTTTCTAGATTTATTTTCACATTGAAGATTTGATCCCACAGGGGGGAAACGGCAACATAAATGACTACGCAAAATGTCAAAATTCAGTTGCCAAAGAAACAAAGGCCAAGGTCAGGTGAGTATGCTGTTTTATGGCTTTCTGAGGAGCCTATTGGTAATGAACACTGTTGTTTATAATTTTAATATTCATGGTACTTCAGTGTTCACCCAGCCCTGTGGATGTATGAGCCAAACTAGACAGACAGCTGAAAAGCAATACAGGGAGAAAACACTCAGGGGCAAAGCAGGGGGCTGTGGCCAGGAGTTGACAGATCATTTGCAGAAGACAGCGAAGGAGGTGACTTTCCTCTTGGCTTCCTTTCTGGTAGATGTGTATCAGCACAGTAAAACCAGCATAGGATGTTGAATTGACAACTCCTAAAACAGAATGTTGTGAAGATGGGAGAGCTAAGAAGTGGCATGTCAGGGCTGAGATGCTTGGCAGGGGTTTCAGTTGCATGTAGAGTGCTTTGTCTATCTATGCTTTGTCTCTAAAACACTCATGTCCACAGGTCTCTGTATCTCAGAACCCCTGAAAGTGTAGGAGACAGAACTTGAGGACATGACAGCATGGTCAGATCTCTCTGCAGCCTAAGAGCACAGTGGAAAATGTGCCAGTTTTCAGAAGCAGGAATCTTATATGCCATCATTTTTTTTTTTTTTTCCTGGAAGCAACTGGAAACCAACTTAGTGACACTTAAGTCTTTCACCTGCTGCTTTACTGTAGCCAGTGTGTGTGAGTCAGAGCAGTACCAAGCAGGGTCCTCATCTAACAAGGAGTTATGGGCTCTGGCTTGGAGTGGGAATGTTATACTGTGTTCAGAGTCATGGCAACTTGAACTTGGCAGCCATATCTGCTTCTGAGATTACGAGTGTCTCACAGCCAAGTGCACCTGTGGTGAGAGTTGACCTCAATGGGATGTAGATTGAGAAACCTTTCTTTGGTAGCTAACAATCCATATGAACTCCTTTAACTGCTGGGTGGATAAGTGGCAGCTTAAGTGTTGGAACTGTCTGGTTTTTGCTTCTCCATCCTCTCTATATAGAACATAAGATACATAGGGAATCGCTGAGAGAATTCCTCTTCCCTTAAAAAAAGGGAGATGCAAGAATTAAAAGGTTTCCATAGTGTCTTTTAGGACCTCTGGTAGCATAGTGCCTAAGCCATTTGACTGCTAACCAGAAGGCTGGCAGTTCAAACCCACCAGCACTCCTTGGAAGGAAGGTTGGGCAATCTACTTCCGTAGTGATATTGCCTCGGAAACCCAAGGAGGGGTCGCTATGAGTCGAAGCCAACTCGACGGCACATAACAACAACAACAACATAGTGTCTTTTGTTTCACTCATCAAAGCAGATAAAATTAACCCCATTAAAAACTGAGAATCATCTGAGAGGTATAAAAATTAATTATTTTCGTAAAAAGACTGTTTCTTCAGACGTTTGTTAAGGCTAGATTTCATGACAGACGTGTTTCAACATATTTGTACTTCTCATAATATGCTATGTTTGCTTCCATATTTTGTGATTAGCTGCTTTCTCTGTTTAATCCACAGCATGTGACATTTTTCTATAGTAGTGTTTCTTCAGAAAATTTTACTCTCAACATCTGGGAGACTGGTTATAATTCTATAGTTTGAAAATGAAATCTGTCAGACATTCCCAGAAAACACAGTTGCCCAAGAAAATTATCTCTGAGCAGTAAAGGTTATACACCTGCTCCTCATTTATCGATTATCTTGTTATCCAAAATCCTGCATTTTTTACAATAGTAAAAAATCCACAATTTGACTATTTTGTGCATTAACAACATATGTTTGGCAGTAACAAACATCAGGGTGCAAAGTGAGAATAATGCTGGCTGTGGTGGTTAAGGTTATGTGTCAGCTTGGCTTGGCCACTATACTCATTGGTTTGGCAGTTATGTAATGATAAAGTCATACTCCCTTTTCGGATCTGATGTGGTTATTCTCCATTTTTGCATAACGCTGATTTTCACGTAACAACCTGGATTTTGGAATCTAACTATGTCGCTAAATGAGGAGTGGGTGTAGTTTCAAAATTATTTTCACATTTTCTTAAAACGACTTTTAAATGAAGTTGAGAAATATACTAACAGTATATCCAATATTGATATAATAAGGATATACTTTATACTCTGCAAACACCAAACGTCTTTAATATGTTTCCATATATTTGCAGTTGTTGTTGTTGTTTGCCGTCGAGTCGGACCCGACTCATAGCGATCCCTCCTTGGGTTTCCGAGGCAGTATCACTACGGAAGTAGATTGCCCCATCTTCCTTCCGAGGAGTGGCTGCATATGGTTTATTGCATATCAGATTTTCTATTTACCCATACCTTCTTCAGACCCATCTTTGGAAGGCATTTTATGATCACTTACATACAAATGAGACAGTGTCATGCTTTCAAAAGCCTGTTCTCTCTTGCTCTCCCTCCTCCATCCAGCTGCCTCATGTTAAATTAACCAATCAAAATCAGCATTACATCCTCCCCTTTGGCCTGTATTCTTCATCCTCCACCAACTCAGGAGTTATATAAGCCTTGGTGGCCTCATACCTTTCTACTGCCACCACCACACCTGGATGGGCAACTTGTAATAGCTGTCTCACTCTTTCTCCTCCCCACTTGATCTCTGTGGCTGACACAACTTCCTCTGGGATATAAGCCCCATGGATTCTGAGGACAGCCACAGCAGTATGAGGGTAATATCTTGGTCATGGCCCGCTGGGGACATTGAGGAGTCTCTCTTTAAGTAATGGCATCACCTGGTCTGTGTTGATCTCTGAACCACAGATACTTCACATGACATTTTTTAGTACTTCTTGTGTATGAGACAGTGTGCTCTTTTCCCTTCCTGCACTTTTCTGGTCCTTGATTATTCCCAGTGTCAGGGTCAGCCTTTGTAATTGAAAAAAAAAAAAAAGTAATAATAATAAGGCTTTACAAAGCAGTAACTCAACAATCTGTTTTGGTTTATTTTTCTCTCTCTTACCTCTCACTCTTTCTTCAGGGCCAGCCAGCCATTTTGCTCAGTTTGTTCAACACACAATTAGCTATGAAGTTATAGACTCTAGCAATGATCAAACACTAACTGAAACTGCCAAGTTCCTCGAGTGCTTAGAAGGCAAGTGGGAATCTTCCACCCAGCCAGAGTTGAAGTGGTCCCTGGACAAGGCTTCATGAGCCCATCTTCTCTGCCTTAGGGGACCAACCCTTATGGGTCTGTTCCCAAATTGTGTATCATCCACCATCCTTGTTTCTAACTGTGGTTTGAGGGTCTAGAGACAAAGATAAAACAAACATTTAAGGAATCACAGGACATCTGGCATGAAGGAATCATAAAGTAGTCAAAGAAACTGAGGTCTGGAGCTAGCCAGCCATACACAGCAAGTGATAACAAGTGCCACAGAACTTACTAGACCAAAGAAATAACTACACGTGGTCCATTTCCCAATTCATACTAAGTTAGCCATTTTGGAATGAGAATAGCTAGTTCACTTTCTTGCTGGATTCTTCTTCCAAGTCACAGACACTTCCTACCACAGGTTACTGAGCCCAAAAATAAATATGGGAAGAAAATCATTTGCATGTATGCAGCACTTTGTGTTTTCTGCCTCCTTCTCAATCCTTAATTAAGATTTGCAGCCACCCTGTGAAGCTAGTCATTACCACTGGTTGAGGAAATAGAGTCCCACAGGAGCTATGTGACTTGCCCAAGCATACGAACCAGACAGGCTGGACAGGGTGAGACTTTCCAGTTTTTGATGCCCACGCCCCATGTGCAATCTAGCCTCATCACCCTGGGTCTTAGCGTGGGGAGAAAATAAACAAACAAATGACTATTGCATTGCTTTTGCTTCTGGGGAGCAATGGGTTCTTACTCAAAACAGGAAAAAGGGGCAAGACTAATAGCAACTAATAATAAAATTAGTGGGGGACAGTGGCATCATCATTTGGGGACTTGGGTTCCTACTCTTTCTGAAGCTATACATTCACTTTTAAATATACCTTTATCACCCACATATCATTAGTTGCCAGTGAGTTGGCTCCAGCTCATGGTGACTCCATGTACAACAGAACAGAATCCTTCTCCGTCCTGCACTATTTTTACAATTTTTGGATGCTTGAGTACATTGTTGTGACTTTTGTGTAGTGCCTTCAAACCCAAGGGGCTCACCTTCCAGCGCTATATCAGACTATATTGTGATCCATAAAGTTTTCATTGGCTGATTTTCAGAATTAAATTGCCAGGTCTTTGTCCCCAGTCTGTCTTAGTCCGGAAGCTCTGCTGGTGTTTGAAATACCTGTGGCATAGCTTCCAGCACCATAGCAACATGCAAGCAACCACAGTATGACAAATAGATAGCAGGTGGTGGTTATTACTCACATACCCAGGTTTTATTCAGCAAAGACTCAATATGTCTTGCCAGGCACTGGGGATACAAAAGTGAGTGCCTTGAGGTCTACCTTGTTATATTAAGGTTCGATACCTCTGGTAGCATAGTGCCTAAGGCATTTGACTGCTAACCAGAAGGCTGGCGGTTCAAACCCACCAGCCTCTCCTCGGAAGGAAGATAGGGCAATCTACTTCTATAGTGATACTGCCTCGGAAACCCAAGGAAGAGTTGCTATGAGTCGGATCCGACTCGACGGCACATAACAACAACAACCATGTGATATCATATGATAAGTGCTGTAGAAAACTTTATGAGAGACATTCGAGTTTAGAAGAGGAAATTTATCCTCCTTGGGGGAGGTAGAAGTCTCTACAGATAAGGTGACATTTAAATAGAATCTAGAAAGATGGGTAGGAGTTAGGTTGGATGGGTAGGAGTTGTTGTTGTTAGGTGCCATCAAGTTGGTTCAGCCACCCTGTGTACAACAGAACAAGACACTGCCCGGTCCTGTGCCATCCTCCCATCATCACTATGTTTGAGGCCACTCTGCCGGTGCTGTGTCAGTCCATCTCATTGAGGGCCTTCCCCTTCTTTGTTGACCCTCCAGTTTACCAAGCATGATATCCTTCTCCAGGGATTGGTCCCTTCTGGCAACATGACCAAAGTAGGTAACACAAAGTCTGGCCATTCTCACTTCTAAGAAAGTTCTAGCTATACTTCCTCCAAGACAAATTTGTTCATTATTCTAGCAATCCACAGTGCATTCAATATTCTTTGCCAGCACAGCAACTCAAATGCATCAATTCTTCTGTGATCTTTTTTATTCATTGTCCAGCTCTCACATGCATATGAGGCTATTGAAAATACCATGGCTTGGGTTGTTGTTGTTGTTGTTATGTGCCGTGGAGTCGGCCCCGACTCATAGCGACCCCTCCTTGGGTTTCCGAGGCAGTATCACTACGGAAGTAGGATTGCCCAACCTTCCTTCCGAGGAGTGGCTGGTGGATTTGAACCACCAGCCGTCTGGTTAGCAGGCAAGTGTCTTAGCCACTATGCTACCAGAGGCTTGGGTTAGGGACACCTTAGTTTTCAAAGTGATATATTTGCCTAATGGAATACATCGTTTGTTTCTTTCTTTTTTTTTTTTTTTTTTAATTAGGATTTGGGTGAAGATTTACAGAGTAAATTCACTTTTCACACAATAGTTCACATATACTTTGTCTCATGTCATTGACCAAAATTTACAATGCAGCAGCTCCCCTCCCCATCGTTTGTTTCTTGACTGCTGCTTCCATGGGTGTTGTTGATCCAAGTAAAATGAAATCCATGACAACTTCAATTTTTTCTCCATTTATCACATTGTTGCTTATTGGTCCAATTGTGAGGATTTTTGTATTTTTTATGTTGAAATGTAGTTCCTGTTGAAGGCTGTGGTCTGATCATCCTCAGTAAGTGCTTTAAGTCCTCTTCACTTTCAGTGAGCAAGGTTGTGTTATCTGCATATCTCAGAGTCTTCCTCCAATCCTGATTCTATACTCTTCTTCAGATCATCCAACTTCTAGGGTTATTATTTTTAGCATAGACCCTGGCAATCATAGTGGTCAACCAGTATTATTTATTCTAGGGATAATTAATCAGTCAAATGGAGCTTTAAAAGGATTTAATTTTATCTTAGTATTTTTACTATACTGTGATTCTGGCCTTGAATGCTGAATAAAAGGAGGCTTAGCCACTTAATCCTGGTGGAGTCCTGGTGGCAGTGGTCAGTTGCTAACGAAATGTTCAGCAGTTCAAATCCAGCAGCCATTTTGAGAGAGAAAGATGTGGCAATTTACTTCCATAAAGCAGTTCTACCCTGTCTTTAGGGTTGCTATGAGTCAGAACTGACCAGACAGCATTGGTTTCAGCCATCTAATAAGATAATGCCCAGTGAGTGTCCACTGCACAGTGATGTCTATCAGCCACTGAAGCCAAGTTGCCCAAGTCCTCAGAAGGCCATGTTCATTAAGCAAGAGGCTATTTGTTCTATCCTGAATGAAGGCCCAGGATGGAAGGACACACGCCAACCACAGAACAAGGCCTTGCCTCTCCGGAGGGAAGAAGAAAGAAACAGGGCAATGGGAAGAGCACAATTTTTAGCATTTAATTTCCTTTTGAAAGTGCTCAAATAGATAGGTCAAAACATAAACAATTGTGAAGTCTTGAGAATAAGGATGTGTATTACCAAGCTTCTGGCAATGTTTTGTATGTTCTAAGTATCTTGAAGTTTTATAAAGATCCCATAATTTAAATAATAATAATAATAATTTCCAAAAAGAGAAAGGATCCCATATCAAAGATTCCAATTGAAAATGAAGTTGTCCCTGAAAATGAAACATGCATTTCGAAGTATAATGCTCTTCCAGAATGAGAAGTATCTGGGAGTGGGGTCCTCAGCCCCCAAAAACAGGAGATAGCCTCCAGTGAATGTCATCAGTATGAGGACAAAACCTGAAGTTTCACAAGAGGTCCTTGTCTTTTACCACTGTTACATGTTTAAATCACTAATGGTCTATGTTAGAGACTTAGAGCCTCATATCCTTGCCCACAGCAGTATAAGTTGGCTGTTCTGATCCTTGAAAGTTTAATGAAATGATCCCCTCCCACCAGCCCCCAAACAGTGAATGTTACAAAGAGTTTTAATAGGGACACTGTGTAAGCTGGATCGCATCCCCAACCAAGTCCATTTCTCAAACTCATCCCCTCAAATCTGTACCGCTTCCCAAGTCTTTTTCAAAGCAACATGGAAATAGTATTTCCATTAAAAGAGGAAAAAAAAAAAAAAAATAGAAGTCCCAGTGGCTTCCTGTGTTATTCTAGTAACTTCCTAGGAAGGTGAGAGAAAGGCACAGACATCCCCAATGCCACTTTGGTTACTAATAAGTCTCAGAGAAACCCCTGTCATGAGGTTCCGTCCAAGTTACCACACAGTGTCCTGAACCTCCCTTCTCAGTTTATTTATTTATTTTTTCCCATTCTAGAACAGCCAGCAAATGATTTCACACCTTTTTGTTTAGTTGCTAAAAGCAACACAATAACTCCCCTCAGGGCTGCCTCTGTGGGTTCCAAAAATAAAATGGGCTCATTTTCATTCTAAGCATTCAAAGGCTCCTAGAGATTCTAATGAAAGGCAAAGGAAGGAAAGAAAGAGAAAAGAGGAGTCAGGCTGGGGGGTGTCATTGAGGAGGGTCAGTTTTTGCCCAGATTTACCAACCACTCTTGCCAGAAGGGATAGGTAGAAAGTAACAGATAGTTCTTAGGCCATGAATGAAAAGAAGATCTAATTCAACTTGTAAAATCTCCAGCCTTGTCCTCTATCCCTAAACCCAGGCTTTTCTTGGAATACAAACTGTTGTTCACCAAGAAGTAGCTGGCTTCAGGCTTCCAGATTAAAAATTTCTTGGGTTGGATAGAATCAGCAACTTGCTTCTAGGTCAGAATGTAAAACCATGGATCTATGCGATTCTAGGTTAAACCAAACCAAACTCACTGCCATGGAGTCGGATCAGACTCACAGCAACCCCTCCTTGGGTTTCTGAGGCAGTATCTCAATGGAAGTAGATTGCCCAACCTTCCTTCCAAGGAGTGGCTGGTGGGTTTGAACCGCCAGCCTTCTGGTTAGCAGTCAAATGCCTTAGGCACTACACTGTTAGCTTTGGAAATTCAGAGTTTTCCAGGCCTGTGTCATTGGCGATAGCAGACTCCACGTTACATATTAGAAAGAAGGCTATGGAATGTAAATTACATTATATTAGGCCCTGCTAGGTAGCATAGTGGTTAAGTCACTTGCCTGCTAACCAGAAGGCTGATGGTTCAAACCCACCAGCCACTCCTCGGAAGGAAGGTTGGGCAATCCTACTTCCGTAGTGATACTGCCTCGGAAACCCAAGGAGGGGTCGCTGTGAGTCGGGGCCGACTCGACGGCACATAACAACAACAACAACAGATAATCTAGAATGTGTGCAAGGATTTCAGTGAGGACTTGGTTCATGCTGCCCAAGAAGACGAATCCTTATCAGACATTGCTGACTATATGCAATTGCTTATTATATTTCTAAGCAAGGCTTTGCCTAGGTTCCAAGTAAGAGTGTTAGAAATTTCCTTCCATTTACCGAGTCAAAAATCCACCTCCCAGTAGCTTTCCCTCATTGGTTCCAGATTTGTCCCATAGAATAGCACAGAATCTGTCTTTTCTTGAGAAAACTTCAACTATTTGAGAATAACTAGCAGGTCTTCAGGAGTCCCTGGGTGGCACAAATAATTAAGGACTTTAATAACTGAAAGTTTGGAAGTTTGAATCCCCCAGAGGTACCACAGAAGAAAGGCCTGGCAATCTGTTTCCAAAAGGTCACAGCCAGGGAAACCCTGTGGAGCACTCTGCACACATGAGGTTGTCATGAGTCGGGATTGACTCCACCACAACTGGTAGCAGGTCTTCACAGTCTGTTCCTCCTGAAATTAGACAACGTTTTTTTTCTATTCTTTCTCCTAACATGGTTTCCAGTTCCTTCTTGGGGATGTGATTAGTTTACACAGTACCTCTCTTAAAGCACAACCTCAGAAGTGGTCTGACCTTTATGAACACAGTGGAATGAACAACTCCCTGAGCTGAAGAGCATAGCTATTCACACAGCCTGAGCTTACCTGAGCATTTCTTTTAGCACTTGTGTTATGCTGAGGGATCATATTCCTTTTCAAGATCTGTGACAAAAGGTTTTGCTAAGCAAACTGTGAATAGGATTGCTCAGAGAATCTAAATACTTCTTAAAGGAACAAAAATTTTAAATATTAGAAGGATCTTTCAAATACATCTACTAACCTGCAAATTTTAAGTCTTTTTTACTTATTTCTTAAAGCAGATGCGCAAAATGCCTGTACTTGCTATATCTTTGATTACCTAATGCAGTTCAAACCCACCAGCCACTCCTCAGAAGGAAGGTTGGGCAATCTAGTTCCATAGTGATACCACCTCAGAAACCCAAGGAGGGGTCACTATGAGTCAGGTCCGACTCAGCAGCACATAACAATACCAACAACAATATGAATTGCTTAATGATAAGTATATGAAAATTTTAAGCTCTATTCCTTTAAAATCATTCTGAGATTCAGACTGTTAGTTCAAGCAATCATAGAATCTTTAGAAATAGAAAGAACATCAAAAGATGTTCAACTAGTCAACAACTTGCAGAAAGATACAATATTGTTATCCCATTTTACATATTTATTCAGAATTAATTCACCAAATACTTACTGAGTGCTGGAGCTCTGGTAGCGTGGTGCCTAAGGCACTTGACTGCTAACCAGAAGCCTGGCAGTTCAAACCCACAACCCACTCCTCATAAGGAAGGTTGGGCAATCTGCTTCTGTAATGATACTGCCTTGGAAACCCAAGGAGGGTCACTATGAGTCAGGTCTGACTCGATGGCGCATAACAACCACAACAACTCTCCACCAAGCACTACTCTACGCATACTTAAACTCTTTGAGGCTGTTGTCATTGAGTCAATTCCAGCTCATGTAACCTTATGTGTTACAGAGTAGAATTGCTCCATAGAGTTTTCTGGCCTATCATCTTTACAGAAGCAGATCACCAGGCCTTTCTTCCATGGTGCAGTTGAGTGGTTAGAACCACCACCTTTTAGGTTAATAGTCAAGCACAAACCATTTGTACCACCCAGGGACACTCTAGGTTTACTTAGGGGGTGAATAATATAGTCCCCTTCTTTCATGAAGCTTACAATTTTGTGGCTCAATAGAAAATAAACAGATAAGCAAAACTTAAGATAGTTTCAGGTAGTGATAAGTGCTATGAAGAAAGTTAAAATAAGGCTGTGGTTGAGAGTGAGTAGGTCAGGGAAGACCAATTTGAGGAAGAAACATTTGAGCTGAAACCTAACTCTTAATAGGGTTCCAACCACAAGAGAATCTGGAAAGACTGTCTTCCAAGCCATAGAAATAGCAAATGCAAAGTCTGTGAGGTTGAAATAAGCATGGTGTGTTTGGAACTCAAAGAAGGCCAAATAAGGCTGGAAATAATCAATAGAAGAAAAAAGTCATAGCGGCTGAAGTCAAAAAGGAAAGAGGTTGGCAGGGGCTGGACTGTATGGAGCCTCAAAAGGTGGTAAGGAGTTTAGATTTTATTTTAAGTGCAAGAAGAAGCCATTCTAGGGTTTTAGGCAGGGGAATGGCATCATTTGACTTACATTTTTAAAAAGTTCTCTCTGGCTGCTGTACAGAGATGGATTTTAAAATTTAAAAATGGAGAGAAGCCGGTTAGGAAGCTATTACAATGGTGCAGGGAAGAGTAGCTTGTACTGGCATGATAGCAATGGAAACAGAGAGAAGTGGACACATTCTGGTTATAGTTTAGAGGCAGAACCAATTGAACTTGCTAATAGAGAAACAGTGGGAATCCAGGGAACTTAAATGACTTACCGAAAAGGGGAAGGATGCTAGCCAATAGTGAGTACTTGGTGTCATGTGTTTTAATCCTCGTGTTAATCCTAATAACACTGTTGTTGTTGTTGTGTGCCTAACACTGTGAGGGAAATACTATTTTATCTATATTTTATATACTAAGATCTTGGCAGTGCAGTGCCTAAGGCATTTGACTACTAACCAGAAGGCTAGCGGTTCAAACCCACCAACCACACTGTGGAAGGAAGACTGGACAATCTACTTCTGTAGAGATACCATCTTGGAAACCCAAGGAGGGGTTGCTATGAGTTGGAACCGACTCCAGGCAGTGAGGTTTTGTTTTGTTTTTTTAAAGCTCGGAAAAGTTTAACCCCAAATCAAACAGAGGGGAAGTGAAATCGAGACCCAGGACTCTGGCTCCATACCTCATCACCCCTCTTTCCATTATGTTGCTGTTGTTAGCTGCTGTTGAGTCAGCCCTGGCTCATGACAACCCCATGCACAACAGAACAAAATTCTCCCTGCTCTTGCACCATCCCCATGATCAGTTGCTGATAGGACAATATTCTGTTGTGATACACAGGGTTTTCACTGGCTGTTTTTGGAAATAGATTGCCAGGCCTTTCTTCCTTGTCTGTCTTAGTCTGGAAGCTCCAGTGAAACCTGCTCAGTATCACAGCAATGCACAAGCCTCCACTGACAGACACACAGTGACTGTGCATGAGGTGCACTGGCCAGGAACTGAACCTAGCTCACCCACATGAGAGGCAAGAATTCTACCATTGAACATTGTATTCTAAGATTGTAGTAGAACAAGGACCCTGAGCACAGACAGACTCAAGGGGTTGGGCTCTTTCTACATACCCTGTCTTCAAAGTTATTGATAACTAATAATATTTTAAGCAAATATCATCATTCATTACGGATACCCCAGTGTCATTACATTTAACTAAAACTAAACTTCTTTTCCTTTCTACTCCCTTCCCTTGCCCCTCCCAATCCCTGAGTGAGGGTCAGCTCAGCTTTATGCAGTTTAACATGAGCCCCAGTGCTCTCCTCTTTTCCTGAGGAGCTGTAGCTGGAAATTGCTTGTGCAACCCAATGACAACTTATCTATATTTAGCAGAAAAAGTGGTGGCAGGGATCTGTCCAGCTTAATTTTTTTTACAGTTTCAATGTTCAGAATCTCACAGACAATCTCTTGAAAGGCATATTGGCCCTGACAGTATTTGAGTGAAAGGAAATTTCCTCTATCTCACAGTGTTATCCATTGGAAGCCTCGTTCCAAGAAATTACGCGGACATCTATTGTAGAGTGGAGATTTTACATGCTGAACAATCCCCCACCTCCTGCCCCACACCCCTGAAATGAAGAGATACCGCATACTTTGCTTTTGGCATTCAAGTGTTATTCTAAGAAGGGAAAACAAGCATGAAAGGTTTAAGGAGGAAATGGACTATTACCTAATTGTTTATGCGTTTAATTGATATGTATGGGGCTTGGTTTTTATTTCTTTTCAATGTGGCATGGAAAAGAAATACAAAGGACTGTTTATAGTTTAAGACCAAAGATAAACTTGCTTTTAGGAAGGTGTGAAAAAATTGCTGCAGGTATTCACAAATGCTTACTCCAACAAAATCGTTACCACGGAGGCTGACTGTCACTTATACGTAAAGTGACTAATTTGCAAAAGAGGCCCAGTTAAGCTTTTCTTGAGCCAGACTAAACCAGATACTGTATAGTATCCATGACTTTGACCCTCATCACTGTTGGTCAGTCAGGGAGAATTATCTACTAATGAAAAGCAGAATAATTAAGAAGAGCTGAGAGAAGAGGAAGGTAGAGAACATTAAAGAAAAATGGGAATCTTCCAGACAGAAAAACTATCACCATTTGTATTACAAAAAAAAAAAAAAAAACTAATTTACCAGGAAAGAAAAAAAAAAAAGGTAATTGTGTCCACTGAGTACTTACTTGTAGTAATAGACTTTTTAATATACAAGATGTATAAATCCTTGATTGTCAAGAGAAAAAATAGTGCAAAAAATTCCTATTTGCTTTAGAAATAGCAATTTTAAGAGGTCATATTTTTTTTTCATATCTTTTCTCAGTCTCCAACCTCATTTTGGGTTAAATCTTATTCAGAGGCAAAGCACTTGGTTTAGAAATGTCCTGTCTCATTTTCACAAAATCTCTTCTAATGAGATGAATTTTAGTGTTGCTGTGTCTATTAAGGTAAGAAGTGGAGAAATAGAAAATCTTTTTTTTTTTTTTTTTGGTAACATTGCACTCCTTGGGACTAAATTTACCAATACTGTATTCTAGAAGTTACTTAACAAATTATTACTTTAAAAAAAAATGCAATTTTGAAACTATAAAGAAAAAGAAAAAAAGTCATCTATAACCCCACCCCCCCAAGATATCCATTGTTGACAAGCCTTAAAAATAAAGCAAAATTTGTGGACACATTCCTTGTAGAACCCTAACAACCAAAAACTCACTGCCATGGAGTCAGATCTGACTCATAGCAACCCCTCCTTGGGTTTCCGAGGAGGTATCACTACAGAAGTAGATTGCCCAACCTTCCTTCTGAGGAGTGGCTGGTGGGTTTGAACTGCCAGCCTAACAGGATCATCCTAATTCATGCTTTCTCTCTCTCTCTCTCTTTTTTTTTTTTATAAATTTCATGACAGTTTCTGGCAATTTTCTACATATACGTAGATTGGAATCTTTCCTGGTGCCTCAAAAGCCCAAGCAGAGATGATCTTTTAACGTTAAATGTCTCAATTTCCTCATAGGAAATTTTCTTAAGATGAACGTTATATACCTAATTCTTTTTTTTTATTACTGTTGCTATGGCACTGTGGTTAAATTATTGGCTGCTATCAAAAGGCTGGTGGTTCCAGCCCACTAGCCACTCTGGGGGCAGAAAGAGGAGCCAATCTGCTTCCATAAAGATTTACAGCCTTAGAAACCCTATGAGGCAGTTCTGCTCTGTCCTATAGGGTAGCTATGAGTCCAAACCGACTTGATAGCAGTGCGTTTTTTGGGTTTGAGTATAACCACCAAGAAAGTCCTTTCTGGTTTTCCATGTTATAGCATGAACGCCACCTTCATAGACATAAAAAGAGCTAAAATTTTATTATTTTCAAGTAGGACCTTTAATGGTAGACATTCTCCTTCTCCAATAATCTTAGACAACCTTCTTTGTCTGTCATCTTTGCTATTTTTTAACTTAGATGAATCGAATGTGGGGGAAAAAAAAATGTCTAGTACTTCAGAAAAAAGAGAAAAATAAGTACTGAGGTGGAAAAACTGGTAAAAGGATAGGAAAAGAAACCCAGAAAACATAGAGGGAAAATGCCAGAACATAATCTTGCAAGTATAAGAGTGGTCTTGCATATGTATATATAAAAAACATATGTGGGGAAGAGAATTGTCAGCAGTGTTGCAAGGACAGTGGTAACCTTATCAGGGAAAAATATATTTTTCTCATACCACATGACAAATTAAATTCTAGATGCAGTAAAGAAATCTTTTTAAAAAATGAATTAGACAGCTAGAAGGATATATTTCTGCATATTTATCTAATCTATGTGGTTAAAGATTTTCTATACTTTAAATCAATGGAAGAAATCATAGAGTAAAGGCCAATAAATTGGACTATAGAGAAACATAAAATTTTTTGCATGTCAAAAATTATCATAAACAGAAGACAAGAAAAAATATATTTTCAACAATTATGGCAACAAAAAGTTAATAACCTTAATATAGAGAGTATTACAATAAATTGATGACAAAATACACAATAGTAATAAGCTGACCATTCATAGAAGAGAAAACATAAATACCTAAATAGTCTATAAACAATTTTCACCCTCATCAGTGAATGCAAAGTTAAATAATAAGGACTTAACAAGATAACAAAATTTTTAAGTGGTATTCCTTAATGCCTTCAGAGCTCCAGAAAGATATTCACATACTGTGTTAATATAAATCGATACACCCTTCCTGGTTGCTAAAAGGACATGGATGGAGGTGGCATCTTCTGACCTCCTCTAATTTCACAAGAGAAAGAATCACCATCAGCAGCCCAAGGCTTATTCCTGTGAGGCCAGACATGCTACCACCCCCCAGCCTTTTTACCAATTTGGCACCAACTGTAACTCCCACAGCACTCACTACCTCTCTGCTGAGTTCAATAGTTCGTTGCAATGGCCACACAGAACTCACAGGCAATATTCACAATTATGGGGTTTATTAGGGAAGTAACAGGCTACAATTCAGGTTCAGGAATGTGTGGTCAGGATACAGTTCTTCAATCAGGACAGTCTTACCTCTGCTGTGCCCTCAGCCACACCTCTCTAGCCCTTGACCTCTTGGCCTGGCCTCTGCCTTTGTGGGCCAGGCAAGCCTGCTGTTCTGTCTGTTGGTTCCACTGCCACTGTCTCTCTGCTGGGGCATCTCTCTCTGCTATGCATCTCTCTCTGCCATCTGTCTCTGCCAAGGAGGTCCAGTGCAGGGATCTCAAGTCCAAGAACACAACCTACTTCACCTCCAGCTCTTCTCTTTTGATAGCAGTGAGATTCCCCCCTCTGCCCTAGGAGGGCTCATTTTAAGCCCAGCAGAGTGACAGAACTAACCAATCCCAACATCAGAGTTCTATACACCTTATTTGCATGGTCCAACCCAGTAATCCAGTGGGAGTTACAAAAACCATGGCTAGAAAAGCCATACCAAGTTAACTCACTGCACTGCACTGGTACTGTATATTTAAATCTTCAAAAATGACAGTAACTTCTGATCTAGTAATTCCAATTACAGTAGATTATACCTGTAATAAGGAGATAATTTGAATTGCTCATTAAGATTTATATACATGAAAAGCATGTTTATTAGGTATTATTTAAAAAAAAAAAACATTGTCATCGAGTTGATTACAGTATTATTTATAAATAAGTAATAATATAAATAAATGATTAATATAAATATAATTAATTAATTAACTAAAGTATTATTTATAAATTATTAATTATAATGGTTAAATTGGAAAAACCCTAAATCCCCAACAATAAGAATGTTAATAAATGATTGTGTAGTCATGATAGAATATTATACTGCCATTAAAATGATATTTTAAAGAATTCATAATAGCATAAGAAAATATTTTACATTGACTGAACCAAAGAAAATAGTATGCTAAATTCTGTGTACAGATGATCTGTAATGTAAAGATTTAAAAAACATATGAAACAATATTGGAAGGAACCATTTCTAGATGTTAACAGTGGTTGCAGTTTGCTAGTAGGTTTACAAGTGATGTTCCCCATGCTTCTTTTGACTGCTAACCAGAAGGCTGGAGATTCAAACCCACCAGCCACTCCTCGGAAGGAAGGTTGGGCAATCTACTTCCGTAGTGATACCACCCGGAAACCCAAGGAGGGCTTGCTATGAGTTGGATCCAACTCAATGGCAGTGGGTTTGGGTTTTTTTGGTACATGTATTACTTTAGACTCATTTAAAAGGAAAAGAAAAAAACAAACTACTACAATAATTTAAAAAAAAAAAAATTATAGGTATCATTTTCATGTAAGAATCTTAGATTGGGATGTTTGGATACTTCCAAGCACAAAGTCTATTTACTCCAAAGGGCAGATTTCAAGGTGAGTTTTGGGGGATAGCTATTTTCTCTTCTTCTCCTTCCTAAAAGTTTAGTTTTCCCTTCTGTTTTCTTCCTTTCTTCGATGCTTGATCTATGTAAAAGTCAGGGGAATATGAAGCACCATCCCTTCCTCTTTCTAAGAGAAGACAGATAGGATTATTTTCACCTTTCAAGCCTGAGAAGATAGGCCTCAAGAAGAGACAAACTTGGATTTTCTGTATGGTTGGAAGGAATAGTTTTGGTAAGAACCTGGGTGTGCTTTTCATCTCTTGTTCTTGTGGAACTCTTCTGAAGATGCAGAGAACCTACTTCCTCAAGGAGCCCATTTGAGGTAGAAAGAGCAGATATTTAACCTAAAGAAAGGTTTTGGTGCTTTGAAAAGATAACTCTTCTGGCTACAAACTCTATGACCACCACCATCATCACCACCACAGAGACAGCCAAATCAGAAAATACAGGAACTTCATTCATTCAGATTGGAGTTCACTTCGACACAAGATGGATAATGAACAAGCTCAGGATATTTCTCAGCCAAGTCCAGCCAGAAGATTTTTTGTAGTTCAAGGTGAAAGCAAATTATACAGTGTACTTTTCCAATTTATTTACCCTATCAATTATGAGTCAGGGCCGACTCGACGGCACATAACAACAACAACAACAACATCAATTTTAAGCATGTTTCTATTTCTAAGGAAATGGAGAGGCTGAATCTCTGCTTCATTTCTGTAATGCCACATAGCATTCTTGGATGAGTGCTCCTCTATCCAAGAAGACTTGAATGCTTTTAGAAAAGCCTCTTAATGTGTTCTTTTCCCTTTAAATCTCATAGTTCCATTCTGATAGCAGAAAACATTGTTTTGTTGCAATAGAGGCAAATATAATTTAAATCTGACTGCAGGGATTTTGAATTTGCCTGGCAAGAAACATCTTGTTAGCA
>NW_006921602.1:17026986-17028321 GCF_000298275.1 Orycteropus afer afer
CAGCCACTCCTTGGAAGGAAGATGGGGCAATCTACTTCCATAGTGATACTGCCTCAGAAACCCAACAAGGGGTCACTGTAAGTCAAAATTGACTTGATGACAGTGAGTTTGGGTTTTTTTTTTTTTTAATATATAGTTTAATTATTGTTAAGCAGGGAGAGGACAGAAAAGGCAAAGGGGACTGGAACAGATGGAAGAGTCAGCCGCAGGGATCCAGGTGAGGAGAGGGAACCCAGGCCACCCCCCACAAGCAGCAAGGCAGGAAAGCAGGGAGAGGACAGAAAAGGCAAAGGGGACTGGAACAGATCAAGGAGTCAGCTGCAGGAATCTAGGTAAGGGTGGTTGGAGGGTTTCCAACAGCTAAGAGAGACAAACTTGTCTGTCAGTTTGTCCTACTGTGGTGACATGTTGCTGTGAGTCTTGAGGCTGTGCCAGTGGTGTTTCAAACCCAGTGAAGTGGACATGGTGCATAAGTATCAGCCTGGCTTGCAGACTGAGACAGACTAGGAAGAAGGAGGAAGACATCCACTGCTCAAAGAATTGGCCAGGGAAAACCTTATGAATAGCAGAGAAACACTGTCTGATACATTACTGTGCAACTTTATGAATAGTCCGGAAACATGGTCCAATACAGAGGAGGAAGATGAGTCACTTAGCTTAGAAAGCTCTCAAAGTAGGAGTGGGCAGGAGCTACATTATCAGAGTAAAATCAGCCTTACTCATATGGATAAGGTAAAGCTTTTGAGACCTCCATTGGCTGACGTGGCACCACTCAAATTGAGTAGAAAGAGTGGCAAACATCCATTAATAATTGGAACATGGAATGCAAGAAGTATGAATCTAGGAAAATTAGAAGTTGTCAAAAATGAAATGGAATGCATAAATATTGATATCCTAGGCATTAGTGAGCTGAAATGGACTGGTTTTGGCCATTTTGAATCAGACAACTTTATGGTCTACTATGCTGGGAACAATAGTTTGAAGAGGAATGGCATAGCATTCATCATCACAAAGGATGTTTCAAGATCTGTCCTGAAGTACAATGCTGTCAGTGATAAGATAATATACATATGCCCACAAGGAAGACCCATTAATACAACTATTACTCAAATTTATGCCAACCACCTAAGCCAAAGATGAAGAAATTGAAGATTTTTATCAACTTCTGCAGTCTGAAATTGACCGAACTTGCAATCAGGATGTGTTACTTATCACTGGTGACTGGAATGCAAAAGTCAGAAACAAAGAAGAATCACTGATAGTTGGAAAATTTGGCCTTGGTGACAGAAATAATGCTGGAACTTGCATGGTAGAATTTTGCAAGACCAATGACTT
>NW_006921602.1:17030515-17117139 GCF_000298275.1 Orycteropus afer afer
GTTCTACAATAGATGCCAATGGAAGCAGCCATCAGGACATTAGATGAAATGTAGCACTGGGCAGGTTGGCTGCGAAGGAACTCTTTCAAGTGCTGAGGAGCAAGGATGTCTCCTTGAGGACTAAGGTGTGCCTGACACAGGCCAAGATATTTCCACTCACCTCGTATGCATGTGAGATCTGGACAATGAATAAGGATGACAGAAGAAGAGTTGATGCTTTTGAGTTGCGGTGCTGGTGAAGAATGCTGAAAGTACCATGGACTGTGAAAAGAACAGATATGTCCTGGAGGAAGTGTAGCCAAGATGCTCCTTGGAAGCGAGAATGGCCAGACTTCGTCTCACATACTTTAGTCATGTTGTCAGAGGGGACTATTCCCTGGAGAAGGATGTCACACTTGCTAAGGTGGAGGGTCGACAAAAGAGGGGAAAGCCTTCAATGAGATGGATTGACACGGTGACTGTGACAATGAGCTCAAGTATAGCAAGGATCATGGAGCTGGCGTGGGATCGGGTAGTGTTTCGTTCTGCTGTGATGGGGTCGCTATGAGTCAGAAATGACTTGACGGCACCTAACAACAACAATTATTGTACTATGAATTGTGGCTTTTTCTTAATACCTGTTGTGGATCATTGAGTCAATTCACCTTGTAGCAACCCTCTATGAAAGAACAGAACTTCCCCATAGGGTTTCCTAGGCTATAAACTCTACAGGAGCAGATTGCCAGGTTATTTCTCCCATGAAGAGGCTAGAACCACTGACCTTTCAGTTTGTGTGCTGCAGACCTTTTGGTTCACAACTGAGCACTTAACCACTATACCACTGTTGTTGTTGTTGTTATGTGACGTCAAGTGAAACTCGACTCATAGCGACCCCTCCTTGGGTTTCTGAGGCAGTATCACTACGGAAGTAGATTGCCCCATTTTCCTCCCAAGGAGTGGCTGGTGGGTTTGAACCTTCTGATTAGCAGTCAAGTGCCGTAGGCACTACGTTACCAGAACTATACCACTAGCACTCCTCTTTTTAATACCTCACCACCACCCACTGGCATTCAGTTGATTCTAACTTATAGCAACTCTACAGAACAGAGTAGAACTGCCCCATAGGTTTTCCAAGGCTGTAAGTCTTTATGGAAGCAGACTGCCTCATCTTCTATGGAGCAGCTGGTGGGTTTGAACCACTAACCTTTTGGTTAGCAGCCAAATGCTTTAGCTACTGCACCACCAGAGCTGCTTTTTTAAAATACCTGTTGTTGTGGTGGTTATGTGCCATCGAGTTGGACCCTACTCGTAGCAACCCCTCCTTGGGTTTCCAAGGCAGTATCACTACGGAAGTAGATTGCCCAAGGGGGTTTGAACCACCAGACTTCTGGTTAGCAGTCAAGTGCCTCAGGCACTACGCTACCAGAGCTCCTTTTAATACCTAGAACCCAGGAATTACCAACATCTACCTTTTTGTCTCTCTAGTTTTCCTTGCGTCCAAAGTTCCAAATCCCCCCTCTCCCCACCAAAAGAAAAAAAAAAAAAAAAAACCTTTTTAATTCGTTCCAAACTCAAAAAACCAAACTCCCTGCCATTGAGTCGATTCTGACTCATAGCGACTGCCATTGGGTTTCTGAGCTTAAGTCCGTAAATCTTTACAAAAGCAGACTTCTGCATCTATCTCCCATGGAGGGCTGGTGGGTTCAAACTACCAAACTTTATGGTTAGAAGCCAAATGCCTTAACCACTACACCACGAGAACTCCTTTAATTTATTCTAGTCAGACCAAAACACAGAATTCAGCAATATGCCACCATCACCCTAAGGTTTAATGTTCTCTCCACTAAAAATATGCTAAAATAGCATATTATCCTTAAATCTGGAGGTTAGGAAGAGATAGTATGGGAAGAGTAGCACCTAACAGCTATCCTTAAATTGCAATTTGAGGACCAGGGTCATTTGCATTCTCCTGCTTGCCCTGAGGCAGCACACGGAAGTGCAGAGTCATGGCTGCCGCTTGGCCTGAGTGACAGAAACCATTAAAGGGAAGCAGAAGGCTAGGCCACACTCTGTGGGTTTTATTAACTTACTTGTTGTGTAGGAAGCAAACGGTGTCTGAAGGGCTCTGGACTTGCTAACCAAAATGTTAATCGCTTAGAACCGGTAAGAAATTAGCAAGTGAGATGTTTATCAAGTACCTGGAACAAGAGTTGACTTTCTGAGAAACATCATTCTGGAGTCAAAGCCAAAATCTCTCTCTTCTATTCAGTTGAGGCTGAAAAAAATAATCATGTCAGAATTAGTAAGGCAAACAACACAGAGAGAGAAATTAAAATAAGCTGATATAGGGCTGGGGGTGGGGGAAATACCTGAGCCATAGTAATTTTGCGAGGTTGAAACAAAAACAACAACAAATAAAATAGTAGCGCTGCTTCTCTAAGAAAGACTTATGTCTGGAATACTCACGCCAATGGTTGTTAACATGTTCTGCTGCTAACTGAAAGGTTGGAAGTTCAAGTTCACCCAGAGTGCCTCAGAAGAAAGGCCTCGTGAAAGAAAGGTCTAGTTCTGAAAAATCAGACATAGAAAACGCTGAGGAGCACAATTCTACTCTGACACATGTGGGATTGCCATGAGTCATTGTTGACAGCAACTGGTTCTATTGAATTTCTCAGGTCATGGAGGGTAAATTGGGAAGAGGACCATAAAAGGGTACAATGACTACAAGATGTGAAATGACTTATCTGAAATTGAGGCTGAAGTGATTTTTTAAGGGCAGTACCTGTTTTAAAACTCCATCATTACAGAAAAGCATAAGATAACTCCACCCCCACCCCACAATCACCTTTACCCAGAGATTATCACTGCTAAAAGTCAGAGTATTCTTCACAGTCATGGAAGGAAGAAAAGAGTATTTGGAGAAGATTGGTGAATAATGCTTTGAATCTCTCTGCAGCATATGATATTGAATTTCAGTCCTATTTAAAGAAGAGTTTCCCTGGTAAAAATCTTTATATGTGTTTCTCAGGCAGGAAGAGGATAGAAGAAACTATGTACAGGAGTTGGGTTGGGCCATTGATTTTAATCGTAGTTTCTATTAATTAGTCAGCAATTTTAGGCAATTCTCCACTTTCGTGCCATAGTTCTCCCTTGTGTAAATGGGTGATAGAAAATCTGAACTTGCGGACTTGGTCTCCAGGCATTGCTACCAACTACACCTGCCTTTTGGCAAATACTTATATCCTCTCGGCTGGGGTCACACTTTCTGCCAGCTCACCGGAGTCAGGAGGCTTAATTACCTGTAGTTTCGAAGACCTTTGAACTCTCTTAGGAAGGGAGCTATTTAAGTTCAATGTTGTATAATCCAATTCCTGAAGCATTCATTTTATAGAGACAGAGAAGGCGAATTCAGAGATTGGGCTATGCTCCGCAGGAAGTCTAGAAAAAGAGTTTTTTATATATTACATCTGTATGTATTATATGAAACCGTATGCTATATGTTTGAGAAAAGTCACATTATATACCCACACAAACAATATGCATCTCAGAAAAAGACTACTCAAATTAGATGATATTAAGTTAAGGCCATCAAAATTCAAGCTGGTTTGTAGCTCTGTGATAGTCTCCTGTCAACATGCAACTTGCAAGGTTGCGGTTGCCATTTTGCAGGTGCTAGTATGACATAACCTGGCCTGAATGTCCTCAAATCTCAGGGCTAGTGCCAGATTGTGACAAAGATTTCACAACAATGAGGGCAACACACTTCAAGGCTGCCAACTTTATTTAAGAATGATTGCTCTTTGTACTCAGTTCCTCCTACTTCTAGGCTATTAGAAGTTTATTCTCTTTCCTGAATTAATAGTAATTGAAGATGGTCACCATGGTATTGTTTTTTGGTTTTGTTTATTTTTGCATCCTTATTTGATAACATTGAATCTTGACAACACTATATTGATCTTTTCACAATTTCACCTTTTCTTTTCTTTCTACAGTTTCACCTTTCCTTTTCTTTCTACAGTTTACTGGTCTGCAAAAATCCAAAGTCTGGCAATTATCAGTCTATGGGTAATTCTGTCTGTATGCTATATGGTAATAGGGAGGAAACAGATAAATCATCTTTTTTTTTTTTTGCCAAAAGTATCAAATTCCTCCCCCACCAAATCATGTGACTCAGATGATATTAAGTAGAGCACTCAATACACTTGAGTTATGTTTCCATCCTCACTCTCTAATAAACCAAACTCACTGCTGTTGGGTTGATTCCCACTCACAGTGACCCAATAGGTGCAGTAGAAGGGCCCCATCGGGTTTCCAAGGCTGAGAATCTTTACAGAAGCAGACTGCCACATATTTCTCCTATGGAGCGCCTGATAGGTTCAAACTGCCAACCTTTTTGGTTAGTAGCAGAGTGCTTTAACTGGTGCACCACCAGGGCTCCTTCACTTTCTAATACCGAAAAAAGAACCAAATTCACTGCCATCCAGTCGGATCTGACTCATAGTGACCCCTCCTGACTCATAGTGACCCCTCCATGGGTTTCTGAGGCAGTATCACTATGGAAGAAGATTGCTCAATCTTCCTTCAGAGGAGTGGCTGGGGGGTTTGAACTGCCAGTCTTCTGGTTAGCAGTCAAATGCCATAAGCACTAATCACCAGAGCTTCCTCACTTTCTAATACGCAACGCAACCAGTGGTGTGGAGTTCGGATCACACTCATAATGACCCCTCCTTGGGTTTCCGAGGCAGTATCACTATGGAAGTAGATTGCCCAACCTTTCTTCTGAGGAGTGGCTGGTGGGTTTGAACCGCCAGCCTTCTGGTTAACAGTCAAATGCCTTAGGCACTACGCCACCAGAACTCCTCGCTTTATAATTTGTTGTTATGTGCCATCAAGTCAGACATGACTCATAGCGACCCTGCCTTGGGTTTCCGTGGCAGTATCACTACAGAAGTAGATTGCCCAACCTTCCTTGTGAGGAGTGGCTGGTAGGTTTGAACTGCCAGACTTCTGGTTAGCAGTCAAGTGCCTTAGGCACTATGCTACCAGAGGTCCTTACTTTATAATAGGGGTTCTAAAATAAAGCCACTAAAAGGTCTGAAAAGAAGGAAGCTGGAGGGACATTTTCTGAATAATAAATTGACTAGTTAATGTACCCAGTGTCCATTCACAATGAATAAGTTTTTAGTGTAAGTATGCCCCATGCAATATCTGGAGCACAGGCAGTACCTGGGTTATGAACATCCAATTTACAGACAACTCGTGCTTGCCCATTAATATTATGTAAATTTGCCCTCACTTTGAAACAATTGAACCAACCCCTACTCGCACAAATTCTTCATAATAATCACCTTCACTTGCTACTTGAGCAGCTTTCAAATCATTGAAAAGCCTTGGAGCTTTTTCTTGCACTGAAGACCAAAGAAGAACGTAGGCACCTGTTCTGACTTACCTACAAATTTGACTTAAAGCCACACTTAGGAACAGATCTCGTTTATAACACAGGGACTGCCTGTAACTTATACAAAAATGTATTCATTGTTTATCTGAAATTCAGTGTAAATGGGTGTCTTGTATTTTATCTGACAGCTCTAGACCCAACACTTTCTGACCTTTCAGAAAACACACAGGTTGTAAAACATGAAGTCGTCCCTACTCATAACTGGCTCTTAATGAAATACACATACATAGCTACTAATGAAGTACTCTTTTCATTGTATTTGTGGTCTTGTCCAAATGTGAAATATTTAGTTTATTGGATTCTTATGAAAGCATAAAGTGCCTAAGGCTTTATGAAAGGTTGGCAGTTCAAACCCATCAGTCTCTCCTCAAAAGAAAGACTGGGCAATCTACTTCTGTAAAGATTTACTGCCTCAGAAACCCAGTTGGGGTCGCTATGAGTCAGAATCGACTTGATGGCAGTGGGTTTAGTTTGGTTTTGGTCCATAAAATCAAGAGAAGAGTCAAACAAGTTCACTTCCCTCTAGTTGGCTTACCTTGTAAATGAGTTGATAACCAGTGTTTCTAAGCAGTCTCTGCCAAATCACCTTCCCTTGCCACATGTGCGCTGGCTGTTCAGGTACTGCAGGGTGATTCCCTCCACCCCACTGTAATCTTCTAGGCTCTGAAAGTTTGTGGTGGGAAGCGGGCAAGAAAGCCAGGATTTAGTGAGTTGACATAGCGGTACTCGGCATGCTGTCAGCACACTTATTCTTTGTTTCTTGTTTTACCCTCTGATGTTAAAACTAATACAAAGTAAGAACTCTGCATTTTTGTGCCACAGTACAACCTGGTAAATGTAGAGTTCCCCACATTTGCTGGAAACAAAGGTAATAATAAAACTGTCAAGTAGGGCTAGTAACCTCTCTGCTATTATTTTCAGGGAAATTACTTTCCTTCTATAAAGTTGACACCTATTTTCTGTTAGGGAAATGAATTGATATGAACTGGAGATTGGCAGCAAAGTAGGAGTTTGGGTCATATACCTGGTGTGCATTTCATTAAAATGTGTGTGAAAATGGGTGCTTTTTTTTTTTTTCTGACCACCTCAAGGTTGTTATAAAAGTAATATGAGAAAAAAAGATAGTGAGTAGTGCTTATACATTCAAATATATGGGAAGTGGAACTCAAAATGTGGAATTGGGGCCAATTTTGGTGGCCAATCACTCACATGTCCCCAGATGGGCTGCTTGGTATTATAAAAAGAAAGGTGGGTTAGAAAGACTTATCCCAGCTCAGACACCATCTATCTGGGTTACTTTGGGCAGGCATGTTGTCCTCTGGATGTCAGTTTCCTCCTTTATCAAATGAAGATAGGTCAGGCTGATACCAGTGGTCCTTTTGAGCCCTAAATCTCTATGTAGGTACAGAAGACTGAGTTACACACAAGTTGGTGGACAGGACTCAACCACTTACCTACTGGGGGTTCAAAGGCTATAGATTTGAAATAACAAAGATTCACTCCTTGATCCTTTGTTCTGACCTTCAGCTGTATCAGTGTAGTCACTCTTTATGCTTCTGCTGCCCATCGCCTACCTTGTCAGAGGAAGGTCGGTTAGATCACGTACTTGGTCTTCCCAGGAGCCCTGTGAGCTCTGTCACTGACTGTCCCTCTGGATTTCTATGGGCACAGGTCACTGTTGCTTTTCTTTTTCAAAGCTGTTAGTCAGGCTGGAAGAAAAATAAGCAGAGTTCAACAATCATAATTACTTATGTGGGTATACAAAGAGGAGATGGACCACTTTTTTTTTGTTACTAAATCACACTCCAGACTCAGAGTTCCTTTGCCATATGCTGTCCAGGCCTTTTCCCATCGAGCTCCTTCTAGTCAGAATCTGTATCAAATACTGCCCTTTGGGTCAATGTTTTAAAATTGAACTTGGGTAGGAAAATATATATGTTTCAAGATAGGCAGTGTACATCCTGATTCTGTCCTTTGTAACCATGTACAAAGCATGGTGGAAAAGACTAAAGATTTCTATGGAGTCATTTCCTTTCTGAGCCCTGAAGTTTCCTATTGCATTGTTTTAAATTTCTTGATGCTTCCAAAGATGGCTGTAATTTTCTAGTACCAAGTGCTTTGTGAAAAATCTGTTTTTGTTTGTTTGTTTTCACCTACCATTTTATCTTTCTTATTTAGAAGAATTTACTGAAGTACCCTTTCTCATATTGGGTGTGTGCCAACATTGAGGGTTGTTAAACTGGGTACAACCTTTGTCTTTCAGGAGATTTTGTATTCTCATTCATGGAATATACTCTCAATGGCAATTTGTGAAGACATTTTTAAAGTCCCTGCACCTCCCTTCATTCTACTTATTCGTAATTCCCCATTCTTTGTTGGCTTTCCCAAGATGGAAAATTACTGGATGGCCTATACCTACCTCAGTGAGGCCCACACCTAGTACATTGCTGGCCTTTTCCCAAATGATGCCACTCCATTTAGGATGACCTGACACCATTGTGATCAGTCTTATGACTTGGCAGCATCCCATATGCCTACCCAGTTCACTCTTGCTCCACTACGGTGTCTCTTATGACAGTTGCTCACATATCTTCTTGGCACTGCTCATGTCTTGTCATTTTACATCAACTCATTTTCATTGAACAAGATAATTTGATTACCACTATGTACCAGGTATTGTGTTCTTCCAGGGTGAATGAAAAAGATAGGACTTGCCTTCAAGGAGTTTGGACTCTGGAGAGAGAGATAGACAATAAAGAAATTAGCATTCAAACATAACAAATTTTGTCAAAGGCCATAAAGAAAAAAAAAAAAAAAAGGTTAATATGACAGAGAGTGACAGGTAATGCCTATTTTAGAAAGTGTGGTCTGTGAAGGTCCAGTTTAAGTCAAGAACTCACAAAGAGAAGCTAGCTATGAGAAGAGAGGGGTGTAAGTACCTTCCAGACATAGGGCTCAGCTCATGAGCAGGTCTTAAGTCAAGAAAGAACATAGTGTGTGAGAACCTGAAAAAGACCTCTCCAAATCCTCCTCACTTTTCCAGTCCCTTCTTTCACAGAGAAAGTTCTGACCCCACCTGCTCAGATTAATCTGTCTCCAGGTTGGGCAATCCTACTTCCGTAGTGATACTGCCTCGGAAACCCAAGGAGGGGTCGCTATGAGTCAGGGCTGACTCGACGGCACATAACAACAACAACAACAAGTTGCCATAGGTCATTGTCTTGGTTCTACTTACTTGACATTTGGTTTCATACTATCATTAATTATTCAGCTGTGTGGAAGATCTTTACAGGACTTGAGTTCTATGTTTCATCTCTCCAAGGGCAACTATCAAGAGTCTATTTATGTAGAAGATGCTCAGGAAATACTTGAATTCTATTCGGTTCAATGAACATTAATCAAATGCCAGGTCCATGCTAGGTGGTATATGCTAGCTGAGTGCTGGTGTTTAAATGTCTAAATCATGAGAAAAACATCAGACAAATCCAGATTGAGGGGCTTTCTGACCTTCTCAAAACTTTCAAGGTCATCAAAAGCAAAGGAAGGCTGAGAAACTGTCAGCAACCAGAGGAGGCTAAAGGGACGTGATGACTAAATGTTATGTGGTATCCTTGATTGGATCCTGGGACAGAAAAAGGACTTTAAGGAAAAGCTAGTGAAATACAAATGAACTGTGTTAATAGTAATGTACAATGGTGACTCCTTACTTGTAACAAATGTATAGTAATAATGCAAGATGGTTACTATAGGAGAAACTAGGTGAGGGATATATGGCAACTCTCTGTACTCCTTTGCAACCTTTCTATTAATCTAAAACTATTCTAAAATACTTCATTTAAATTTAAATAAATAAATAAAATATGATCCCTGCCCTTAAAGGGTTTGTGTTGTAGTAGAGGAGACAAATATTTTAAATAATATATTTACAATATTGTATGATAAGAGCAACAAGAAAAAGATGTGTCAAATACAAAAGTTGCCCAAATGAGGAATCTAGAGAAAAGTTCACTGAAAAGGGCAATGCAGTGGGCTGGGTTTTAAAGGATGGATAGGAGTTTTAAGGATATGGAAGACAAGCCTGGAAAGGTTCATTTAGGCCTAGGAAACAGCATTTGACAATTCATGGAATCCTTCAATGAGTTTGTTATTGAAAGAGAAGAGAGAAAGCAAGGATTTGCAGGGTATTTGCAGACTAATTATGATAGAATAGTAACCTTATTATTTATGCCCATGACAGCTGATCTGCAGGGTCTCTGAGCAGATCTACCAGGATTCATTCCCATAGTTCTCCTTCTAACTGTTGGAGACATTTTTTTGGTCATTTTGGATTCCATAGTCCAGCAGGGAAAGGTACAGCCCCAGTCTCCAGAGGTAGCTGGATAACCATGAGGAGGCATGAATGCAGAGAACCGCAGGAGGTGGTGACTTAGGAACTGAGCAGTAGCCAGGTGGTCAATCATGGGCCACCTTGTCTGAACTGGATAGGCCAGAATGTCTGCCACACCCATAACTACAGGTAAAGGAGCTAGAAGGAAAGTTACACTGAGAGTAAGGACTGTGTTATGCTGACTGCTGTGTCTCCAGTATTCTAATGCCTGGCCTAGAGTCAATTCATAAAAAATATCTGAGGTGTGAAGGAAAAGACTAACCCTATGAGGACTATGTCACCTGTCAGCCACAGATGAAGGAAACAAAATGGGAACTTGACCATGAACAGCCAACTCACAGGACAGGAAGTGCTTAGGATGTGGCCAGACTCTAATAGTAATGATAATCTCTCAAGTTCTCTCATGTGGGGCTTTGCTCTGGAAGTCTGAAGAGGAGGAGGCCGTTAGAATGGCAACTGAAGTGCAGAGGATGCCTTAAGGTAGAGAAGGGTCAGAAGGACCATGTGGAACCTAGTGTTAATAAGGAAGCAAAAATCAATGAGTGAGCCCAATTAGGCAGAGAATAAATGAACTGGTATTAGAAGAGAGCAGCAGATGTACAGGGAGAAGCAGTATCTCTAAGAGAGGGATAATGTGCTGCCTAGGAGAGTGAGACAAGAGTGGCAGTGTCTCCACATCCCCCATCCACAAGGCCCAGCTGCTCTGTGGCACCAATGACCTCTACAAGCCCAAGTGTCCTCCACTATTAAATGGAGTAGTAGTAATATGACACCCTTATAGGTATAGGGTGGGAATGAAATGAGTTACTCTACATGAAGCACTTTGCTAAATGCTGGGCACATAAATACTTTTATACATGTTGTTTTTGATCTCTGTGAGAACTCTGCCACTCTTATTGCCCCACAAGTCTCCTTACCATAAGCATCCCCTTACTTGATTAATCTTTGTTCCCTGCAAACAGAAGGAAATATATATATACATATATATATATATATATATAAATTGTCCTTGCTCAGAGTTGCAGCAAATATGTTTGTGCATAGCCTAGTGGAGGCCCTAATCCCTAGGGATTGCTTCCCCTGTCAGTCTATCAGGAAAGGTCCCTGCATACCAACATACATGTTTGATAGGCAGTTCAAACCCACCAGCCACTCCTCAGAAGGAAGGTGGTGTAATCTACTTCCATAATAATGCCGCCTCGGAAACCCAAGGAGGGGTCACTATGAGTCGGATGCGATTCAACAACAGTGAGTTTGGTTTTGTTGGTTTGATGTAGCTCAGAGGTCTCCTGGTTTGGGGCACCTTAGCTCAGAGAAAGCATTGGGCTGACCCATCCTGAGTCGAGCTAGGGAACTCAGTTCAAGTGATTTTAGTCATGGACTGATGGATGCAGGTAGAGTCCAGGCTGGGCATTTCCTGGGCTCACCCTGGGCTCCCTGGCCCTGGTAAGGAGGGAACATGGAGAAGAACATGAAAGAGCCCTGATGACACACCTCATCCATCCCATCCCCAGAGGATGTTATAAAGTTTATCTTTCTACTTTTTGTGTAATTGGTGGTTTCATATACATTAACATTATTTCTTTTTTTTTTTTTTTTTTGAATTGGTAATATGGGTACATAATTTCAAAAGGTACAATATTCAAAAGATACAAAAGGGTATAAAATTAAAAGTAAGCCCTATCTCTTAATCACAGTTACCAGTTTCTTTCTTTCTTTCTTTTTTAATAATTTTTTATTGTGATTTGAGTGAAAGTTTGCAGACAAAATTGGTTTTCCATTCAACAATTCATGCGCGTTTTATTTTGTGACGTTGATTGCCATCCCCACAATGTAATAGCACTCTTCCTATTTCCACCATATATTTCCCATTTCCCTTTGTCCTTCTTCCTGTCCCTTTGTGCCTTCTGAGCTTCATGCCTGGGAAAATGCTGCCCTGTTGATCTCAGATGGATGACTATTCTAGGAGTGCATACCTTCCTCGTTGCTGTTACTGTTTACCTGATAGTCCTATCATTTGGCTGAAAGTTGAGCCACAGAGGGGAGTTCAGTTACAGGCTTGAAGGGTATCTGAGAGCCATAGTCTTGGGGGTTCCACCAGTCTCTATCAGACCAGTAAGCCTGGTCTTTTTTTTTTTTTTTATGATTTTGAGTTTTGTTCCACATTTTTCTTCTACTTTATCCAGGACCTCCTACTGTGATCCCTTTCAGACTGGTCAGCAGTGGTACATGGGCACCACCATCTAGTTGTTCTGGTTGTAGGGTCATGGAGGGTGGAGTTCATTTGGTCCATTAGTCCTTTGGACTAATTATTTCTTTGTGTCTTTGTTTTTCTTCACTCTTCCTTGTTCTGGATAGGGAGAGACCAACAGTTGCACCTTAGATGGCCATTCACAAAGTTTTAAGACCCCAGTTGCTACTCCCTAAAGTAGGATGTGGAACATTGTTTTCATGGACTATGTTATGGCAGTTGACCTTGGTGTTCCCCAAGTCTATGGTCTGGAGCCCCCAGGCCCAGTGGCTCATTCTCTCAGCGTATTTGGTTATGGCTAAAAAGTTTTCATAACTTTAACCCCTGTATGCTCTAAAATATTCATGGATATATTTGCAGTACATATAGTTACATATCTAGAAATATCTCTGTCAAACCTATATAGTTCCATAAATATATATATATACAGGATATAATTTATGGGGATATAATATATAATTATATGTTGTTGTTATGTGCCATTGAGTCGGACCTGACTCATAGCGACCCCTCCTTGGGTTTCTGAGGCAGTATCACTACAGAAGTAGATTGCCCAACCCTCCTTCCGAGGTGTGGCTGGTGGGTTTGAACTGCCAGCCTTCTGGTTAGCTATCAAGTGCCTTAGGCACTACACTACCAGAGCTCCTATTATGTATTATATTATATTATATAGAGGATATAATATGTCCTCTGTCAAACCTATATAGTCTTCCCATACCTGTTCACCTTACGTGTCTATCAAGGTATTGTTACCAGTTTCTTGTGCAACCTTATGAAATCCATTCTATGAATGTGTGTGTGTGTGTCTGTGAATGCTTATATAAATATATGTATGTATCTATGTATCTATGTTTGTGTACACTGTTCTGCATCATGAGTTTTGCCAACAACATTACATCTTTAGAAATCATTCTGTAGCAGTTCATACAGAGCTGCTTTTTTCTTTTTAACAGTTCTATAATATTTTATTTTATGTATATGCTGGCATTTATTTAACAGGTCACTACTAATCATCCCTTAGATGCTTCCAGTCCTCCGTTGATATAAACAGTGTTGCAACAAATATCTTTGAGTATACACCATTTTCTACATATGCAAATTAAGGTGCAGGATGAATTCCTAGAAGTGGAATTGTTAGGTCAGTGGGTAAATGCATTTGGATGTTGTTGGATACCACAAAGTAGTCTTCCACAGAGATTTGACTAGTTTAAATGCCCACCCATAAGATGGGTGTCTGTTGCACTACACTCTTGCCAATGCAATACATGTGAATCTTTATTTTAAAATATAATTTTGGTTTTGTAGCAAGTATGACCATCTAGGCAAAAGGCTTGTGTGTGTGTATATGGGTTTGTGTGTACCTGTAGTCCAGTTTGTCTGTCTATGTCTCTGAATGTCTGTTTCTTTCTATCTCTTTTGCCAGCATGTGCACACACAGAATACTTTGCCCTTTCTATTGGAGCTTGGTTTAAAAAGCTTTCATTTAATTTTTTTTTTTTCTCCATACTGCCACAGGTTTTACTCTTTGGTGGTTTTAATTTGCAAAAGAAGAAATGCAGTTTTGGGGTGAGTGTTTTCACCAAATCCTGTGTTTCCTCATAGCGAAGGTCTCTTAATCTTTCCAGAAGTGATTCCTGTTGCCAGTATATCAAAGCCTATTTCTTCATTGATTTCCCAAAGTTCTAATAATACTAAGGGGGGATGATACCAGGTTAGTACTGCTCAATAATTCTCAGTATTTACAGAGCTTCTTTGTCTGAGATCTCAAAGCACTTGAGAGTATTAAGTCACTGTCCCCTTGGCTCTCTCAACAGCATCTTTGAACTTACATAGATGATGCACATATATGGAAGTTCTCCTTTCTATCCAGATTGTCGGAAAGGTGACTGGGAAGAGAATGCAGACTAACCAGCATAGTTGCTAGCCATAGTAGTATGTTCCCTTTGGTTACTCCAATTTTTTCACCTATTGTGGCTGCATTTCCAGTGAATAATCATCTACGTATAAGCAGCAAATAGAAAAGTATCTCTTCCCTGCCTGTGGCTAAGGGATTAAATGACATCAGGGGGTTGAGTCCCTTGGTGCAAGGGGAGGTGCCCTCAGGCCTTCAGGTCACTCAGATTCTCTCTGGTCTGCGTTGCTATTAGTCTTTTCTATATGAGAAGATACATAAATATGACAAAATACCACTTCTGTTGCTCCTCTCCTAAAGGGAGGGAAGGAGGGATGGAAAGAAGGGAGTGAGGGAGGGAGGGAAAGAGGAAGGAAGAAATGAAGGGAGGGAAGGAGGAAGGAAGGGAAAAAAGAAAGGGCCTAATTAAGATCTGATGTTTCCTTCCAATGCTGAACAATATTGAATGAATAAAAAACCAAGCCCAGACTCACTCATTTCTACCAGGCAGTAGTTGTCCTTATAAAGAGAATGTTGTCCTCATCCTAGTCTTTCCCCTTTTCCCACCCTACAATCTCCACCACCTTTCATATACTATGCATATAGCATACAGAGAATTTCAACTCTAGAGCAGGTATTTTAGTGGGAAAATATTAGCCAATATTATCTCATATTTTAGATACTAAGATATAGAGAAGCTGTAATGTATTTAATGACAAAGATTCCATGTTAGACACATATAACCCAAACTGTAACTATTGAGTCAGGGATCATCAACCAATAAATTAGATTTTTTAAATAATTGTTTTATAGACAAATAACACTAAGAAACATCAAAATGAAACAAACAGCCACTGCAATCCCACCACCCATCTAATCATACTGCTTTAATTCCTTTTCCCTCTCCTTTGAAATTCTTTGTCCACGTGCATATAAGTAGTAATCAGAGCCTGTTGTTGTTGTTGTTATGTGCCGTCGAGTCAAACCTGACTCATAGAGACCCCTCCTTGGGTTTCCGAGGCAGTATCACTACGGAAGTAGGATTGCCCAACCTTCCTTCCGAGGAGTGGCTGGTGGGTTTGAACCGCCAGCCATCTGGTTAGCAGGCAAGTGTCTTAGCCACTATGCTACCAGAGCCTGGCCAGAGTCTAGGATGGTATAATTTAAAAAAAAAAAAAAACCTCATTGCCATTGAGTTGGTTCCTACTCATAGCAACCCCCATTGGGTTTCTAAGGCTGTAAATCTTTACTGAAGTAAATTGCCCCATCTTCCTTCTGTGGGCTGGCTGGCAACCAAATGCCTTATAAATATGCCACCAGAGCTCCTTACAATGGTGTAATACTGAGAGTAAAACTATTTCTGCTTGTATCTAATTCTATCATTGACTAGCTGGACTTAAGTCCACCCATCTGTAAAATGGGAATATTTATGGTACCCACCTCATGGTGCTATTATGAGGAATCAGTGAGATAGCTAGCCATGTTAGTTGTTGTTATTATATGCCGTCAAGTTGGACCTGACTCATAGCAACCCCTCCTTGAGTTTCCGAGGCAGTATCACTACGGAAGTAGATTGCCCCATCTTCCTCCCAAGGAGTGGCTGGTGGGTGTTAAGTAGTTAGCAAATTACCTAGAATATAGTAAGCACCTCGTACATGTTAGCTGCTGTATTACCATTGATTTTGTTTCTTGCTTTAAAAAATGTATCATAAACAAGCAGGGGTGGATTGACCAATAAGCACAGTACAAACTGTGCATACCTTTGCTTATTGGGTAATCTATCCTTGTGACAGTATACAACACAATTTACCAATTGACCTTTCTCTTCCATGACCACAGTAAAATGATCATAATCAAGGAATGTGACATTGATAGAATACCATTATCCAACCCACAGACTGTTTTTGTATTTTTAAAACTTCACGGGAAGAAGCAGGTGTGGGACAAAGATGATAAATGTATCACAGCCTAATTAGGCCACCTGTTCACTTGCTGACCTCCTCACTTGAGTCACTCCCCAAAGCCTACCTCAAACAAGACTCCCTGCAAGCCTGTGTGGGCTGCTCACCCCACCTGGCAGAATTAATTTCTCTGCCCCATAATGTTCTTTCATGCCACCGTTATAGCCCTTCATATTGTACAGCAACAATTTACTATCTGTTTCCACACTGGACTGTGAACTTCTCAAGGTCCCAGGACCCAGTTGGGTAGCTAACAGCTATCTGGTGCTTGTTATTATTGTTGTTGTGTGACATTGAGTTGATGCTGACTCATAGTGACCCTATGACATAGAAGAACTGTCCCCTAGGGTTTTCTAGACTGTAATCTTTATGGGAGCATACTGCCAGGTCTTTCTTCATGGAGTCACTGGGCCAGTTGAAGTGTCAACCTTTTGGTTACCAGCTGAGCTCTTAACCATTGCATCAGCAAGACTCCTCCATTTGGTGCTTAGGAAATGTTTGTTAACAAATGAATGATACATGGAATGGAAGCCTCTGGTGAATGGAACTTAATGCAAGAGTTGGGCTGTTTTTAAAAACCTATCCAAATAAAAGTGCAGACATACACAATACAGTGGGTGAAATAATACATTCATCTTTGCAATGTCTTAGGTCAAGAAGAAATCATCACTGGGATCTTGGCTTATGCCTTACTGCCACTCCCTCAAACTTTTTCTCCTTCCTCTGCCCCAAAATAAAGTTACTGCTGAAAGAATACAGTTACGTGCAAGGAACATGTATAGACTAGATTCACAGAACAGCCATGCCTGTGAGCCGAAGAAACACAGCCCAGGATTTCAGCACTTGGCAGCCCTGGGCTTTCTATCATTTCTGCCATGTTAGCACACAGTAACTTTCCGTGCAGGCTTTGGGCAGTGAGGTATGGGAGTGGAGCACTGGGCTGTCCCCTTCTCTGCCCCACCACCACTGAGGTGCCAAGGTGTGAGGCTAGTGCTCTTCCTCTGGCTAACACCAAAAGCCACAATCCTAGCCCTGGGAGTGCTCTAGCTGAACCAAGTTAATGGCAGAACCTGGTAACTTCCAGGGTGTTTGAACTGGACCCAGGAGCTTGCTGTATTCCCAAGCAGTTCTCCCCTGGTCACCAGCAACCACTTTGGTCCTGGCTGCCACTTCATCCCAGAATCATACTGTTTCAAGTGTCCCAAACCAGAAGGCAGCGCTTGAGTTCAACATTTATTGAACACCTGCCCTGCAGGAGGTACTATGGGAGAGTTTGACATTATAATGTCATTTAATTTTAATTTTTATTTAACAAATGCTTATATTGCAGTTGTGACATGCCTAGCAGTGTTCTCAGCACTTTACAAATGTGAACTCCTTTAATCTTCATAATGGCCTATGAAGTAGATACTATTATTATTTTAATTTTTGGATGAGAAAACTGAAACACAGATTTATTAAGTAACTTAAGAAGGTAACCCTGCATCTCTGTCCTTGTATGAACAAATACCATGATGTATAGTTTTCTCTTTTGTGTTTCCTACATTATTTTCACTTACCTATTTTCTCATTTGTTATGACATCAACAATATTATTTGTGTCAATCCATAAATATGTATTGATACTTATTGTGCCCTAGATATTTAAGAGAGTCCAAATAAGTCTAAGGTGTATTTCTCATTCTAGAAACAGTAGAGTTTGATTACCACTAGTTGCCATTCAAATTGGCTCCAACTCATGGTGACCCCATGTATGTCATAGTAGAACTATGCTCTGCAGCGTTTTAAGTGGCAGACTTTTTGGAAAAAAGTCTTAAACTTCCAATCTTTTGGTTGGCAGCAGAGTTCAGTTGTTGTTGTTATTGCTATGTGCCGTTGAGTCAGACCCAACTCATAGCCACCCCTCCTTGGGTTTCTGAGGCAGTATCACTACGGAAGTAGATTGCCCAACCTTCCTTCCGAGGAGTGGCTGGGGATTTGAACTTCCAGCCTTCTAGTTAGCAGTCAAGTGCCTTAGGCACTACGCCACCAGAGCTCTTAGAGTTTCGTTGTTGTTGTTGTTGTTATGTGCCATCGAGTTGGACCCGACTCATAGTGACCCCTCCTTGGGTTTCCAAGGCAGTATCACTACAGAAGTAGATTGCCCCATCTTCCTTCCGAGAGTTTAGTTAGGTAGACAAAATATTCATACTAGAGCAGCAAAAGGAAATGGTGAAAGATGCTGACCATGGGAACTTCAGGAATTGAAAGGAGAGGAAGAGTCTTATGGATGGAGAAAGGTTGAAAAAGGCCACTGAGAATGTAGATTGAAGTCTTTGAAAAACAAATCAGCTTTGGTTAAATGAAACAGAATCTGCCTTGTTGGTGAGGGCCTCTTGTTCCATGAGGCCAGCAAATGTAGGCAAAGTGCTAGTCACCTTCTGTAGGAAATGCCTCAAGCAATGTCTGTGGTTCTAGGCTTTAAAATAATAAAGCTCTAAAATCTTGGTTAATTCTAATGTTCCAGCAGCTTCTAGGCCACACTGAAGTGGTCAAGATGGGAGATCCTTATGCTACAATCCAGCATAACTAGGATGAACAATCTAGAAAAGCTATAGGACAAGCAGAACTCCAACTTGTATGCAGACAGATTTCAATACTGTAACAGAGAAAAGCAGAAAGCAGTTAGTGTGTTTAAGTTTCCAGGATTCTGAGTGACTTTCTCAGTTTCCTTATATTTTATGGTATTCTTCCAAATAGAAAAGCCAAACCTGTTACCATTAAATCGACTCATAGCATTACCCTGTAGAACAGAGTAGAACTGCCCCACCAGGTTTCCAAGGTTGTAAATAACTTTACTGATGCAGACTGTCATGCCTTTCTCCCGCGGAGCAGCTGGTGAATTGGAACCACTGACCTTTCAGTCCACAACTGAGTGCTTAACCACTGCACCATCAGGGCTCTTAATGATATTCTTACATAATATGGTTTTAAAATATGAGCAAGCAAAGCGAAATAAAAATCCCTCAGTCTAGCTGATTATGAGTGGATCCCAAAGCAATCATTATGATATAGCATCTATGATTGTTTGGACCATATTTGTAGCCCCAAGATATTTTGTCTCCGAATTAATCAAATGAAGCTGAAATGACCACTGGTCATACATAAAGCTAAATTCAATCTGCAATAATAGGAGGAATCAGAGCTTGCCTTTGTCTCCAAAGAAAGATGATCCACTGAAGATGTGTCAATTTTTGTAGTTGTTCTGATGACCATCATCATGCTTTAAACTTAAGAAACCATTACTGTGTATTGAATTCTACAGTGCACTTTTCATTATGAAACATTTCAGTAAGCAGCTTACGTCCAACATGATTGCAGTTAGAGTTTAGTGAACCACAAGAAGGGAAAATCCATGTAGGAGGCATCAGTCTAACCTCATTTGCCAGAAACAAGTTTTAACCTTTTGTACAGCTATTGAGGGAAAGGTTCCAGTGTTCCTTGTAAGAATACCTATCAAGTTTTCATTTCAACAGGAAACACCTAGTTTATGTTTTCGAAGACCACTCCCTTTTTAAGCTGAGCACCGTTGGGCATGTGTCAGCAGGAGGTGTTGGGACAGATGGAAAAAGAAAAAAATAAAAAGGTTGCATGAGCTTTAAACCCAGCAGATTAGCAAGATTTGGGGAAAAGACAAGACAGGACTTTCAAAGAAATTGCCCAGTGCCATGACATATAAATGTTGAGAAGTGAAACTTGGAGAGTTATTCTGAGGTGTGTGAGGAGAGGATTTTTTGTTGCTGTTGTTGAAGGTAAAACTCACAGGAATGGTGACTTTCTGCTGCCTTGAAATGAGAAAATAAATTATTGTTCTTTTTATCACTAAAGTACAGAAAGCATGCTTACCTGTGTTTCCTAACTCCCATAAAACTCCTGGAGACTATGTCCACATCATTTTCTTGTTTCAGTCTTGGTAGGGCAGTGACAGCATGAAGTTGGTACCCTGCCTCCTAATATTTTGACCCAGTGCTCTGGTAGCATAGTGCCTAAGGCACTTACTTGACTGCTCACCAGAAGGCTGGCGGCTCAAACCCACCAGCCATTCCTCGGAAGGAAGGTTGGGCAATCCTACTTCCGTAGTGATACTGCCTCGGAAACCCAAGGAGGGGTCGCTATGAGTCGGGGCCGACTCGACAGCAAACAACAACAACAACAGTCAACATTTGACACATTTATTGAGCACTGTGGTGTGCCAGGTGCCTGCAAGTATAATAGTAAACATCACAGTCATGGTATATGCCCTTTGTGAAGCTTATATTCTAGATATAACCAAACCTAGACCAAACTTGTTACTGACCATTCAGTTCTGATGCATGGTGACCCGTGTATTAGTCAGACTGCTCCATAGAGTTTTCTTGGCTGTATTCTTTTTATGGAAGCCAATTTCCAGGTCTTTCTTCTATAGCAACGCTGAATGGGTTTGAACCACCAACCTTTAAGTTAATCTCCAAGAGCAAACTGTTTGTGCCACCAGGGGACCTTTATTCTAGATGTAACAAGGCAAAAAAGTGGTCAAAAGTGTGCTGTTAGCAAGATTCATAAAAGGCCAGGCTTCAATATAGGGGTGTATGGTGTGTGTGTGTGTGTGTGTGTGTGTAGGAGGGGTGTGTAAGGACTCTGCATTAGCATGTACCAAGTGTATTTGTGAGGAGAATGTGGTAAGGAGGAGTCAGTGAAGGGGAGTAATATGGTGAATGGAGGTCATGTTGATGCTGTTGGACAAGGTCAAAGTTGAGGGAGGCTTGAGTTCTGAGACCCAGGCAAGCATTGCCCTGTCACTGTTAATGCCTCACTTTCAGGAACACAACAGGTGAATACCAGCCAAGCTAAATGTTAATGGCCAAGAAAAGGAAAATATGTGGTAGCAGGAGAGTTTTGTTTAACAGCTTATCAGCGGCCTGTAATAGTCCTTGTCCCTACTGGTAACTGAAAGTTGTTCTCAGATACAAACCCTAGTCATTTCTCTATAATAGTTTTAAGAACCAGAGTGTGGCTTCCCATTATTGTTCATACTTTTCAAACCTCTCTCATCCCAACTGCCTCCCATTTTGTCCCCATATACACAGGGGCACCCCAGTCCCTAACATATCTGAACTCTGCCTCTGAAATGGCCTTGTCTGAACTGGGACTTAGCAACTGTTGCCAAGGACCAGCTTAGGCCAGACTCACTGCCTACCATGGAGCAAATTAGCCTCTCATCAAGTATGAAGGTCTTAATGAAGCCTGGGCAGCAAAGAAGCTCATGGTTTTAGGTTTGTGTGTTTAGGGGGTGAGGCTCGTTTATTATACACAATCATATGTAGTTTAACGGCCATGATCCATTCTGTGAAATAGGACATTACTTGATTTGGGCATTGCACAAACACCATATTATATATAGGCAGTCCCAGATTATGAACGAGTTCCATTCCTAAATCTATCTTTAAGCTGAATTTATAGGTAAGTCAGAACAGTTAGGTACAATTTATCATTTAGTCAAATGTTTGTCTTAGTATATGGTATATAGTGTACCATTCTATGCATAAAAAACATTAGGGAAATACTTCTAGATACACTAAAATATCTTTAACATAATAATAGAGCAGTAATAATGCTTTGATGCACTCACAAAGTAGCACCCATTTGTTATTATGAACCATTGTATGCACATCAAATTTTTAATATAGTCGGCTTTATGGGGGTTGGGACCACAGGCATATATGTGGTCAGATGTTGCCTAAACAGACAGTGCATTATACAGTGCATATAGTATATATGTATTTGCTTAATTCTTTTTCCTTTTTGATTAATGTAGGTCATCATCCTCTGTTCTATGAAACCATAACAGGCGTTGAAATTGGTCCATGACAGTATGCCGGCAATCCCTGTGAGGGAGTCTGTAGACAGGGTGCTCTTGGAAAAGGCTTCTCACTGTCACGGCTCCCACTCTTGCTAAGTTACTACCACACACCTTGCTGCCCTTCAAGACTCAGTGCAGAGTTCACCTTTTATTCCTGCATTTTTAAGGAAAAATATTGTTGTTGTTGTTGTTAGCTGCTTAGTAGCTGTTAATTTCAAATCATGACAACCCCCTCATGTGTACAGAGTAGAACTGCCCCATATGGTTTTCAAGGTTGTGATCTTTTAGAATCAGATTGACAGGCCTGTCTTTTTAGGCACCTCTGGGTGGGTTTGATCCACCAACCTTTCATTTAGTATTTCAACACTTAAACATTCGTGCCACCCAGGGACTCCCTGACATAAAATTAAACCAAAATCCACCAAATCCATTGCCATTGAGTCAATGCAAACTCATAGCAATCCTATAGGTCAGAGTAGAACTGCCCCCATAGAGTTTCCAACACTGTAAATCTTTACAGAAGCAAACTACCACATGTTTCTTCTGTGGGGAGACTGGTGGGTTTGCACTGCCAACCTTTCACTTAGTGACTGAGCACTTTAACCACTGCACCACCAGGACACATTACTTAGAGTCCCAAATTTCACTGCTTTCAGGTATGGTTTTCTTACCTCAGTTAGTAGACAAGTACTTATTGAGCACTTGCGAGGTTCCCTACCCTGTACAGTTCATTTATTTATTCAACAAATATGAAAACCAAAATGGCACCTACTATGTGCTAGGCACTGTAACAGGCTCTGGGACTATAACACTGACAAAGACAAATATGCTCCCTGTCCTAGAGAACTAACTGTGCCTTTGGCAAATTATGCTAGGATTAAAAAGAAAAAACATGGGACTGCTGTCATTATTATTATCTTTAAGTGCTTCCATATTGTGGACAACTTCCCCAAAATTTGTTATTTTTCATACGACTTGTCTGTCACAGTAAGAACAACTTTATCAAGGTCCTTCAGTTATTTTCCTTGATAACTTGTCCAGTTACTTACAGAGGTATGTGTGACCCTGGGTGAAAACAACGGGGTTTCCTGCAGTCTTGTCACTGACTCCGTCACACCATTGAGTTAGTCAGAATGAGCCTGCATTGGCCTGAGCCATTGATAGAACGGAGGTGTGGTCATTCTTATTTGCACAAAGGGCAAGATTATCCAGAGAAAATCTGTTTATTTTTGTCTCAGAAGCTTCCTTTCCCAAGCTCTTTTCCTAGAATGTAATTCTGACCTCTTTTGGAGTTTCACGATCAGAATCTCTTAAGCCCTGTGACCACTGAAAGTCTTCAAGATGTCCTCCACTCACTCACTTAGCTGCTCTTCCACACTCTTGATTTCTTTCTGAACCTTCCGAAGTATGACAAGGGAAGTTTCCTAACTTTTACTTAACAACAGATACCAGGAAAACAACAAACAGAAGTCAAAATTTCTCAATCCTCGCCAACCAGTCCTCATGCAACTGGGAGGGTGCCTGGCAAGTGTGGGAGACTGATTTTACCAGACAACAAGGTAAGAGCGGAGAGACAGAGGATGCATGCGTTAGCATTGATCTCATACACGCTGGAAACATGTCATAGCACCACCCTGGGGAACACACACCCTTATGGGATTTAATCAACACTTTAATTTTTAACACTACCATCTCACGTGTTCCCTAATTCATCTTGCTCTTCATACCCAAACCACAGAAACGTATGTGCATAGGTATGTATACATGCATACATTAAATAGGATATAAAGTGTTTTATGTATGGATATATAGGTATGTATGTATTGATATTCTCCATATTGAGTTTTATAAGATTCATATGGAGTGCATTTGCTTCCCCTGGACCAATGGCACTTTTGGGACAAAATAAATGCAACTCATCCAAATGAGACATGCTCATGGCAATAATGTTAAAGTTTGCCCACATATGAAGAAGGAGCACATGGGAGGAGAGAGACTTCTTTCCAGAGCACCCCTCTCAACCCCAGTCCACACAATTCCAGGCAACTAGGGGTTTTCATGGTGGCAGGGCCCCATCAGAGTCATTCCTTACTCATTAGCAAAACAACTTGTCATCTGGAGAACTTGTTGCCATGTGTTTATTGTTAGGAGTTCAGGACAAACAGGTTTCAGCAACATACAAAGGTTTTTTGGCAAACAGAAAACATAAACAGTTTCCTCATGAGCTGGATTGGCAGGGAGCTTCTCCAGACCTTGGCTATCTTGCACTCACATTCTTCATCCGCCTACCAGGGATTGCTTGTCTTAGATTTTGCTGGGTAAACTCAAATCTCATTATTCGCCTTCTTCCCCCAGCTGCTGATGGAGCCTTGAGTTATCTACTTTGTGAGCTTCTGATAAGTCCTCAGACCGCTGTCCCATAAGACTTTGAAGAGAATCTCCACTCCCCAGTCCCCCATTTTACACATGTTGCAAGGTGAAATTGGAGATACTTGATGGGGGTAATATTCTTTCTTATTACCAGCTTTTCCGATGAGATGGGCTAATGTTCAGGATTTAGCAACATTCTGTCTCAGGACTCGGTGGAGGATGGAGCCAAATCATGCCCCTTTATCTGTGTACCCTGACCCCAAAGAGGGCAACCACGGGGTATGAAAAAACCAAACTCACTGCCATCAAGTTGATTCCGACTCAGCGACCCCCATTGGATTTCCGAGTAAATCTTTAAGGAAGTAGATTGCCCAAGCCTGCTTCTGCGGAGTGGCTGGTGGGTTTGAACCACCAACTTCTGGTTAGCAGTCAGATGCCTTAGGCACTACGCCACCAGAGCTCCTAGCATGGGGTATTACAGGATTCAAAATACAAGAATCAGAGTGATCTGCTTAGCCAAATACTCCACCCCAAAGGTGAAGGAAACCCAAGGAAGGGTCGCTATGAGTCGGGTCCGACTCGACGGCACATAACAACAACAACAAAGGTGAAGAAACATGAGAGTGTTAGGACGTACAACTCAGGATGATTGCAGCTACTCCACCAACACATTCTAGAAAGCAGAATGAGGACCTATGGGGTGTCATTTCTGGGTGTTCATTGGCAGTTGTTTAAACTCAAAACTCCCCGAGAAGGCAGTTCTGGTCCCTGTTGTGCATATAAGCTTCTTGTTGTTGTTGTTGTTTGCCGTCGAGTTGGACCCAACTCATAGCGACCCCTCCTTGGGTTTCTGAGGCAGTATCACTATGGAAGTAGATTGGCCCATCTTCCTTCCGAGAAGTGGCATATAACCTTAGATTATACAAATATTTATTAATTTTCTTATCATTTTAGGATACAAGTTCTTATCTTTTCTGCTCCCTGTTGCAAGAATAGGTACATTATTTGAGAGCTTACTGTGTGCCAGACGTTTTAATTGTATGTCAGAGTATACAATCTGTACATATATAATCTCATTTAAGCCTCATGAATAACTGAGAAAATTAAGTATCTCCTGTTTCTTAGTTGAAAAAAACTGAGTTTCAGATGTTACTCAATTTGACAAACCACATGGCTAGTGTGTGGCAGAGGTGGGCTTGAACCTAGTTTTGTGGAGCCTTGAAGCCCTAGTCTTTGTGCCGTGCCAGGCTGTCTCCCTACAGTTCATAAAACCAAGGCAGAAGCAGTATCTTTACAAGCCAGATTGTCAGTGAGCTGCATTCCAAACTTTTGGATGGTTTTCTTGGATACTTCTCGAGTGACATTGAGTTTATCCATGCACTTTATTGAGGCCTCTTTTCTTAAGAAACAAACACACACATAAAACAGAAGAATCAACCCCTTCGTGCATCTCCCTATACAACCAGAATTTCTCAGGGGTAGCGTTTTTACTTAGTTGCTTTTCTCATTTCCATTTCTTCCACTATCTCTTTACCCTCTATCTCCTATCCAGAGCCACTTTCTTCAAGCCTGCACTCCTCAGCTGCTGGCCACCTTCCAAAATTATCCTTCCTTCCTCTTCTCCAGCTCAGTCAACGCTTGAATTCTCTCTGTGCTGTTAGGAGAAAACAAGTTCATTCAGCCAAATTGTATTTAAGCTACATTCCTAAAATATTTACCTTGTGAAGAGATAGCCGTTGACCTAAAAGGATGAATCTCCAACATAGAACTCCCTTTTTTCTACCCAAACCTTATCATACGAATGATATAAAACCAAACCCCCTGCCCTTGAGTTGATTCCAAATCATAGCGACCCTATAGGACGGAGTAGAACTGCCCTACAGGGTTTCCAGGTCTTTACAGAAGCTGACTGCCTCATCTTTCTTCTGCAAAGCAGCTGGTGGGCTCAAACTATGATCTTTTAGTTAGCAGCCAAATGCTTTAACTGTTGCACCATCAGAGCTCCTTATAAGAATGACAAAGAGCATCATTAAGAAGAAAAAGAAATGTACTTTTTCTCACTAGCAAAAATGTTTCATTTTCATCTTTTAGTATATATGTATATCACTTTTATGTTTCTGCAATCAAAGTATAGAGGTAAGGTAATTTTTTTCATATTGCATTATATTGTGGATACTTTCCCATATGGCTACTTAGCCCAGATATTGAGTAGATAAAATAATTTGGTTCTTCAGAGATATTTTCAGCCTTCCAGTTTCCCACTGTAAGACATCACCTGTTTGCCTAAGGTTGCAGCAGCAAATTTATTGTCCCATAGTACTGCTTCCAATCAGAATTACCTACGCGAGATTTTGAGAGTGCACTCTGAACTAAATAGGAGAAATAAAGAGAGTTAAGTCTTCTATTTTATACCCCCTTTTCAAGTACCTTTGTAACCCTACTCTTGGCACAAAAGCCAGACATCAAATTTTTAATTTTATGATCACTGTTCTCTTAAGCTAATAACTGGTTGCCGTTAAGTCAATTCCATCTCATGGCAAACCCATGTGTTTGAGAGTAGAATTGTGCTCCATAGGGCTCTCAGTAGCTGTGATCTTTCAGAAGATGACCTTCTGTGACCGCAGAAGATGTGATCTTTTTCAATGACCAGTCCTTCCTTTTGAGGTACCTCTGGGTGGACTCAAACCACCAACATTTCAGGCAGCAGCCAAGTACTTCAACCATCTATGCCACTTAGGGACACCTCTATTTTCTCCTACTTATTAATAATTTCTAGGCTTTTCAAAAGAAATCAGAAAGATGCCTTCATTGAGCCTGACACCCTGGTCAACATTTTACAGTGAGTTATCTTCTTTAAATCTCACAACTACCCTTTACCATTGCCCTCATTTACAGAAGAGGAAAACAGCTCAGAAGGATGGAGCTCCAACCCAGCTGAGGAATGACAGAACAAGACTCAAAGTTGGGTCTGCCTGGCTCCAAAGCTCTTTCCAATTGGCCACTTGAATGTCTCTCCTAGAAAAACCTTCACAAAATGAGGGTTACTCCATGTGTCATTTCCAAGGTACCCCAGAACACTTATAACACAAATAAGGAAAGAGAAAAAGCTTTATGGTCAAGGACACACTAATATATTGCCAGCACGCACAGAATATGAAGCAAATGTAAATGCATTCAAATATTATGGTTGTAGTGATACATGTTAACAGGAGACCTATTACTCATAATTGATTTTACTAATATTTTAGCATCTGACCTGTTTTTCTTAATTGAATTGAAATCACTTATACAACACATTTGTTTTACTGACTTTGGAAAGATATAATCACCTTCATTTATACTTTTATTTTTAAAATAGATTTGTTGGTTTTTCTGTTGCTTTCTTTCTTTCTTTATTAATAATTCCTGAACCATGGCCTTAAAGACAGCAAAACTCAATTTGCTTTTTGTTTCCCTAGGAAACTCTTGGAAAATTGCAGTTGTTTTAGTATAAGGGGAAAATAAATAAATAAATAATAAAGAAAGAGTTTTCGCACCATGATTGCTGAGTTCACCCTGAACAAAAATAAAATATGTCCACTAAGCCCTTCCCCAAAATCACTGACCAAATCACCAGGGTGCATACTAGGGAACCATTCTTTCCTGTTCAACATAGCAGAAATTAGTCATTTCAGAGACCTTAAAATAAAAAGAAATTGTAAGTTTGCATAAAACACTTTACCACTGGGAACAGGATAAAGCAGAGAGAGAGTTATACCTCAAACTCATCTTCCTTGGGATAGGTGACTTGCTCTGCCAACCTGCAGAGATCATCAGTCTCTTAGATTTGCTAAAGCCTGGCCAGCAACATACCAAGAATGAGAATTCAGGAACATACCAGGGGATTGTTCATTAAAACAGGTAAAAATTGTGGCTCTAACCTCAGGCTTCATCTGGGCACACATCCATCAGTTTCTGCCCGGGGTTAGCTGAGGCTTGGAGGAACATGCTAAAATTAGGGGAGGTTCATTTTTGTTTTTCCAGTTGGCAAAGCTTGCCTTGGAAGAGAAACAGAATTGGTATACCAGGCTTTAATGGATTATAACACAACTGGGCATTGGGTGAGAAGGAAGGAGGAAAAAAAAAAAAAGACAAGCAAAGAAAAATAATTATTTTTGAGAACTTGCAAGAAATAGGCCTTGCTGGCCAACCATGGCCGTAGGTTGACATCTGTTGTATGTTAGTTTTGAATGCGTCTGTTTCTTAATAAATGATCTCAGAACTTCAGTGATAGCATCCAAGGGAAAAATTATAAAATGAGCTTGAGGAAATATTTTTTCTGGGTTCCTTCTCCCTGTGCCCAACAGGGAAAGAGCCGATAGAAGCCCTGCCTAGTCTAACTTGAGGCCACCCATTGGCTGGTAGGACTAGGATGAAACATCAGCACCTTTAATGTGGGGTTGAAAAACCGAAAGCCAGGAAGTTAAAAGGACTTAGGGGAAAATGTCCTTTGGCCTTCCGCTGCGTGACAGGATTCTGAAGTGGCAGCTAGTGAGCAGAGTAGACTCAGTTAGTCCAGTCAGAGGAAAAAAGCAGCAAAACCAGAGGACCAACATCAGTAATATCTTTGAGTACAGTGATGAAAGAGTGAGCATGGCTCTGCCAGAAAGGCGGGTCTCTTCATCATGTTTCCCAAAGCAGTTTTCGTCTCTGGCCAACTGTCAGAGCAAATGAGCCCTGCCTTTTGGCTGGTATTTATTGAGCACCTAGTAGGTGCTTCCTGCAAAGAAGATTCTATGCTGCTCTTCTCACCAAGCATAAGATTGTTTGAGATGGAGAGAAGGGCAATTTTGTTTTCTATAAGGGCAGAGAGAATAACACGAAGAATGGAATTACGGAAAGTACATTTTCATATTGATAGGAGTCCAGTATTCTAAAATCACAGAAGATTTTGAGGAGGACTAAAGCTGTGGTGAATTAAATCCCTTTGGTCCTCCATCTGTGTTCTGTTGCTGAGTCAGTGATGGAAAAAGTGAGATAAGGAACTTGACAACAAGGGTAGATAGAGAAGAAATCAAAACAGGTCCTCAGTCACTCCTATTATGGAGAGTTCCTTGGAGCTCTTTGGAAATTTGATAGATTGAATCCATTTGAGAATAAAGAACTTTCAATTCCCACTGCCTATATAATAACCAGCTCCACAGAGTGAAGGTGATCCAATGAGGAGAGAAAATTCATTTGCCTTCCTTATGCAAATGCCATTTGACTTGTCCCTACCAAGAAATACTGTTTCCCTCTTTGTTGTCTGATTTGGGGTTAAAGGTTACCACCAAAAAGAGACCACAGCCCATAAATTTTGGGTGACATGATTTCTCAGCATTATGTACTACAAAGATTTACATCACTTTTGATCATCTTCTGATTTTATACCTTACATGAACCAAAACACATTCAATCCTGAGGTGGTATCAATTATCTGCATAAAAGCAGAGTAGTTTTGTTTTTGTTTCTGTTTTTAAGTCTATGTATTTTGTCTCCACGATGAAATTTATCCATATTGTATTTGAGTGGATTTTAAAGTTTTTATGCAGATGGTGGCCTTGGATTGGACACAGTCTTAAAGTGCTTCCCTGATCCTTTATTTTATTTTTTCTCTCCCTCTTTCTTTCCGATCTAGGTGCTCTTACTCAATTGTGCTGTTTCTATCCTTGTCTACTTAGCAACAACAATGGAAAATGAGACTTAAAAGTGATAATCCATCATATTTTTTTATGCTACTAAGCTAATAAAAAAAATAAAACTCCCAGTCATTTATTTCATCTCATTCGTTGTCGATCCGTCCACATTTTTTACCTCCTTACCGTGATTTTCTTTGTGCTATGGTTCCCAGCCACAGCCAGCTTCCTGCTGAATTAAACTGCAACCCAGACAAAACCAAAGAGCACATCACCCCCAAAGTTCACTCAGAAGGTCACCCCTGGTGAGACGGACATTGCCAATGTGCTAGAAAGATTAGAGGCTACTTTGATGAAATGTGCGTCTGTTCTTTGCTCCTGGTCCTCAGAGTGGAAGATCACATGGGTTGCTATTGCCTTGCATTGTTTAAGAGTTTTGATGAGCAGCTCCCATAAAAATTCTCCACTGACCAAAGAGTGTGTGTGTGTGTGTGTGTGTGTGTATGTTTCATACAGCACTTTAGAATGATCAAGAAGTTCAAAAGGACATCATGGCAGAGTTAGCCCTTTCTAGGGTTCACGATCTATTAGGCCACGCTTCCTCAAGGTCTCTCGATAGCCCTTCTGATTTATTTGATGGCCATTTCTGTTCATTCCAGATTGTATTAAATCTCTTTTGCAGCTTCAAATACCTCTCTCACGCTGCAGTTTTAGCATTTGGGTGCTGATCATACCAGCACCTGGACTTTTGTTATTTTTCCACCACTTTGATGGTTTTCTTCCGTCGTTCTGTTTTCGCTGGCTTCCACTTTCATCTCAAGTCTCTGTTCTGCAGTGGTGTTATCTATTCATTTCAGAGAGTCCAGCCATTCAGCCCTCTGAAGAAGAGGCCATTCCCTCCCTTCTCAGGCCTGGCTTCCACAGTGGGTAGTCCAGGCTTTGAGCCTTTCATCAGGCAATTGTGGAGACCCCTCTTAGGGCCAACGCTTTGGTGATACGATAAGGATTAGTGTATCATGATTTCGTTTTTATCAACCTCTTCTGTATCTTCTCACTTTTTATTGAGATACAGAGGTTTCTGTTATGGCAAGCATTTTTATAAATAGCTTCACCTCTGATCATCTCAAATAATGAAAGGTAGGCCATCTCATTTCCATTTGTGGATTTTCCACAGATGATATACATATCCTATTCCTAAGGTGTGACTAAACGGTCACAACATTGAATAGGCTCTTGTGGCATAGTGCCTAAGGCATTTGACTGCCTAGTGGTTTCCACTCCTGGGAAGGAAGACTGGGCAATCTACTTCCATAGAGACACTGCCTCAGAAACCCAAGGAGGGGTCACTATGAGTCAGAACCAACTTGACAACAGTGAGTTTGGTGTCTTTGGTTTTGAGACCTTGAGGATTTTATTTCTGGACCTGTCAGGATCTCTGCCTTAGGCTTTATATAAGTCACTTAACCCTAAGGCTACCACACTTTTGTTCCCTGTAAAATCCCTGAGATTAATTTAAAAAAAAAAAAAAAACTGACTGCCATCGCATCAGATCCGACTCATAGTGACCCCTCCTTGGGTTTCCGAGGTGGTATCACACTACAGAAGCTGATTGCCCAACCTTCCTTCCAAGGAGTGGCTGGTGGGTTTGAACCATCAGCCTTCTGGTTAGCAGTCAAATGCCTTAGGCATTATGCCACCAGAGCTCCTCTGAGATGAATATTGCATATTATTTTCCCAAAATAAATATTTCACATGTTTTATTTCAGAATCTCTAGTGCCAAGAATCTATTTTATATATATATATATATATATATATATATATATATATATATGTATTATAACCTCCTATTTTTTTTTTCCTAAACTAATTCAGTATTTCATACCAAGAAAAGGGAGCTAAGAGTAAAGTTCCATGAGGTACAGATGTCCAGGGAGCAGCACTTAAATGTGGCAGGAGCTTACTTTGAGACTTAGTCATAGGAACTCCTTCTTTATGCTATAGGTAAACATATGTGATAAACCCTGCCTGGACTCCCCTTTCCCTAGTCTGAGTGGATAAAATATTAAAAGGTACAAAAGAAGTTTGAATAAATTAATGAAAAACAGAACCAAAAGGAAAAAGAGAGAGAGAGAGAGAGATTAACTTCAAATATATTTTTAACATCTGAGGACAACGTCATGATTGGCACCAAGGCTTCGTACAAACACTCCATGTAGCACTCCCAGACTGGAAAGGCTAGAAAGGATGAAACAACAATGATATAACAGGGCTGGTGTATGTTCTGAATCACATGAATTAGTTTTCTGTAGATTATCATGAGATCCAATTAATTAAAAATCAATTGTTAGCTCATGGATGGAATATTGCTAAAGATCCATATAAATTATCTCTTGTGGCAGGAATGAATAATAATGTGAAAATGTACAAATAGAAAGGGAGATAACATTAGTGACAAAAATCTTGGGAAGAAATAATAAGGCAGCCTCTTTTTTCACTTGCGAAAACCCTCCTCCTGTGAAAATTTTCCTTAGACTTGCCAACCTGAATAGAAGTTTGTAAAGACCAGGAAATTAGTTTTCCATATCTAGCATGTGACAATGTTTAAAGAGCACTAGACAAGGAGTCAGGAATCCTTATTTTTAAGTCCCAGCTCTACCATGAGTGGTGTGACCTGGACCAAATCAGCAAACCTCCCCGGGCTTCATCTACCCCATCTGTAAGTGGTTGATGATGAACATGCCTGCTGTCTGTCACCAGGGCTTTTGTAAGCATTGAACAATCACCTTTAAACTGCATTCTCATGACACAACAACAACAAAATAATAATAAATGTAACTTTTAAGAACAATTTGGAGGTAGCCATTATGATTTTAATACAAAACATATTATTCTGCAGTCTGGATAATATGTGGAGTGAAAGCGACAGAATCCCTAAATATCTAAGCCGCTGGCCTCGGACATTCACAGCAGTGGCTCGCCCTTCTCAAGTCTAGGCTGGAGCCGAGAGAATTCATTTCAGGATCTTCCTTCGGTTCCTGCTTTTGTGGTGTCTGCACAATGTGGATCAAGCCTGGCAGGTGGAGAGGCAGCAGTTTCCATGCCTCCAATAAATTAACTCGTTTTCATGGATGTTTTGCAGCTGCCCTGGAAACAGCCTAGCAGTTTTGAAAAAGAATTGTTGCAGCCATGAAGAAGGTATTGGTATTGTGTGTGTGCATGAGTACAGCATACTTTTAAAAACCTGTCACTTCACCTGCACCAAATGGAAACAATGCCAAGCTGTGCCTATGTTTTTCATTTATTTTCAATCAAACTTACTTTAACTGCTCACCTTTCCTTCCCCAGAATTCCAGCTGGTTAAATATTATTATGTAAGTAGCAATTGCAACAAATGTCTTAATATAATAATATATATTTAAACCTCAGCCCTGAACATTCATAATTCTAGTAATTATTTACAAAAACATTCAAGCTTTAAAAAGAGGAGGTGTGTTTGAGCAGATTTTTTTTTATATTTGACTAATATTAGAATTAATGAAATACTCATGTATAGAAAAAATTATACTACTATGGAAAGCTTTTCATTTTTCTAACAGGCTTCAGAGCACTGCTTCCTAAAGCTGGAACTAAGACCTGATTATGAGGTCTGAAGTGATCAGGATTATTATTAGAAGTATGTACAGTGTACCTCAAATAATAGAATGCCTTCTGGTGGCACAGTGGTTAAAGTACTCTGTTGGTAACCAAAAGGTCAGCAGTTCGAACTCACCAGCCACTCAGAACAAGAGAGATGTGGCAGTCTGCTTCCGTAAAGATTTACAGCCTTGGCAACCCTATGGGGAAATTCTACTCTGCCATATAAGGTCACTATGAGTTGGAATAGACTCGAGACAGTGGGTTTGGTTTGGACAGCAGTGCCTCACTCACAGTTATTACTGGAAAATAAGATCTCCCATATGAATTAATTTTCGGAAGCATATCTCTACTATAAGTGCCTAAACTATTTTACTTTATTTGGTGGTGGGGTGGGGGAAGCCTTTCAAAATATATTATGTAAGTCCCTGTCTTCTTAGAGTTCATGGGTTAATCCATTCCTAATGATTCCAAGTCATTATAAACATTAATTATTATGGTGTGTCCAGTATGCTGTAATACAGGATGTCCTCAGGAGCTCTGAAGGTGCGTCTGGGTGTTTGCCCCATCTTAAAGGGCCCCACGCTGCCATACTTTTCTGTGTTTTTATGCCTAACTCTTATCATTTTAAAAAAAATCTCTTCCCACAGTCTTTACTGTTTCTCCTTGCTCCTGTGAGCAGATCTCTACTCCTTTCTACAGAGTTTTATTTTTTTATATGCTTTATATACTAGAAAATCAGATATGAAGGTTATCAGAATTATGTCTTATCTAAGAGTAAATCATTTCAGAGTGAAGGCCAGAGGGATACATTTTTATGTACATATATGAACTAAAGTTCTTGGGTTTTTAGTGTTAGCTTTGTGGATCTTTCTTTTTCTTCCTCTCTCTCTTTTTTTTTTTTTTGTACTTTTTACTGACTTTCAAATGAGAGATGTTCAATCCATGTCTATTTATTGGGCATCAATCATGTGCCAAAACTGGTGATTTCCACCTTATTGTCTGAATATTCAAGTCTTCCTTGAGAGATAGGTAGGTATTGTTTCTTCGGCTTTTCAGGGGAGGAAATTGAAGCACAAAGAATATAATATGTGTGTCCCCAGTCACACAGCCACTAAGTGAAAGGTGTTACGACAAGTATTTATACTTCTGTGGTAGCGGTTCTAATTTAGTATTTTTTTAGCAGACTATTTCCCTCACCTGTGGATATATTGGAAATAACCAATCTGCCAATAGTCTTCATAACAATCTTTGGTGTGTAAGTGAGGGTAGGATTTCTGTTCTTTTAACTTCCATTTGAAGTTAGTGCCTCACTAACACAGTGTCTCACTCACACTCTGCTCCCAAAACAATATCGGATGATTAACCAAGATTTTTTAAATAATGATCATGCACAAGTTATGTACAGATGAAACTTTCTAAGAACAATGGCTATCTTTCATGTTTTGGAAAATTTGTCTGTGCTTTTCACACCTTGTTTAAAAGAAAAATCAAGCAAGACCAAGTTGAACATAAATGATTTAAAAAAAAGAAAAACTATAAAAGAGCTTGAAATAGAACTCTTTTCAAAGATACGAATTCCAGGTACATTGCAGCTTTCCTATGGGATTAGTTTGTTGATGGAAGAATTTGTAGCTCATAATTAGAAACTCTTTAGTTCATTCATTCATTCCGACAATAACGTTTATTGAATGCCTGCTGGGTCCCAGCAGGGATGCACAGGCGTATCAGACACAATTTCAGGAAACAGACATTTTGGCCAGAATTTGAAGACTATGAGTCAGAGCCCAGCTGCCATATGTTACAAGCATTCCCTTACTTGAAACTGGAAGCTTTAAAGCGAAGCTTAACTTGTTCTTAAATGAGCCTTGATTCTATTAGAGTGATCACAAGGATTGCTTGTTCTGCGAAGAAATTTGGAGAAGTCGTGTAATAATGTTTTCCTGTTCCCTGACAAGGCATTCAGTAGCCCTGTCCAAGATCATTTAAAATAGCCTGGATATAATCGGAAGTGATGTGCCTCTGTGGAAAACACTTGGAGGATGCCTGTCGGCAAATGATGTTTTAAACTCTAGTTTTAATTTAGACCTGTTGTCAGGTTTCTTATGAGAATTTATGTGTTTAAAAATGTCATCTCTAGAAAGTTCATGTAAGTTAAGAAACAGTGGAAGTTTCTTTTGAAATCATAATTACCGATTCTGTGGATTTTCCTATACGTTCTGCTTTGTAATCAGATTTATAAAGTTAACTTCTCTCCCTCCCTCCCATTAACTTGCTCTGTCAGTGAATCATCATATTTTGCATTAGCTAAAAGCCAATGATCTTCAATAATGCCACCTTATCATATCTGATCATCATAATTTAGCAAGGTAATCATAGGCATAAATTTTGAATGAAGTAACATTGCATTGTTTATGTGGTTTCTTTTCCATTGTAGTTTAACATTTAGATGATTTCTGTTGGTTTTAGTTACACACAGAAAGGAAGTGATAATCTTCTAGGAATTATTGATTTTTTTTTATTATTATTATTGATTTAGAATGTTAAGGGACACAGCAGATCTTTGTGAGAAAGCATTTCAGGCAGAATCATAGTATGTTTACTAATTAAACTTAATTTTCTTTCTTAAGAGTGTTTGAAAGAGAATAAAAAATGTTTCCAGAGAGTAAAAACTCTATGTTATTGAAGAATCACTTTTAAACATTCAGAAAATATTTTTGAAATGGGGTACATAAACCACTGGTTTTTATGAAGACATATTTGTAGTATATAGTATACACAACCTTTGATATTGAAGAATGTGGCCAGGTTGACAGTGACCAAACATCTACTTCCAAAGTATAAGATTCTCTTATTTGGGTACTCTGAGTACATATACAGTTGTCACTAACTGAATGGCTAAATAAACTCATTGTTCATACTGTTCACCAGTATAGTTTTTATTGCTCATATATTTGTAAGTCTAGTTGTGGTTAGGAGCCCTGGTGGCACATTAGCTCAGCTGCTAACCAAAAGTTTGGCAGTTCAAACCCACCAGAGACTTTGCAGGAGAAAAGACCTGGCAACCTGCTCCCATAAAGATTACAGCCGAGGAAACCATAAGGGCCAGTCTTAATCTGTCATGCAGTGTCTCTGAGTTGGAATGGACTTGACAGAACACAACAACAACAAGCTGTGGTTAGTAAACCATTCTAATTCAATGACTATTCATTGTGTATCAACTATGTGCCAGATACTGGAGGTTTTCACATGCATTGTTTGACTATTCAAGTCTTAAAAAATCCTAAGAGATAGACATTATTCTTTCAATTTTGCAGGTGAGGAAACTGAGATTCAAAGAATATAAGTAACTTGTCCCCAGTCACAGCCACTAAATGTTAGAACTTGGATGGCAAATTTTATTTTCTAACTTCAAATTTAGTCCTGTTTGTACCATACCTGCTGCTTTCAAAGGAGTATTCATTCATTCAGTAAATATTTATCAAATAGCTTGTATATGTCAGCAACTGTGCTAAGCTTAAAATAGAACTCTTTATAAAAGTGAATAAGATATATGTACTCCCTGCCTCTGGAGTCTAGAGTCAAGTAAAGAAATCAGAAAATATAAAAAATTATTACAAAAAACAGTTTAAAGAATCAGATTTCCAGGATGGGGAAAATCAGGATACCAGTGGAAGCTCCAAGATAACATGATGTACAGTAAGGATTTGGTCAAGAAGGCAGTAATTTTTATACTTAGATCTTAGGGTGGAAAAAAAGTAGGTATGTATGTATGTAGGTAAATAGGTAGGTAGGTAGGTAGATGTCTGATGATATCAAGTGCTATCAAGGATGTGGAGCAACTGGAACTCTCATACATTGCTGAAGGGAATGCAAAATAGTACAGTCACTTTGGAAAATTATTTGGCATTTTTTTTGTGAAGTCAAGCTTCTACTTCCCATGCTATCTAGCAGTTCCATTACTAGGTATTTACTCAAGTAAAATGAAAATTGTTGTTTATATAAAATACTGTATATATATGTTCACATCAGTTTTATTTGTAATTGCCAACAAAAGGAAATAACCCAAATGTCCTCAATTGAGGAATTGATAAACAAACTGTTGAATGGAATATTATTCAACAGCAAAAAGGAAAATATTGTTGATGTGCCTGATAACATGGAAGAACCTTGAATGTACTATGCTAAGTAGAAGAAACTAGAGTCAGAAGACTACATAATATATGATTCCACTTAAATTATTTAAAGATGAAACTATAAGGAGAGAAAACATCAGTAGTAGTCAGGAGTTTGGGGTGGAGGATAAGTTGACTACAGAGAAGCATAGGGTAGTTTAGGGAGGGTGCAGAACCGTTCTATATTTTGATTGTATTCTTGGTTACACAATTGAATGCCTTAGTCAAAACTTGAAGAACTACACACTAAAAAGGGTGGATTTTACTATATGCAAATTACCTTTTAATTTTAAAAAAATGGGGAAAAAAACCTCTGAGATCTGAAGGATGAATTAAAGTTCAATTCGTCCACTTTGTCACAGCAACAGCAACAAACACCATTAAACAGAGAGCACCCCTATGTCTCACTATACTTGGAGTAGATGAAATATTATTAGTGAAAAATAAGTAATTGTTATGTAGTCATTTATGTCACTCTACAAATTGAACAGTGATTGCTGTGACAATACAAAATATGTTTTTTTCTCTTCTCATTTTTTAATGCCTAAACCTAACATGGTGAGAGGAAAACAGTTTCTTACTGGTTTTGTTACAAATGTTGAAATCTGTAAGCTATGCTATAAATCTAATATAAGCATTACTTATAAGAAGACAAAGTTTTTGTCTGATTTGAACTAGTTAAATGGCAGTTTGACCTTGGGATAATAAAGAAAACAAGACAACAGAACAAATATGATAATATCACTTATTTTATTGTTTAATAATAGGCAATGGTCAGACATGGACAGCTTAACTATTCACTTCCTTGGAAGCAGGGCTATCTACCTCATGACCTCTCTCAGCTTCTTCCAACTTTAACATTTCCTTTTGTCACTCTTCCTTATTTATAATGCCTTTTCCACATTTAAAACCAGTTGCTGTTAAGTCCATTCCAACTCATGCTGACGCCACAGGTATCACGGTAGAACGGTCTTCCTTAGGGTTTTCCATGGCTAATTTTTCAGAGTTGGAGTGTCAGGCCTTTCTTCTGAGGTGTCTCTGGGTAGACTCAAAGCCCCAACCTTTTGGTTAGCAGCTAAGCATGTTAACGGTTGCACCAGCCAGGAACTCCTTTGCCACATTTCCTCTGTTATATTCCAAGGATCAAAGGTGTTGTAAATCAAGCCATTATGGTCTAGTTTATGAAAGTCAATTTCACAGTACAACATGTACTTAACCTTTGGAATAACAGGAGAGTTGGGCTCTCTGAGACTATTATTGTACTTAAGCTTTTACAACAAATTCAATAATGCATTTCAATAGTATCTCAATAAGGTGTACCATAGTTTACACAAACAAGTGACTTTTTCTCATTTTTATTGTGACATTTTGAAAATTCCTTTATCTATATTTTACTTAAGATGTGTTGTCAAATATCTCAAGACCATGTGCTTTATACAAATAATAAGCCCATGTATCACTATAGTCACTTAACAAATGTAGACGATAATTTATTCAAACTGCACTGAAAATTAAGTGGTTCTGTTTAAGATTATTATGTAATCAAAGCCATTTGTTGAGTCATTACAGGAAGTGAACCAAATTCTATATTATATGACATGTGTGCAAAAACTGTTTATGAAAAGGATAGTGGTGATCCAATTTGGAGACAGTAAATGTCTTCTTTACCTTGTGATTTTTCTGTAGAATAGCATGAATTATGAAATTGTTATTTTTTACTTTTTCTAACAGATTTGTTATTTTCCTTGAAGTCTTTTAGAAATGCCAGCATTGGCCTTTGTGCTTTTAATTTCCTCGTCTTCCTATCTAACATTCTCTTATCAATATTTAGAGACCTTTAATTATTCCAAAATGCAAACGAACACCCTTCAAGAGTTAATTTCATATGTAGCAAGTAATTTCTTAAATGTACAAATGACAACATTGTTTTCAAACAGGATAATTACAGTATGTTCATTAGTAAGTAATTAAATAATTTACTAAATTGTGCAATAATTCATAATGATACATGCTAACCCTGCTCAATTACAAGAGCTAGTGATAAAAGAATTTCTTGCACACATGCCTAAATTTTATTAGAGTAGTAATTTTTGATTACTGAAGAAGTCAGTTTCCCATTTTCAAAATACTGGAGTGCTGAACTCAAGGAATAATTAATAACATTTTTGAGAGCAGAGGCATCATGGTTAAGAGTGCATACCCTAAAAGCAGTTTACATAGATATGAATGTTAGTTACACCACTTACTAGCCTTGGGCTATTGAACAAGTTACCTAACTTCTCTGTGCCTCAATTCCCTTATCAGTAAAATGGGGGTAATAAAAGTACAGAGTGTTAGGGCATGAACCAGATGATAAATGATCATAAAATAAGAACCTGCCAGAGTAAGTCCCCAGGAATTGTTAACTGGTAGGAGAGGTAGTAGCAGCAGCAGCAACTGTGTTCTATAAATATTGTGAAGCCATTTCAATTTTGGAAAATTACCTTTGGGGGCACCAGTGTTAACTGGATGCTGAAAACTCAGCATGGATTTTGGAACCTCTGAATGGGATGCCTGATTAAATCCACTTCCATCTTACAAAATGTAAACATGGTTTTTATTCAAGAGAAGGGTGTTGATTATTTCTTAATATAAATCTAATGTATTTAGAATAATTTAACGTATTTATTAAAAGAAAAATATATACCCAAGTCTGTTCTTGTTTTAGTGTTCACAACACACTTCCCCAGTGCAGTACTGGACATAAATAATAGATGAAGTTCTGGGAGCAGAGAATAGACTTCTGATCAGAGACTGTCAGCCCAGATGAATCCCATCCTATAAGCTGGAGCTTAAATGTGAGCATCAAAACCACTATTGGCATGTGGCACAACTGTCTGAAATGTCAATAGTTATAAAATGAGTATTTCCTAATGCAGAATAATTGATTACTTTGCTTGACTGAACAGAAACATATTTTCTCTGCAAAAGCAAAATAATGCCAGCATTTGCTCCTGGAACTTTGATAGCTGAGAGACTTGGATTTCTCGGTAAAGCCCACTTTACTCTGTGGTCCTTGATCATGCAGGACAAAAAAAACAGGGAAAACCATATGTAACTGCTGACCTTTTCTCCATTATTTGAAAAAATATATTTTAAGATAGCTCTTTAAAAAAATAAAACATGGCCTCCACATGAAGCATCTATATTAATAGAACTGTCTCAGATAATTTTCAAAACAGAAGTGGATGAGATACAAAATCAAATAACATTCCATTTATCTTGTTCATCCTAAAATGTTCTGCTTAGCTTTTCACTCTGACGAGATAACACCCATTTCCAGTTTTATTCTTCCTCAGTGTGCTGTGATGTGGAACTCTTTTGCTCTATGTGTTTTAACCAAAACCAAACTCACTGCCATTGAGTTGGAGCCAAATCATAGCGACCCCTCCTTGGGTTTCTGAGGTGGTTACACTATGGAAGTGGATTGCTCATCTTTCCTATGTGTTTTATTAAGTGTAATTTAGCTTTATGACTATCAAACCAACTACTAATCCTTACAATGAGACTATGAAATAGGCATGCTGCAAAAGACATTTATTTTCTGAAGCACAATTCCCTTCTTCTGACCTCAAGTTTTCATTTCAAAAATCATTTTACCAACTGTCAAGTTTGCAGAGCTCCATACTAGGCACTTTGAGGAATGCAGAAGAGATAGCTGCAACCTACATTTTGAGCTTTTTACTTTGTGCTACTATAAACCTGCACTACTAGTTATCCCTGTCCAATGAGAAATAGATTTTCTGTCTCTATACTTTTACCTGTGTTCTGCCATCCTTCTAAGATGCTTTCAATTCCTATTTCCTTCCATGGTGATTCAATTTGTCCTTTAAGGTCTACCTCAAGTAGTACTTTATCCATGAACTCTTTCTTCTCATGAAGCTCAAGTTTAACCCTGCACAAAATAATTTCTCGTATTCTTGGATTACATAGTACTTTATTTCTGGAAATCTTACAATGCAGGTTATATATTCTGTTTTGCCTTATAAGCATTGTGTTCATTTTCCTACTAGACTTCAAGCTTCTTAGGGGAAAGACTGACATATTGAACTGTGTCCTTCTCCCTCCATGCCCGAGCACAGTGTAATGCACAAAGATGTTTGGACATTGTTCACTGGATGGGTGATGAAAAATTATGTTCTCTCCTTGAGACCTTGCTCTTCTTGTAGGAAATAAGACATAAAAATCTTGCTAAACTATGAGGCCTCTTAAGCCAAGGTGTTTTATCTTTGTATCCCTGATACTTAGCAAGTGCTAAATAAATGCTTGTTGAATATGTATAAATTCAATATGTTATATATATATATATATATATATATATATATATATATATATATATATATATATATATATATATATATATATATATAGAGGAGCTCTGGTGGCATAGTGCCTAAGGCATTTGACTGCTAACTAGAAGGCTGGCAGTTCAAATCCACCAGCCACTCCTCGGAATGAAGGTTGGGCAGTCTATTTCCATAGTGATATTGCCTCAGAAACCCAAAGAAGGGTCGTTATGAGTCAGATCCAACTCGACAACAGTGCGTTTTAGAGAAGTATATGTATAGATTTGTGGAAAGCTTAGCAAAAGTACATGCTGATGGTCATGCTCTTTTCAATGAATATTAAAGGTTAAAATTTTATGTCAAGCACAAGCTCCATGTGTATAATAATATATAGAGTGGTGGTGGTGATGTCTCCTCTGTGTCCTAAGCCCTACTAAGAGGTGATCACTCTGCCTTTTCTTTGTTATTTATTTATTCCGTTTCCTTATGTTATTTATGTTATTCTTATTCACATAGGAGGAAACAAAGGTTTGCTCAAGCTCACTCAGCTAGTGAGTGGGATGGAGGTTGGTTTTAAGCCCAGGTTTGTTGCCAAAATTTAATCTACTACACCACAAAAATCAATGAGACAAAGAAACTCCTTGGAGAAGTAAGTAGACAAGGATTAGAATAGAGAAAGGGATGAAGGAGTTCCAGAAAAGTAGATGGGAAATAATCCTGAAAGCTCTCATGAGGTGTTGAATTTACAGGAGTCCTTTGAAGTCTGTTCCTATCCCTCATTCTACAGGTGAGGTGCCTAATATCCTGAGACGTAAAACAACTTGCCCAGGGTTACATGGGAAGCTGCTGGCAGTGTGAGACTAGAACCCAGGTCTCCAGGTTCCAAGTTCACTCTTATTTCTCCTACTCCCTTCACTAAAACAATAATGGTTTCCTGAATGACTCATTCTATTGACAGCTCCAGGAGTAGGGTGAGAACACAAAGGGATAGAGGGTCCTCTGGCATCTGGTTTTCATCTCCCTCTGCTGCCTTAGCAGGAGTACGTGTAGTGAAATACCTGCTACCTAGCTGTTTTGTGGAGGTTGTTCAACTCTACATGCCAGTGAACTTTACTCTTTTCTTCATTGTGAAGGTTACAACACCTATGCCATGTGTCTGAATTTCCCAATAGGCATATAAGCTTTGTGGTTCCAGAAATCTCAGAATCATCATTGTCTCAGTCTCTCCAAATCTTTCACATTCAACATCCCATTACATTAATGTTGTTGTTGTTGTTATGTGCCGTCGAGTCTGCCCCGACTCATAGCGACCCCTCCTTGGGTTTCCGAGGCAGTATCACTATGGAAGTAGGATTGCCCAACCTAATAGCCACCCTTAATAATTTGCAGCCATCTGTTAACACTGTCCCCTCCTTTAAGGATGTTCAAACTAACTCAGGGAACTGATTTCTATAGTTTTCAGAGCATAGGTCAGCAGATTAATGAGCATCTCAAGATCAGGGCTGCAATCTTATTCTTATTTAATTCTCCAGCTTATAGCATAGTGCTAGGCACATTAAAAAAAAAAAAAAAAAAACTCACCGCCATCGAGTCGACTCATAGCAACCCCTTCTTGGGTTTCCAAGGCAGTATCATTACGTAAGTAGGTTGCCCAATCTTCCTTCCGAGGAGTGGCTGGTGGATTTGAACCTCCAGCCTTCTGGTTAGCAGTCAAGTGCCTTAGACACTATGCCACCAGAGCTCCCATATATACATAAATAAATAAATAATTGAAGTTGCTTCATTCCATCAAAATAGAATACATTTGTTTCATAGAATACATATGTATGGATACATGTATATTTAAGTCTATACCTACATTTGTCTTAAAATCACAGATAAGATAGACAAGTAATATTAATCTGCTCATCCCCTCCCGCTTGACATCTATAAATAAGGGGCCCTTTGTCACCTTCAAGGAACCACCTTCAGTGGTTAAGCACTCAGCTGCTAGCTGAAAGGTTGGTCATTCAAACCCACCAGCCACTCCATGGGAGAAAGATGTGGCTGTCTGTTTCCTTAAAGATTTCGGTCTTGGAAACCTGATGGGAGCAGTTCTACTCTGTCCTATAGGGTTGCTATGAGTCAGAATCAACTTCACAGCAATGGATTTACAGGCTGTCACCTTTTTCGGTTTCCAGGTCTCACCAGTATTAATTCATTTACAAGTGTTCCTTTATGAGGCACTAGCTCCTTCCAGAATAAAAATTAAGCAAAACTCTGAGCTACGAAGGTAAAGTTTTGCCTTCTTGGTAGCTTCCTAAGGAGCCTTGCTTAGAACTCTCTGGGTCTGACCCTGTTTGGTCTATAGAAAACCTGGTCCCCTGGCTCTGTGACAACCAAAATGGCCCATGTCCTAAAGATCACAAGACTTTGGTGTTAATGGCTAAGGATCCAGCTGAGTCAGGCTGCCTAGGACCACATTAACCTTTCACTGATCCCTTTCTTGTTCAGTTACAAAGAAATTAATTGAATTAGCAATCTGCCACACACTGGAGAGAGAGAGAAGCAGCCCCAGGTGAGACAATAATGCAGAGCCAAAATTCTCCCTCTTATGGGTATCAGTAAACTGTGACAGCATCTTTATAGTTGTAGCCACCTGCAGACTTGAGATTCTCCCCAATACCACTGTATGCATTTCAGGGTGATGCATCATGACATGAGATTCTGTGTGGTGAAAAACCAATCATACTTTCATAAAGGCAAATATCATTTCTTTATTTTACCTCTGAAAGTGAGAATATTGGCACCAATTTATGGATCATATTCCTGTCTAGATCTCTGCAGAAATGCACAGGGATTTTCTCATGGGCTTTTTGGAACAACCGGGCATCAGAAGTGTTCATCCACTTCCTTGCTAAGTGACAGATCCAATGTGAATCTCAGCACACAGGAACACCATGTGGGGTGATGGCCATCTCTAGGGGACTCTGAGATGAATTACATTTGTTCACAAGCATGCTGTATATCTTCTTTTTCTGAAATTAGCTAAAAGAAAAATTTGAGTCAGAAACTAATATATAACATAATCTCATTTACGGTAAAGAATTTCCAGCATGGTTAATTACTTTCATATAAGTAGAATTATTTCTCTGTTTTGGGTTTTTTTTTTTTTTTTTTTTTTTCTTCTTCTTTCTGAAACTATAAAACCAATCCACTGCCATTGCATAATTTCTGACTCACAGTCAGTGAATACACACAAAAAGCTTTTATATTGTTCTGTATCCAACTCTACCTGAGAACTTTTTTTTTTTTTTTTTTTTTCCAGAATACTTGGTAAGAAGAAAGAAAAAAAAACTGAAAGAATATTATAGCAGTGTTTTCTCCCATAGTAGGTACTCTATAAGCATTTTTTAAATTATTTGTGATCCAAAAAATTATTCCTACATTTTAATATGCTTTGGGTAAAAGTTTGCACTGACCTATGTATCATTTACTGCTCCAATTCAATAGTGTTGGAGGGAGATATAAATCCTTTCATTCCTGACTGATTTATTTGGTTGGGAGATTTCTAGTTCTATCAAAAATTTACATTTCAAGAGTTTTGGGGGAGGGTATGTTTTTTGTTTTAAGCGGTCTCTCAATTTTTTACTTTCAAAGTTTCATGAGGGCTTTGTGTTAATATAAAGAACATTAATATACTCTGGGTTAAAAGCTGACAACATTTCATGGAAGTATGTGTTACAAATCACATCTAGCCACACAGGAAGGGTAAGAATTAATGTCAAAATTTCTGTTGCTCATTAGTTGTGGGATGTGAATGAAATACATTTTTAAAGGTCAAGGTCAGAATTGCATTATCCTGGAGATGTCTTTGTTGAATAAATGTGTAAATATTTCAGATAAGTATTATAAGATTATATTTCTGTTGGGGAGTTATCTATAGGATGAAAGATTTGACTAGTTGTAATTGCAGGAGAACATGTCACATTACATGTCATTCCCGATTACAGATTTCATTTGAAATGTTCAGGAAATAAATACTGATTAATAGTAATGTAAGATTATACCTTAGGGTCAGATGTCTGACAGGCAGGCAAGAGGTAATGGATTTGTTCATTTTGTAAAGCACTCTTTTCTAAAGCAGAATGATGTTTTAGAGTAACATTGTGAAGTCTCAGAATTGCACATCTGGATTCATTTGAAATGAGAATGGAAGAACATACCTATAATCATACAGCCTCTGATGTTTTGCCATCCTTCACGCATACAAAGGGGAAAAAAAAAAATGTACCCAGGACCTACCTACCTCCAGGATAGTTTGGCATGACTTTCTTATACTTGGGAGTGCAAGGAAAACACCAAAAACCAAATATGAATGATGGTGTCAGTATAACCAAGAGGCGTTGTCTCACCGGGAGATGTAATTGCATCATGGGAACGTGGTGTGATTAAATTTCATAAGCGTAAACATCACAGTGTGGTATGGTTAATTCACTTGAGACTCTTGTCCACTTCGCTATGGCTGGACAGCTGAGTTAACATGGGTAGGTCTTGGCTTCACACTTTTATAATTTCTCCTTTCATATTCTTGTTGTTTTATTTGGAAATTTTTCTGAAGAAGAAAAACTGTACTAAAATGACTTTCTATAAAATCAAACTTTTATAAAGTCATGGCTTGATTTAACTAAAGATGAGCATTTTGATCTCCTAAGTCACAGCATTATATAAATGTTTGGAAGACTAAATTTTACCTTGAGGGGGGGGGGGGTAGTGTATGAATCCTTGTTCTCTACCGTGCTGATTGTCTACATATGTTTTCAATTATGTCTGCACTTAATGGCAAGGGCAACTCAGTTATATTGGGGGGGGGGATAATTCCAGAATGGTCCCTGTTTAATCACCATGAAGGCAATAATGAATACACCATTTAATATTTTAAGTTGTAAATGGAAACATAAGACCAACAGAAATCAGAATTGAAATTGCTTGAAACAAGAGCAATAGGTATGCAAATTCGACTTGTGAGAATTTTGTGTGTATGCTTCATACTATAGACATGCTTGCAAACGTTTTAAATAATGCAGACTGAGTATGTAACATCTGAAAATCACCCTAAAGAGATCCATTCATCTGTTTAAAAAAAAAAGAAAGAAAGAAAGACTGTGATTTCAGTTTCCATACGGCCAGTAAAAATGATTACGCTTTAAAATTTGGAGGGAATTAAGTCTTAGTTGCACATTAACATTCACAAAGTTGACCTTTAGAGACCTGTCCAGGGTACCACAACGTGTCATTTCTTAGGATAAGAAAACTAGAACCTTTTTAACGTGTAGATGGGTTCTCTGGTAGAGAATGCTGGTTATGGAACAGCCTGGGAATATAATGACTCATACAGGCTGGAGACTGAATTCATTCGGGTGATTCACATACAGAGTTTTCTGTTTGGCTTCGAAGTTATCAGTACTCCTGGGGTATCAACTCGGATCTCAGATTAGGTCTGATGAAGGTTACAAAGTGTTGAGTATCTCCTGGAAAGTCTTAGGAGGAGCTTACTCAGCTCCCCTGGCTAGGCCAAACCTGTCCCCGTGGCTTCGTTCTTCACGGCCCTAGAGGGGGCTGTTGCCTCCAAATAAAACTGGGCGCTCCTGGAAAATGAGGGTGACTGCAGCCCCCTAGACTAAACTCCTTTCTTCCGCCATCGACTTGGCTCTTTCTCACCCCGGGAGCAGGAGCGTGGCGTTGTTTGCCAGTCACTCGCCCCAAGGGCTTAGGGGAGAAAGTGGCCAGACGCACGTTCCGCTGGGTGCTGCGCGCAGAAAGCGCCCGGGCGGCCACAGGTGCTCCGGGAGGCAAGGAGGAGGCTGGGAGCCCCAGCGGTGGCCAGGGGCGCGGGAGGGCTGCGCGGGGCCGGGGTGGACCCGCGGAGCGGCCGCCGCCGCTCACCTGCCCGCAGGGGCGGGGCGGGGCGCGGAGCTGGAGCTCCCAACCTCCAGCCTCCCGCCTCCCGCCCGGGGAGGAAGCGGAGGGGCGCGGTGTAAACAGAGCGGCGGCCGTGATGTCAGCCGGTCACATGGAGCCTCTTATGGCTCGGGATGGCTCTAGGCGGGCAGGCAGCTGCGGCAGCTGCTGCTGTGGCTCGGGCGGCGGCGGCGCGGCGGCGGCAGAGGGGGCTCTGGGGTCGGACCATCCGCTCTCCCTGTGCTCTCCGCACCGCGGCTTAAATGATGTATTTTGTGATCGCAGCGATGAAAGGTGAGCCCAGGCGCCCCACAGGGGCCGGGTGGGCTGGCTGCTCCGGGGGGCGGGGAGGACGGCTCGCAGGGGGAGGGGTGGGCGCGCCTGCTCGAGCGCACGTACTGCCCCAGGCTGGGCGCGGAGACTACCAGGGCCTTGGGGGCCACCGCCGCGGCGCCACCTGAACCCGGCCGCGGGGTGGCCTGCCTCCCGCTGGGAGCAAAGGCGCGAGGGCTGGATCCCCTCTCGGCCCCCTCCGGCTCCTGTCAGTCGCCCTGGTCCGCCTGGCACCCGGTGAGGCTCCCGGAAGAAAGTTTGCTGCGAGTCGCCGCGCTTCGGGAAGGGAGGGGAGGATCTGCAAAGCTCCGAGGATGCCGGGGGCGCTCGCGGCAGATGCCGGGGCCCGCACCCCGAACCGCTCCGGCCTACGTGGGGGAGGTGCTGTGGCCGGGCTTGCGTGCGCGAGGACGCGTTGTCATCCCCCGGGACTGGTCAGCGCCCTAGGCTTCGTGTCCTCCCCCCCTGGCGGCCTGGCGGCTCCGAGCGCCCCAACGGCCAGCCGCGGGGGAAGTGCGGGCGGGCGGTGCTGCGTCCCGCCGCTGCCACTTCCGAAAGCTCCTGGCCGGGGCGAGACCCGCGCCTCGAGCTTGCCAAGGCGCCTTCAGCGGCCGCCTGCAGCCGCAGCGCAGCTCAGCTCCACTTGATACTTTTGAGTTGTGGATGGATGTGGGGAGAGAACTTCTTTGCCTGTGGGATTCATGGGCAGAGGTGGAGATGAGAAGGTGGTGAGAGCCCACGGGTACGGGTCAGTCGCAGACAGCCCTGCGCGCGGCCAAACCTCCCCGCCGGGCCTTACTCCCATCCCCAACTCTTTAGCGGGACGAGTGGCGGGATGACTGGGGGGACTAGCTCGAGGTCTTCTCAAGTATGGAGGAAAGAAGCCCTGGCAAATCAGGGATGTTCCTGATGGGAAAGTCAAAGTTTAGAGATGTTCAAAAGTCGTCTGTGCTGCCAAAAGAAACCGGGACACGTTCTTACGCGTTTTGCAAACAACCTGGCGGCACGCTGCCGGCTGGTGCGCTTGCAGGTTCCTGGTGGATAATCTGCCAGAGCGGCTTCGGAGGTTGGGTCGGTCGACGTGGGGATTTAGGCCCCATCTGTTTGCAGCAGACCGGGCTGCCCTAAAGTGCAGGCTCTCCGCAGACCCAGACTATCCTGCTGGTTCTGCCCACCCTATGAGAGCTCAGCCCTCGTTAAACGTTTGCTACGTTAGGGTTTTGTTGTAATCCAGGATGGAGGACTCCAGTTCATTGTCTCCTCTGGGTTTACTTTCGGATCACCGAGCTTTGCCTTTCTTCACTTGAGATTGGATGGCATCTCTTTTATTAATAATTAACAGGCTGAAACTTACTGGACGTTAAGACGAGGTACTGGAGATGAAATCTTTTTATACGATGTACCCGTAGCAAATTGTGTATCTTTTCCCCTATGGTATGTGGGAGATGAGATTTAATCATTTTTTAAAAAATATGACTGACTGATACAGTGAGAGTGGAAACCTAGCTGTGATCCACGCTCTTAAGTGCTTAAAATCATTTGAGGAAGAAAAATGTTATCTATCTACTTCTTGTATAAAATAAATTTATTCTCCTACTCCCAACAAAACTTTTATGCTGTTTTCCTGTTTCCTTAATCCTTCAAGTGTAGAACGACAAGAACAGCTTTGTAGTTAAGACATTTATTTCTCTTTCCCCGCTCCCCCTCTTTAAGTTATGAAATAAATTTTGCTTTTTGGGAGATGACAACGTCAGTCCTTATGCATTTTATTTATTCTAATTTGTGTTGGGTGGGGGAGAAGTTCCTAAGACACTTTAAACTGCTCTTTCCCTAGTAAACAGTAACCACCAAACAATAAGGAAAGTAAACTTTTAAATTTTAATATAATTTTGATGTTTCCTAGTAAATAGGCTTTTGCTTTGTAGTTCTAACACAAAGTGAAATTTCATACTATCCCTTACTATTAGAATCGTGAGAATTAATCTCTCTCAGACACATACACACCCACATGCACACACACACACACACACACACAAAGCTCTACCCCACACATTTGTCTTGGAGTGACCTCTGGCTGACATAAAATAATAGAATCATAGTATTATGCTTTGAGAAAAGTAGTTCCGAAATACTGGCAATGCAATTTTTCTGTAAGTTCAGCTGCCTAAGAGGGAGAAAAATAGAATACATCTAGACAATTAGAATATTTCATTTCCAATATTGTAACATCCTGTCTTTTAATGGGATTATCTTGCTTTGATGCAAATTTAAACTGAAGAAAAATAGTTTGTGGGAAAATGTGGAATGCTATAAATGTTTCCATATCAGATTTAAGGGGAAAAAAGAAACTGGCCCAGAACCATATTAAATACTTCCCTGCTGCCTCTTGGTTTTAATAGTTAAATTGGTTCCATATGTAAGAGAGTTTGTGTAATTAGGTTTTTCATGCAAGACAGAGACGCTCTTTACAATATAGCTTTTTGATATGTGTATGCATGTGGACAAGGGAGGAGAGAACAAGCAACCATAAAAGAGAAACATTTTCTTTGTTGGTTGATTTACTTATGTTTTTTAAACATCATTAAATCAGGCCTTTTGAACTCACCAAAGAAGAAAATCCTTCCTTTGCGTTAGTTGTCAATTAAGTTTAGGCTTAAAGTGGCTTCATGTTTAGAAGAAATAAATCTTCATTTGAGCAACTCTAGTCTCATCCTTCAGTTTTGTTTCTGTTTAATTAACAACAAAATTCCAATACCATTTAGATCGCTTGTTGGATGAATAGAAAGAGCCAGCGATAACATTTATAAGCAGGGGGACCACTTATTCTGCTCATCATAAAAGTGCATCCGCCACATGTCACATGGCAGCCGAGTGCTTAAAGGAAATGCAAGAGCTTCATCAGTTTCAGTAGATACATCCCTTTGCTCCATATGCGTGTCAGCTCATGTTCATGTGGAGTCAGCTCATGTCCATTTGGAGTTATGAGAGTGACCCACCCAAACCCACTGCCACTTAGTCAATTCCGACTCACAGTGACCTTACAGGACAGAGTAGAACTGTCCCATAGGGTTTCTAAGGCTGTAAATTTTTATGGAAGCGGACTGCTACATCTTTCTCCTGCAGAACGGTGGGTGGGTTCAAACTGCCGACCTCAAGGTTGGCAGCCGAGTGCTTTAAACACTGTGCCATCAAGGCTCCTTTAGGAGAGTAAAAGGAGGCTTAAAAGGAATTTCTGTCCCATAATAGGTTCTTCCCCAACACAATTCATATAGAAATGCAAGGCACCTTACTGCTTGGAAAATACTGTATATGTTAGTGACTAGTATTGTTTCCAACTCTAATAAATGTGGTTTTCTAGTTGTTAAGAATTTGGCCTTTCTTTTCACCAAATGAAATTTGGGTTTTATCCCTAGTGTCATTTTAAGAACCATTTTGGTGTTATTTCTTAGCTGGAAATTATGTCCCATTTTTGTGACCTTGGATTAGAAAAAGGTGATGGCTGGGTGTCAGAGAAAAAAAAAAAAAACTATCACCACCACAGAGCAGACCACTTATCTGGTGAGATGTAGCCAGGTATTTTAAAGACAAAGAGGATCTCTGAATCAGCCTGTCCATGGCAGGAGAGGGGAGGCTGTACACTCCATGAAGTATTTTAAAAGCACCATTTTCACAAGCATCCTCTTGAGTTCATGTATTGTAGCCATATCCCTCAAAATGCAAAGCAACATCAGGCTCAAACAAAATACTTTCTGTCGATTTGAATTGAGTACTACATAATTTCTTTAATGCCCAGTTTTGAAATAAATTTCTAAATAGAGCTAGTCCTTTTTTGAAGATAAAAAGTGTGAGATTTAAATCTTAGTTTCTTATATACCTGTTGTTGTTATTGTTGTTGTTGTTATGTGCCATCGAGTCAAACCCGACTCATAGCGACCCCTCCTTGGGTTTCCAAGGCAGTATCACTACGGAAGTAGGATTGCCCAACCTTCCTTCCCAGGAGTGGCTGGTGGATAAATATATTAATAGTTCTCATTTGACTTCTTTTTCTCATCTTCCCTCCCAGCCAAGTGAATCACAATACAGACAGTCCCTGCCATACAAACATCTTTCTTAAGGACAACAACTGCTTGCCCTTTAATGTTATGTAAATCTGCCCTCACTTTGAAACAATTAAACCAGCCCCTACTCACAATAAATTCTTTGTTACAATCGCCTTCACTTGCTGCAGGTGCATCTTTCAAATCACTGGAAAGGCTTCCAGCCTTGTCTTGCACTAAAGGAAGGCTAAATAAGAACCATGTGCACCTGCTCGGACCTACCTACAAATTCTTAAAGATAGTAAGGAAAAGATCGTGTTCATTCGTAACCTGAGGACTGACTATAAAGTGGATGAGATAATTGCAAAATACCTACAATAGCACCCACCCACTGTTTAACTTGCTTTGGGAAGCCTAAGAAAATAATATTCACAAGTGGCCATTCCCTGGGAGAAAAATTTACTCGATGGATGGAAAGATCGAGCAATCAAATTTGCAGAGGTAGACATTCCAATATTCTTTAAAATCTCCTTTTTTTAGGTATCAGGAAAATCACTTGTATGAAAGAAATCGCGTAAGAATATCTTGTCATTGAAATATTTCTTGCATGCATTTTAAATGTGCACATATATTTATCACTAAGTCAAAGCCGTCTTAATTAACATATTCTACGTTTCATAATTTTAAAAACCGTAACTGAACACTCATGATCAGCAACTACACTGTTTTTATATTTCTCTATTAGAGGTGGGGAGAAATCAGATCTATGAGTGACAGCTCAAGTATGAACTGACATTTGATACTATCTCAAGGGCCACATATTGACACTTTAAGGAATGATTTACAAGCCCTCCCCACCCCCATTCTTTAGGTCCTCCACTGAAGATACTTCCCTTCTACCCCAGTCTTTTGAGTCAAAGACTAAGAGATGCGTAGTCAGAACTTTTTGTATCTGTCAGTGTTGTGTGTGATGTGATAGAACATACTTTTCTCTGTAAATTGTCAGAGTACTATGTTCTGAGATAAAGAGGACAAATAGATGGATAATGCTTTGTACTTCCAATGGGCAAAACAAGAAAGCAGCAGAAATCTTTTGTTTCTGGGCTTTCATTTTTTAAGTGCAATTTGTAAGCCCTCAGTGCATTATAGGAAGGTAGTATGATAACTTTAAAACCTTTGCTTGAGCTATAAAAAGGAGTCAGTCATGTTCACTCCCTAGGATTGGTAGTGATTTCATGTTTTGCTTTTGATTTTATTGTCTCTAAAGTTTACTAGGTGTTTCATAAATAAATAGAGGGATGATGTTGATCCATATTGTTTTGTGCTAAAAGTTTACAAACACTCTTATCTCATTTCATCCTCCCTGGAAAGTCATTGATACAGTAATGGCCATGTTTTTTACTTAGACACTGAGGTTATGAGATGGACCCAAGCCCTTCCAGCTGATACCTACGAAGCGAGGACTGTGCTTTTTCTGCCGCCTCCACGGAGTAAAATGTGAAAATGTCCTGGATATAACTTTGTCCCTCGTTAGTGGAAATTATAACTTCAGCATTTATAAGGGACAAAATAGATTCAATTATGTAATGCTTTGCTGAGCCTAATATCTTTAAATTACTATTTAATAAAATCAATTTCTTACAAATGGGGTTATTCTTATTTGCTTATCATTAGCTCCCTTCATCCATGATTTTCATTAAGTCCTGTTATTTTAGGAGGAACTGTGTGAAATATAAGCATTTCTTTCCTAAAGAATACAGGATACCATGCAGTGCACCAAACCTGTCTAATCTGTTTCCATGATGATAGAACTAACTGGAGATTTATCTCTATGTCCCATTTATCTTTAGGCAAAGGGAGCATTCACAAATGCATCTTCTAATGTTAATGTGCCTTCATGTAGGAGAAAGCCCAAGAATCCTTGCACTCTTGAGTGCTGTCCTCTTTGTTTCCATGACAGCTAAGGGGCATGATTCTAACCAGACTCTTGAGACATTGTTGCCTTTTAGAAAATCACCCAAAGAGCCCTGGTGGTGCAGTGGTTAAGTGCTTGGCTTCTAACCAAAAGCTTGCCAGTTCAAACCTACCAGCAGCTCCATAGGAGAAAGATGTGAGAGTCTGCTTCTATAAAGATTTACAGCCCTGGAAACCCTAGGGGGCAGTTCTACTCTGTTGTGGAGAGTCACCGTGAGTGGAATCAACTTGACAGCAGTGGGTTTTCTGGTTTATAAAAGTTTCCAAGTAGACAGATCTGCAAATGCCCAATTTTCATTTGATATGTGCTTAACTATCTGACTGCTGGATGGAGGTATGTTTATCTAAAACAAACATTCCATTGGTATTTGCGTCCTCTCCACAACATTTCTGTGAAATGTTTGTCTGGTTATGCTTGACCATTCAAATGATGGGAGACTCAATATCTTTAAGGTAGCTTATTCCATCTTAAATTAGATCTTTTTTTCTTATATCAAACACAAATCTCTTCTTTGTATTTTTAATCCTTTAATTCTGATCTTTTCCTTTGGGGCTGTGCAGAACGCATTTCATCCATCTTTCAAATGAAAGATTGTCAGTTATTTGAAGGCTGCTAGTCTGTAACATGCTGAAATGTACCAAGTAGAGGGTCAATGAAAGTGAGTAAAACACTCAGTGAGACAGATTGACTCAGCAATGAGCTGAAATAGTCCAAAGATTGTGGAGATGGCACAGGACTAGGCAACATTTCATTCTTTTACACATAGGTCACTAAGAGCTGACTCAATGGTAACTAACAGCAACAACCACATATAACACAAACATGCACATACACACACATCTCTAATACTTTATTTCTGCTGTCGCTCTCCATTCCATCTTGCATATAGCTCATGGCTCATTCAGTTTTCTTTTGCTGAGGTTTACTATCTTACAACCATCTTGTCGGTTTCTTCTCAAACATACTTCAGTTTGTCTAGATGTGCTTGAAATTTTGGTGCTAAAAAATGGAATCCCAGTACCACTTCTGATATGATTGACTCAGCCCTTAACTTACCACATAGTAGAGAGGAAGAAGTGACTTAAAGATGAGAAAGTTTTGCTTAAAGCTGATACTTAAGCTAGGCTATATCTTGAGCCTACCTCATGACAAGTTTTTGTGTTATCATTGTAACTTGTGAAAGTGGAATTTTCCCTGTTTAAGAATACTGAAGTTGATTTTTAAATATCTAGGAAAATCAAAGATATTGTAAAAATAATTAAAGGAACCTTATAAGCTACTATGTATGTGACGTTCCTTTACAGAGTAGTGTGTCAGATCTGAGATAAGGCTGCCCTCTAGTGGTTACTGAATCGTGAAAAGCGCAAAACTATATGGTGCCAATGAATTTCCCATCAGGCTAATGGAAAAGGTCAAAGGTTGAAATTATTTTCTGGAGTGTTATTGGTCATTCTTCATCCAGATTCAAAAGTATAACCCATTGTCTTGCATGCTTTATTAGAAATATAACTGGATTTTAAAAAGTTTACTTGGAAAGAAGTAAAGTTTTTTTTGTTTTTTTTTTTTTAATTTAAGATAAAGCTGATTTGTGAAAATCTGTTTGGCTCTGTGTTAATTGTAAATGAGGTATGATTTGTGAGTAGCTACTTATTATAACCTATTCAGTAATTATTGCATTTTTTTCAGAGTTTAAGCCTTAATGCTATCCCCCTAACCTTCTTCTGAAATCCAGAGTTTATTTTTTTTCAAAAAAGATAGACATTTAGAAAAAAAGAAACTATCATAGCTCTTCTTGACAATAAAATTTTAAACATGGATGCAAAAACTATTAAGCCTTGGTTTCGGAAAACATATGGGTCTATCATTTGGTTCATTTGAGTATCTATAGTTTGCCTAACAAATAAAAGGGAGTACATTTTATATAAACTAAAATTCATTGTCATTGATTCAATTCCAACTCATAGTGACCCCCTTTGAGTATCCAAAGCTATAAATCTTTACAGAAGCAGACAGCCTCATCTTTCTTCTGCCAAGCGGCTAGTGGGTTCAAACCACCGACCATTTGGTTAGCAGCCAAATGCCTTAACCACTACACCACCAGAGCTCCTTACATTTTATATAGATTTTTTAAACACATTAAAACTTACACCTCAAAATATTGCATGAAGTAGAGATACACATATGTTTAGGTAATTTTTAGGATAAGTAGATAATGCAAGTGAATTTGGGGTTCAGATTTTGACAGTGTATCGAGTATGACATATTCAAAAAGCAATCTGAGTTCTGTATTAGAATCAGGGGAATAAGTATTGATGTTCCTGTTTCCTTTGATGTCATTTGTTGGTGATGCTACACAGAGTGTGAGAGTTCAAGTTCACATGAAGTTCGCGCTGCTCGTGAAGTCAAGGCTTCTGATCTGAGCTAGAATAACCAGGATAATAATAATGATAGGTTTTCACTAGGATTTTAAAGAATGACAGTGCTCACTTGTTCCTGCTAGAAACATGAAATCTCATCTTTTCATGAAAAACACAGAAGGAAAACAAGGCAAAGAAAACCTGCTGTTAGACCTGTCTATTACAGAGATAAGACAGTGGTTCAGAAGTGAAGGCTTGTGGTTAAGTTTCATATCAGTTATGGAAGCAAACCGTTTTTCAAACTGCACCACCCAGAAGTGTGATTCTTTCACTACATGAGAAGTATTCTCTTTTCCACAGAATGTTATTTTCATTTTTCAGCTGTTGTTGGGTCCCCCTCCCTTTCATCTTATTTGTCTATCTCACTTCAAGTAGTTTATAGAACACTGAATATAAACAAGTAACTGAATACCTTTGTGTCAGTAAACACCTTTTAGGTGCCTACTGTGTGCTGGGTTATTCAGGTGGCATCTGTGGACTTTTATAGCAGCTGAGACACCTTCCCGCCAATCATGTGTCTTAAGCCATGAATCAGCATTTTAAAAATTCACTGACTAATTGGCAGCCACACTTAACTAGAGAAGATTGCTTTAAGAATATTGAGCTTGGGGAGGGGGTGCACAGTGGCGTTTAGATCAAGGGTAGGAAGCCCCCGCCACTGAGTTCTGGAGGAGTGGTCCTTGTCAACAGCAGCACTGCTGACACCCTTATGATTCGTTGGATTGTGCACACATGGCATCGTGTAAAGTTTCTCCATCCAACAACAAAAGAAATATTGGGCTTAAGGGTTTACGGTTTCTACAAGCTACATGTTATTTAAACAAAGACACGGAAAACAATCCAATGAAATGTTACATAATTGGATGTGGCCAACCCTTTTTCTAAAATGTGAATGCAGTTTGTGTCCAGATAATCCAAGGGTTAGCTCTAAAATACTGCCTAGCAGATTCCTAGGTCTCACCCCTGGAGAGTCCAATTGACAGTCTAGAGTGGGGCTCAGCACTGTGTGTATTTAAAAAGTGTCTCGGATATTTCCAGCACAGGTGGTCCTCAGACCTCACGGTGTGAGACTGTCTTTGCCTGTTAGAGCCGGGTGGGCCACGGAGACCTCTTGTCCTTCAGTAGTCCTCAGATATCACTCTTCTATCTTCGCAGTCAATTGAGGAGCATTTACAAAATAAATTTCATTCTCCATCAGTACCTGCGCAGATGCTGATTCCAGTGGTCTGGGGTGAGGCCAAGGGATTTGCATTTTTAAAAGCTCATCAGGATCAGACAGGTTTCAGAACCACTACTCTGGTCTCCTTTTACTGAAAAGGAAAGTGAGTCTTGGAAAGGAAAATGATATTAGGGTAAGCATAAGCTCCCCTCTGTCCTCTTAAATCCCCTTTCAGAGCAAAAGGGTGCCAAACACTAGCAATTTCTGCCACTAGTTAGATGTTATTAACACACTGGAGATAGTCATCTAGTTACATAAAAAGCACTTGCCATGACTCATGGAGACCCCATGCGTGTCAGAGTAGAACTGTGTTCAGTAGGGTTTTCAGTGGCTAAATTTTCAGAAGTAGATCACCCAGGTTTGCTTCTGAGGTGCCCCTGGGTAGCTTGAACCACCATTCTTTGGGTTAGCAGCTGAGCACATTGACTGCTTGCCCTACCCAGAGACTCCTCTGGTTTCATCAACTCAAGTATTAAGCAACAGGTAGGAGGAAGTGGGTAGACTCCACATATTTTACCCTAAGTGGTACAAACAGGAGAGGATCCCAAGGCTGTTTTAGTGCTGAAGGTACCTGTGATTATCTCCAAACACAATTTCTCTTCTGCATGAAGCCTTGCCAGTGAAATCTGATCTCTCACATGACAAAGACAGGATGCATTATTCCTCTCCACATGCTCTCAGGCCAGGTCTTGCCGCTGTTGTGGCAACTGAGTCCAAGCAGGGCGGGGACTCAGGAGTCAGGGCCAACTGGGGTAGAAACTGTGCTGCCTTTTCTATGTTGCTTTTTTCAGTAACAAAGAGAGCAAGCTTGACGGATGCTTCCTATTTACAATATGGCATCTCAAGCACTGAGCACATGTCTGTGTCTTGTGATGTCCAGACACTGGAGGTGTAGAAGCCTGAACAAGGCAGGCACAGCCCTGCCTTCATGCAGCTTAGAGTCTAATCTGGAAAAACAGATACTCGTGGAATTGCTCTGGTGGAGGAGGAGAACCTGTCCCCTTCCACACAGCAACTCCAACCCCTTCCTTTTATAGAACATGGTGGTACAGTATCCAGTTTTCTTGACAGATGTGATGCCAGGGGCTGTGAGTACAGCAGTGAACACTAAATGGAGACTTAGTCTCTGGTCTCAGAGTGTATATTCCGGTGGGAGGAGATGGACAATACCCAAGGAAACATCAGTGACTTGAATAAATACAGTGACAAGAGAAAGATTGACATAAAATCAGTACAGTGGCATAGAAATGCTTATGGCCTCAAAGATGAACACCAGGGAACTGAATCCAAGAATTTTTTCAACTGATGATGAGCATTATGCAGGTTGGGAGAAAATCTGGGTTCTGGTCCTAGATCTGTTACTCAATTTTGTCAGGTTACCACAATTCCTTAGTTTCCTGATTCATAAAATTAAAAGACCAGACTTAATAGCCCTCAAGATCTTTCTTAACTCTGCCATTCTATGAAATGTTTCTAATAAAACAGAAAAATGGTCTAGCTCCTTGATCATGACTTGGAAGAAGCAAACACTTTCCAGTTTCCTTATTCCTTGTCTCAAAACCTTAGTTGCTATAGGCCCTACAATCATCTAATCAGTTCCTTTTGGAAGTGGAAATTTAAAGTAAAAAGAAGAAAATTACTTTACGCCAACTATTTAAATAAATTGAAGAACAAGCAAGCTTTCACTGATATTGATAATAAATGTGCCAGACTTAGTTCTGGTAAATTACAGTCATACCTTATTTATCAAGTTCTAGCCCAAAGCCTTTTCCACTTTTGATGGTTGAGTTACAGCTGAAGAGGCTAGAGCTAGGGAGGGCTGCTTAAAAATGAAACTCTGGAATAGCCTTCACCATTGTACACCACAGTAATTTTGCTCCTTATTCACTGCTTACCAAATATTCCAAGCCAGAAACCCAAGGAAGTTGAGACTCTCCTTATGTATTGCTTATAGTTTATTAGCAAACAGAAACAATGTGTCTCCTGTGTTACCAGCCTATAAAAGGAAAATCACAAAACTAAACTCTATCAAGAAAAATATCATTTTGCTTCCTCATTTGAAACCTGCGATCTCCAAGAACATGGAGCTCTGATGGCACCAGTTGTTAAAGTGCTTGGCTGCTAACCAAAAGGTCAGTGGTTGGAACCCACCAGCCACCCTGCAGCGAAAGATGAAGCAGTCTGCTTCCAGAAAGATTTACAGCCTTGGAAACCCAGGGGGGTTCAACTCTGTCCTGTAGGATCATTGGAATCTACTGGACAGCCATGGGTTTGGTTTGGTTATCTTATCTTACCTTATCTGTCCATCTATCTATCTAAGAAAGTGGGTTTCATTGAAACATTTATTCAGAAAAGATAGCAGTTCATTATAAACCAGCATGGTGTGATGTAAGCAGTCAATTTTACTTTCTTTTTGTGTAGAGTCTCCCAATGGGGTCTGATAATAACCAGCAGTTCTGGAGGTGAACTCAGTTGGAAAAATGTATCTGGTAGGAGCTGGGAAATGAAATTAGAACTATGACGTTTTCAAGAGATCTTTAAAGATTTAATACAGTGCCTACTTTACATGTATATATTTAAGAAAGGAACTCTGGTAATGCTGTGGTTAAAGCATTTAGCTACTAACCAAAAGGTCAGTGATTTGAACCCACGAGCCATTCTATGGGAGAAAGATGAGGCAGGCTGCTTTTGTAAAGATTTACAGCCTTGGAAACCCCATGGGGCAGTTCTCCTCTGTCCTGTAGGGTTAATATGAGTTGCAATTGACTTGATGGCAGTGGATTTGGTTTGGGGGTATATTTAAGAAATTGTACCCACATTGTACACACATCCACATGTTTGCCTTAGACATAAGATTACGAGAAAACATCTTTCTTGAGCTTAAGTTGCATCCATTATAAAACACCTTCTGAAATCAGATGATATTGTTTAACAAAACAATTGGTTTGGTAGAAATCTACCTCAAAAGCCATGTTTCTATCACAAGCAAAATCAGATAGAACTGAAGTATTTGCTTTCACCACTGTGGAGAAACAAAGTTGTTTAAAATGAGTTAAGATGTCTCAAAGTTTTGGCAGACTGTCTAAGCCCCCTGCTGCTCTTGGGTTTAGAATCCCTTTTGAAGTGGCTTGGAAGTTTCTGTGTGATTTCAGTGGCTGCTTAGGCTAAACTACTCATTTGGACTGTTAAGATGACTTGAGTGTTTTCAGAATGTTTTCATTTGCTAGAAATATGTTTTGCACTCAGGCTTCTCTTGTTGAAGAGGGTTGGTTACCAGCCATCTGATGATGCCTCGGGGTGTTTACAGAAAATGTGGGTGCTGTAGTTATATTTGAGCACAGCCCTCCCCCCTACAAGGATAGTGTAATCAGCAGGAATGTGAAAACATGTATTTAAGGATTGATGCTTGTAAAAGAGGTGCCGGAAAGAAACATAGTTGTTCAGATGGAAGAAATGACTGACAGCTCTCCTTGTAGGCATGCTAGTAACAATAAAGTCTAGAAGTTCAACATCAAAGCGATCACAGCTTACTCCACCAGTGAGTTGCACATCAAAGAGGGAGCACAAGACAAAGGAAGTGCACTGAGGTGCTTCTGCCTCATAGCCAGATCCTCAGGGGGCGCTCCCCCGAGCTCCTTTCATGAATGCAAAGTGATTTTTGCAGATCAGCATCTTCATTTCATAAATGACCAGGAATATAAAAGCAGGGCAAATGAGCGCTGTAATTGCTCCCCATCACTTTAAGTTTGGTTAGGAAAGATTCATTGCAGGAGAGATTGGTCTCTCTGGTTTCCTTGAGTAGAGAATTCTGTCTCAGTGTAGGCAGCGCTAAACCACCTCTATAGAGTGCAGGGAATTATTCACGAAATGAGATAGTACACATTGCATACATTTCAGGTTGCTGGTTTGGAATTATGCTTGAAAATATAAAACTGGACCAAAGTTTGTGGAGTTATGCCTTTCCCCCTTCCTCTCTTCCTCTTGCTTATTACATTGTATTTTTAAAAATTAACTTTGTGGGTGGATTTTTTTTGCTGAATCAGGTGTGCATTACTTAACAGGTGTGTGTGATAATGAAATTTAGACCTGTTAAACCAGCTCTTAATTAATCATCAGATCTATGCCTCAGTTCAATTACTCAAATGGTGTGCACTCCAAAGTGCTAGAAGTAGAACAGGAAGGATACTCTGGCTTTGACGTTTTTCTTCCCTTGATATTACATAGAAAATAAAATTAACCATGCAAGTGTTTTGGGTGGTTTGAAATAATGTGCCCTTTTTCTTCTTCTTCTTCTTCTTTTTTGCTTGCCTTTGAAATTTGAAGTTCTTTTGTAGTTCATCTTCAGTAATTTGCTCATTTTTAAATGCTATTGAAAAATAGTAGTGCTCTGTGTAGTCATTAATAAATACAGAGCAGCTTTCTCAAGGCTCTGGGGAGACCTAATAAACACAACTGTGTTGCTAATTGATGCTATACTGAACTGACAAAAGTAGTGCATCAGTAAACAGAAGTTGGAAAGCAAAAAGTTAAAGAACTATAGGGGATTATGTAGACATCAAGGGTTGGAAATTATAATAAGGCCTCTTTAGGGGAGCATTCATTTGCATGTGGCTGAATTAGGACACCCAATTATTTCTGAGGACACTACTAAGAGCTCATCTGAAATACCCCAAAGTGAAAGGTTAGGGAGGGTTGGGAGTTGGGTGGGACTGTGGGGGGATGGAGCATGTCATATTTCCTATAACTCATGTTAGCTTTCCCAATAGCTTGTTAGAGTAGTTTTCTTTGTTAGGGAAAGAAGTGGTGATGAAATCAAAAGTACTGTAATTTCTTTGTTCTGTACATACTATGTTGAATTACCACAATTTTTTTTTTTTTTTTAAAGCAGAGAGAGCAGGAGGGTGGAAACAAAAATAAGCCTTTCAAATCTTGGCTTGAACCACACAAGGTCATACGCATTGAGCAGATTAGAAAGTATTTGGACTTACACAGTTACTATCCTCTATAGCCATGGTCCTCAAAGTGTGATCCATGGGTCCCTGTGAGTCCCTAAGGCGCTTTCAGGGATTCTAAGAAAAAACTATTGATGTGTTAATGCTAAGATGGTATTTGCCTTTTCAGTGAACTGACATTTGCACTGATGGTACAAAAGCAATGGTTCGTAAAACTGCAAGTCACTTAGCACAAATCAAGGCGGTAGCCCCAAACTGTACTAGTTGTCATTGAGTTCTTCACTGCTATGTGCTTGTTGTTATTTAAAAAAATACAAGAGGGGAAAAAAGAGAAAAACACATTTCATTTAAGAGTATTCTTGATGAAGCAGTAAATACTAAGTTTATTAAATTTTGACCCTTGAGTACACATCTGTTTAATATTCTGTACAGAATGGAAGTACATGTAAAGTGCTTCTGCTCCATACCAAAGTGTGACATTTGTCTGCAGGGCAAAATAGTTGTGCCATTGTTTGAGTTAAGAGCTGAACTAGCTGGAGGTTTTTTTTTGTTTTGTTTTGTTTTTAATGGGAAACGATTTTACTTAATGAAATGACTGACTATGGTTATTCAAGCTTAGGTATATCTCATACATTTTGTCATTTCAAGAAAAACAACTGAATGACACCCAATGCCAATACTTTTAAGTTTCCAGGCAAAAATTAGAATTTTGGAAAACTTATTACCAATACCATAAGCTTGACAATTTCCTAATACTTACAGGCTAATGATGTGGGTGGTTATATTCATGAATGTGACTATTTGATATTGTATGTTGAAACATATCAGTATCTGGGAGAGTGGCATAACTCAGTGAACCAATAGTTTCCAAATAACTAATGCATGATATTACAAAAGAATGCATATGTGTAAGAGGTTCATTCAAAATATAAAATACACCAATGCATTTGAAAGTAGCAGGGTACAAAGTTACTGATGTAGTGTAGGCTCCATATTGTAGCTAATCTTTAAGAAACTACTACTTGTTGAGTTTTGGTGTAGTATCAAAGAAGAATGTCTTTTTATCTGAAAAGACTATTAAAATATTCCACCATTTCCAGCTGCAAATCTGTGTTGAGTCTAGACTTTCTTCACATACTTCAAGCAAAAGAATATAACGTGCAGACTGAATGCAGAAGCAGACGTGAGAATCCACCTGTTTTTTATTAAGCCTGACATTATAAGAGATTTGCAAAAATGTAAAATATTGGCATTCTTCTATTAACATTTGTGGGGTTTTTTGAAAATATACTTACTTTTCATAAAAATATTTTATGCTAATATGTAATAAGTTAATTACCAATTTTAAATTAATTAATAAGTATTTTTTAAAGTTGTCAGTTTCAATTTTTAATATAGTAATTATTGATATATAGCATATAAACAAACGTTCTTTCAGGTTCTTAAGAGCATAAAAAGATCCAGAGACCAGAAAGTTCAAGAACTAACACTCTACAGTTTAATTTAGGGGCATAATCAATTTAGTGACAAAGCACAAGTTAACAAACTCACTGCCATCAAGTCGGATGTGAGTCATAGCAACCCTTCCTTGAGTTCCCAAGGCAGTATCACTACGGAAGTAGATTGCCCAACCTTCCTTCCAAGGAGTGGCTGGTGGGTTTGAACTGCCAGCCTTCTGGTTAGTAGTCACATGCCTCATGCACTATACTACCAGAGTTCCCAAGTTAACAAAAGAATGGACTTTAAATTTAGACAGATCAATCAGATTAACACATTTTGTTTGTAATACTCTTAAATGGCAGTGAAAGGTTGTAATCACTGGAGTGTTTTTTTTTTTTTTTTTTATTTTTGTAACTCAGAATCAAAATGGAACTGTTTTTTGAGTGAAAGGAATCATTGCTGAAGTTATAGTTTCAGGATTTTATTGTCTTTATTAATGCAGCAGAGATATGACATAGAATTGTGGCATAAGGAAGCTTTATACTTTATCTTCAGTCATCTGCAGCCTCCTTTAGCTATTTAGTAAAAATATTTTGTATAATTAATACCACTTCTGGAACTATCCCAGCTCCTGTGCTTTTGAGAGATATTACTACTCTATGGGCAGTGGAATGAGAGAAAGCACTCATAGGTCCTACCACCACAGGGTGACATTCATTCTCTCTAAGACCTTCTCCAAGAGACAAGAGTTCTTCTACCTATCGGTACGCATATAGGGTATGATTGAGAAAGGCTTAGTCCTCTACTAACTTCAGATGCACTTGGCAAAACCAGTTCCATTATACTAATTGAAAGTATGAAAGCCAGCCTTTCCTGAGAGGTCTTGTGAAAAATAACACGAGGTTAGAAAGCAATGTCCAAATACTTGTTCTTAATTTTATAATCGCCTTGTTGGCATCTGACTTACAGACCTTTACATCGCCTTTTGTCAGCTAGCCCGCAGCATTTTTGTTATTATCAAAGAGAGGCCACACAGGTCTTGAGTTCCATTGCATTTCCAACCAACAGGCTGTCATTTGAATGGAAGCAAATGTCACTTGGCACATTCTGAACTACCGGAGTCTTACTCTTGATTCTTGTAACAAAGAGGGGAGCTAGTGTTCCTGGAGCCAGATGAAACTCGGTTTTGAGGCACATCACTTCCCATATAGTTTCATTAAGTAATTAAAAGTCAGCTAAGGTACATTCACTATGTAAAAAGAAGTTTTGCAATGATGTACAAGCTAGCCTAGCCATGAGGCTAGCACCTCATTTTCTCTGTGCATCTACTCCCAAAATCCTGAGCACTGAGGGGAGTGTAATCATAGAGTTCCAGAATAAGCCATGATCATGATGTAAAGGAAGAACGGGAGTGAGAGGAAGGAAAGCAAAGACAGCCATTCCCTCTTCTTAGGAAGGTAGTTGGGAAGGTGAAGCTGAGGAAACATGGGCTTTTTAAAGGGCTACAGAAATAAGAGTCCCTGGGTGGTGTAATCAGCTAGCATGCTCAGTTGCTAACTGAAAGGTTGTAGGTTCAAGTTCACTCAAAGCACCTCAGGAGAAAGGTCTGGTGGATTCCTGAAAAATCAGCCATTGAAAACCCTGTGGAGCACAGTTCTGCTCTGACACACATGGGGTCTCCATGAATCAGAATCAACTCCACAGCAACTGGTTTATACGAATAACTATATGCCTATTCTTGGTTGAAAAGAATGCAGCACTTCCAACATAATTACTCACTTTGAAGTCTAATGGCTCATTTTTAGACATAGTATTTTATTGAATTTCTAGCATTTCTGCTAACTGAAGTTAGAATAATAAATTTTGTACATAAAGTTTTAGGTTATTCAGGGTTTTGACCGAGAATGGAAAACTGTTTAAAAACCAAAGAGCATTTTGTTTCTTGATCTGGGAGTGTTTACTCTGTGCAAATTCATCAAGCTTAACATTTGTAATTTGTGGCTGTTTCTCTATGTGTGTTGCACCTAAATAAAAAGCTTCCTAAATGGCAGGGACATTCTAATAATATTTTTGTAAATTCCATTCTCAGTACGGGAGCTCTGGTGGCCTAGTGCCTAAGGCATTTGACTGCTACCCAGAAGGCTGGTGGTTCAAACCCACCACCCACTCCTCTGAAGGAAGATGGGGTGATCTACTTTCATAGTGATACCACCTCGGAAACCCAAGGAGGGGTCGCTATGAGTCAGATCCGACTCGACAGCAGTGAGTTAGTTTTTATTCTCAGTACTAAATATCTTTTCTAGACTCAAGGCTTTGCGCTTTGCACTTTGCCATTTAACAAACATTTCATTTAGTCTTGATTTCTCTGTCCCACTTTTGTAAATATGGAATTGGATATATGATCTAATAGATGGGAAATAAAAAGTGTTTAGATATCTCAGGTATGTGTATAAAGTCATCACTCTATACCATGGAAACCTAATAGCAACCTTTACGTTGGTTTCATTTTGTTTTGTTTAATGCTGGCTTTTGAATGACCTGTGAGATAGGTGGGAAGGAGAAAGTGAACCAGAAGGCATGATGATGTAGTTGTAGGAATAGGAAGTACTTCTAAGACTTAATATTTTTACATTGCAGCTCCTTGCTAAAGATTCTGGCCCTAGGTAAGGCTGGCCTCAGGCAAACCAGTTATGGTTTCAAAGTCCATAGTACTTTGGACTTTCTCTTGGATATGCCCCCAAAATCGTGAGGGCTGTGTCAGAGCCGAACTGTGCTCCGCAGGGTTTTCAATGGCTGATTTTTCAGGAATCCACCAGACCTTTCTCCTCAGGTGCTTTGAGTGAACTTGAACCTCCAACTTTTCAGTTAGCAACCGAGCATGCTAGCTGATTGTACCACCCAGGGACTCTTACTTCTTTAGCCCTTAAACAGAAGTCCAGAGTACTCCCCTTTTTCTGTGCCCTCCGTGGTCCCTGGCTGAGCAGCCAAGAGCAAAGCTGATTCACCACCTAAAGACCTAGGACTACATCTCTCCAGACTTCCTCCCCTTACCTCGATGCTGTGCTTTGGTCCTGCCTCCCGTTCTCCTGGTTCATTCTGGTGACCTAAGACAAAGGAATAGGAAGGAGCATAAGAAATCTGGTTTAGGGATAAGAACATACATGGATTTGGAAAACGTTCCAAATGTAAGGTTTAAGTCTCAGAAATGCTGCTTCTAGTTGGATGATCTTGGACAAGTTATATAACCTCTCTAAAGCTCAGTTTTATCATCTGGAAAATGAAGTTAATAATATCTACCATGTAGGGGTTTTGGAAAGGAGGGAATAACACATGAAAGGCACTTAACGCCTCCCAGAGCTATCCTAGTGCCTCCCACACAAGAGGCACTTTGCACATAGTAGACACTGCAAAGGGGCTCTCATGATGATGCCTCATCATCATGTGCACATGGTGAATGGTACACGTCACATACACAAGTTTAAAGATAGGGCAGTGACTTCATTTAATCTTATCTCAGCTAGAACACATGGACATTTTAACAGGGTCCTTTACCAGGGCCTGAAGACATGAGTTATGTGATCTGATCAGATGGGGGCTGGTGGAAGGGGAACTTTAATGGTTTTTCTCACCATATAGCATAAGAGGCTTCTGATTCTGTATTCTCAAAGCCCTGCTATTGTAACCAGTGATGTGTCTTCCAAGACTATCATTTATAAAAATGCTTCCTCTGTGCCAAGTACTGTGAAGTGGATTATCATATTTAACATTTAAATTAACCTTCCATCCACCCTTATACAGAGGAGGAAACTGGGACTCAGCAAGGTGGAGTAGCTTGTCCAGGAACAGGGCTGGCCCATAGCTGGGATTGGAAGCCCAGTCTTTCTGAGTGTGAAGGCCATGCTTTTAACCCTTTGCTATCTGACCCAACAGCCCCAGCAGTACAAGTCTCACTAAAACGCATTGTTTCAGACCCCACGATTAGGTCATGGTGCAAATTAGGGCTGAGGGCTCTTTCTGAACCCTTTCGTGGAGGAGGGGTAGTCAGAATGTGAGCAGGTACTTGTTGAGCATCTGCAGAATGCCAGGCATTACATAAAGTGCCAGAACCAGAGAGTGAAAGACATGGCCCCAGCCTTCAACGAGCTCATGGGCCGGTGAGGACCAGCGGTAGAAATAAAATCGTGACACAGTGTAAGTGCAGATTTGAGTAAGGCAGGATATAATGGGCATATGGAGGAGGAGGACCTAATCAAGATGGAGGGATTAGGAACAGCTTTGGGGAGGAGGTGATGGCTTAGCTGAACTTTGAAGTGGAGGAAGGTTTTTCCCAACAAAGGGTACCAAACACCAGACCAGTTGCTGTGGAGTCAATTATAATTCATGGTGACCCCATGTGTTGCAGAGTAGAACCGTGCTCGCCATAGGGTTTTCAATGGCTGTGGACGTTCAGCATCTCTAGGCCTTTCTTCCTAGCTGCCTCTGGGTTAGTCGAAGCTGCCAGCCTTTCCGTTAGTGGTGCTTAACCATTTACATCTCACAGGGACTCCAACAAAGGATACAGCCTGTGACAGTACTCAAAGGCTAGACAGCAAGCATGACAAGATTGGGAATGGCAAGTAGTCCCGTGTAGCCTGTGGGGACTGGCAGGAGAGAAGATGAAGTGGCTAGAGGAGCTGATGGGCTTCATATCATGAGAAGACCTGCCTTTCATTCTGGGGAAGTTGTTCGTTATACCGAAGGAGATGGAAGCCACTGAGGGAGGTTGCCAACCAGATTTTTAAGGCACATCGAGGGAATCATTTGTAACAATTCTCAGTGGCTTCTTTTCCCATAATCATTTCAGAAAAGAGAGAGAGGGGTAGAAAACAAAACAAAACAAAAAAAGCTTTGTGGATGTAGCAAAGGGCCCTGCTTTGGTATGATTTGGCTTTCTGTGAAGATGCTCTGCCTCTTGTGTGCTATTGAGAGATGTATGAAAGACATCCCGCCTCAAGACTCCTTCAATGGATTTTTGCACTTTGCTTGTTATAAATTGATTCAGGGACTTCATTATGATGTCGCTAAGATGAATGGGGCAGTAGTGTTTTGGCTCGCGCTGCCAGGAGGAGGGAAAACAAGTTTCTCTGGTGCCGCAGTTCAATCATGCTGCTTACAGAAGTAGACCTCTGAAAGGATGGGGGAGCGCGGCTTTGATATGAGAATCCTGTAGCCCTGTTGGTGCTACAAGCAAATGCTTAAACTAAAGGTTGGAGCCCGCTTTCAAGTATTGACTGTCGAGCAAAAAGCTCAGCACACACTCTGTACTTACTCAAGCTTGTTAAAATAAAAATACACTCTCGACTGAGCTCCTGTCGCAGCTTGTGTAATTATTATATTGGAGATTGTGGTTTGAATTTGAGTTGCTGTAGCATACATTTATTTCAAGATATAGTTGGTAATTTAATACGTGCTAGTAAGGACTTACGCCGAAACCGTGGAGAACTATGTATTGTTGCCAGCTGCCTCTTGGGTTGTTTCTCCTCTATATACTCAAGATATACACTCAGCAAATTTATCCAGAAGAGACAGATTTGATCTCCTCACTCTAGGGCTAGTTCCTTGCCTCATTCAGCTTTCATCTGCAATGAGAGTGAGAATGGCATCGACCTCGTTGGACTGGGTTGAGGATTAAATGAGATAAGATATTTAAGATGCTTAGTGCAACAATCAGTGCTTACTAAATGTAGCTTTATTATACATTTTATTTACAGATATTAAAAACGATGGGAAAGAATATGACTTAAAGTCTTTGTCTCACTACCAATGATTAAGGCAGGGCTTGGTTTGCGCTTGAGTACCAGAAACCGTACTCAATGTCATTGGATCCGACTCATAGCTGCCCCTCCTTGGGTTTCCAAGGCAGTATCACTGCAGAAGTGAATTGCCCAACCTTCTTCCGAGGAGTGGCTGGTGGATTTGAACTGCCAACCTTCTGGTTAGCAGTCAAATGCCTTAGGCACTATGCCACCAGAGCTCCTTTACTGCTAATCTAAAGCTTGGTTATTTGGACCTACCCAGCAGCACCATGGAAGAGAGGACTACTTCTGTAAAGAGATGACAGCCAAGAAAGCCCTGTGGAGCAGTCCTACTCTGTAACACGTGGAGTGGCCATTAGTTAGAACTGACTCATAGAACTGGGTTGGTTGTTTGCTTGCTTATGGTTTTTTGTTGTTGTTGAGTTTCTTTTTGTTTTTTCTATCAAGCTGTCTAGAATAGTATTTATTAAACCTTTTGGGTTATACTCCCCATACTTCTTGTGGCTAACTATGCCCAAATCAATCAAATGTTTGTGAAAGTTGTGAAAGGCTCTGCAAATATGAGAGAGCATGCTCACTTTGTGCTTGCTGTCATCTAGAGTTCTTTTTTCCCCAACATACAGATCTCTGTATAATCCTCCCTCCTGGCCCCATGTTCTCCATGTGAAATGTGTTGCAACATCATCTCCAACAAATAAACCTATGTTCTGTGAGCTTTCTGAGCAGCTTTCTACATTTAAGACTATTTGACCGTGTAACATTTAAGTTCTCCAAATTCATATCATAGATATGAAGGAACAGATGAGGAATTTAGTATCTTTTTTAGGGTTGTGGGCATGGAACTTTCTAGTCTGGCCTCTTCTCTCCATCTCAGAATGCTGAATCTTATGAACTACTCATATGTGCACTGCAGTATGTTCTAAGAGAAAAAAACAAAACGAAAAAACCCACTTCCATCAAGTTGATTCCGACTCACGGTGACCATACAGGACAGAGTAGAACTGCCCTATGGGGTTTCCAAGGCTGTAGATCTTTATGGAAGCAGACTGCCTCAGCTTTTAACCACAGCGTAGCTATGGGTTTGAACTGCTGACCTTTCAGTTAGCAGCTGAGCACTTTGACCACTGCATCACCAGGGCACTGCAGGTGTACTCAAGTATGTTTAAATTAGGTTTTTCATTCTATTTATACAAATCACCCTCATACTCCACACTTTTGCATAGATTATTGCTTTTTAGGGAAGAGGTAACAGTAAAGTGATAAAGTCAATTTATACATTTGGCACTGTGTTCCTTCTGATGGGTGAATTTTGATAATTCCCCAATTGGAGCAGAATTTTTATTGAGGAAGATCTCAATAGCTAAAAACAATGATTCCCTACCTACTCAGGTGTTTTATAGAATTCTAGACCTATAAGGAGGAGCTTGGTAGCACAGTCGTTAAACACTAGGCTGGTAACCAAAAGATCAGCAGTTCAAACCTACCAGCCGCTCTGTGGAAGAAAGATGTGGCAGTATGCTTCCATAAAGATTTACAGCCTTGGAAACCCTATGGAGCAGTTGTACTCTGTCCTACAGGGTCACTGTGAGTCAGAATCTACTTGACAACAATGGGTTTGGTTTTGGTTTGAGACCTTAGAAGTTATCTAGTCCATTTACTTTACTTTATAATCCATTTGGGAGCTCTGGTGGCATAGTGCCTAAGGCATTTGACAGCTAACCAGAAGGTTGGCAGTTCAAACCCATCAGCCACTCCTCGGAAGGAAGACTGGGCAGTCTACTTCTGTAGTAATACTGCCTCAGAAACCCAAGGAGGGGTCGGTATGAGTCAGGACTGACTTGACGGCAGTGAGTTTGGTTTTTTGGTTTTATAACCCATTTACTTTATAAACAGGTAATTGAAAGATTAAAACTCATTGCTTGGGATTAGTTAGTGGCAGGCTGAGGGCTAGAAGCAGAATCTCCTTACTCCTCAGCCCACATTGTTTCCGCTGCTAATACTTCAGCAAAGAGTTCGATGAAGAGGAGGAAAGGGGAAGCTTTTGCTTGGCGGGCATTGAGTTTATGCTAGTAGGTGGTAGAATACTTTGGAAAAGGATACCAGTAGTGATGACACAACATGAAAAAATGTAATCACTGTCCCTGAGCTGTAAATGTGAAAGTTGTTATGTTGGCTGATGTCTTGTTGTATATGTTTTCACCACAATAAAATTATTTAAAAAAGAAAATAAAGAGTTCTACTAAGAGTGTAGATGTGATATTGTACTTAAAAGTACTATGAACGAGGCCTTAGACCTATTTAACTCTTAAAACTATTGTGTTGTTTGTTGCTGTCCAGTTGATTTTGATCCATAGCAGCCCTGTGTAACAGAGTAGAACTGCACCATCGAGTGTTTTTTCTTGGCTGTAATCTTTACAGAAGCAGATCTCCAGTTCTTTATCCCGCAGAGCCACAGGGTGGTTTGAACCACCAACCTTTTGCTTAGCAGCCTAACGCTTAACCTCTAGGCCATATGTTTTTACCAAAAAGATCCAGTTGGTCTTCACATTTGCTTGTATTTTATTTTCATAGAAAAGGAAAGGAAAATTATTTCCAGCTAAGAGTCAGAGCACAAAAGAAGACCCAAATGTACCCCAGCTTTAATTTCATCTCTAAAAGCACAGGAAACCACTTCAAATATACCATTACAATGAATTCAAACTGTGTCAGGGAAGCTAACAAAACGGTGTCCCTTCATGCTGACTATTGTGAAAATGTATCCTTGTTGTTTGCTGTGGTCTCCCTGTGGGAGCCACATTGAAATTCCTTCCCCACCCTAAGAGGAAAAAAAAAAAAGCAGGAACAGTAAATAACAACCGTCAGATAATACAGATGGGTAAACATTTCTAGAATTGATTATATAAAGTAATGTTGACAAGCCACTAGCAGGCAAAATGAGGCAAGAGGAAAAAAAGAAGTTGTATCTGCCATTCACCATTGGGCATATAAGGGAGGGAGAACTGACTTACGTGATTAATATGGTAATGTACTTCATTACAATCATAGGATCTTGAGAGGGTCCTAAGAGGTTATCTAGTCCAGGCCATTCTTGTTACTCCAGAGGAAACAGAAACTCTGAAAGGTTAAGTGGCTGGCTGAACATCACACACTTAGCAGCAAAGCCAATTTTAGAATCTCAGTCTCTTGACTCTCAGTCCAGTGCTCCAACCACTATACCATGACCCTCTAATTGAATATATGCTGGGATCAGTGTCAGGGGTACAAAATGAAGCTTGTGGAAATTTCTCTAAATGGATAGCTGTTTTTAAATTGTCCATGATTTTAAGCATCTCCAAAGGATAAAATCTTGTTAATAAGGTCTCATGTAAAATACTAATTGACTTTCATATCCAGAAGGGAAGGGATTTTTCATGTTCCTTTAGTCATTCAACAAACATGTATTAAGTAAATACACCTGTGCTGTATTTATGTTACCCACAGTCCATGATAAATTATCCACTCTCTTTCCTTTGAGCCTAATAAGCCAGGTAGGGTGAGGGGGTAGGGTGTCATTGAATCTGTCCGTTCACCTCCCTTCTATCTAAGGATGTCATGATCACATGGTCTTAGTTTCCTCTAGTCTTTTCTATCTTTTTAATCTGGTCTTTAAATGTCAGTCTATGTTTTCTTCTCCTTGTTTAGCCAGTGTGGGTTTCTTGTGTTTATCTTGCTTTCCTTTTGCTGACGTATTTGCATCACTTTAGCTGCAGTTAATATCTGCTAAATCAAACCATATCGGCTTGAATAGCTTCCATTGATTTGCAAATAAAAGGATGTTTCAGCTGCCTGGCCCTGCTTTCTGAACGTTCTTTGTCATCATTTGGTTAGACTTACTCAAAACCATCCTTGTTTGCATCCGTCTTTTACTCCGGTATTTTTCATTCTCCCCCGATCAAGCCGGTTCATCCTTTTGAGCTGTTGCTACTCTAAACAATATCTCTGTTTTGGGGGGATGTCTGCTGTTTCATTTGCTCTGCTTTAGTGAATAAGGACGGAGATCTGGTGGCATAGTGCCTAAGGCATTTGACTGCTAACCAGAAGGCTAGCGATTCAAACCCACCAGCCACTCCTCGGAGGGAAAGTTGGGCAATCTACTCCCATAGTGATACCCCCTCAGAAGGAGCTCTGGTAGCATAGTGCCTAAGGCACTTGACTACTCACCAGAAGGCTGGTGATTCAAACCCACCAGCCATTCCTCCGATGGAAGATGGAGCAATCTACTTCCGCAGTGATACTGCCTCGGAAACCCAAGGAGGGGTCGCTATGAGTCGGGTCCAACTCAACGGCACATAACCACCACCACCATCACCTCAGAAACCCAAGGAGGGGTCGCTGTGAGTCAGATCCCACTCCACGGCAGTGGGTTTGGTTTGGTTTTAGTGAATAAGGAGACCAGTTGTCATTTTTCCTTGCTATTGTCCTGCTTTCACTTAGAACCATCACTCCCCTCAACCAAATTATTGTTACCCAAAACCAAACCCATTGCCATCAAGTCGATTCTGACTCATAGCAACCCAAAGAACAGAGAAGAGCTTCCCCATAGGATTTCCAAGGCTATAGGTCTTTACAGAAGCAGACTGACACATCTTTCCCCACAGATCAGCTGGTAAGTTCAAACTGCTGAACTTCCAGTTAGCAGGTAAGCAATTAACCACTGTGCCACCAAAGCCAAACAGAACTCACTGCCATCGAAGTCGATTCTGACTCATAGCAACCCCCACTGGGTTTCCGAGGCTGTAAATCTTGACGGGAGTAGATCACCCATTTTCCTTCTTCTGAGCAGCTGGTGGGTTTGAACTGCTAACCTTCTGGTTAGCAACCAAATGCCTTATCCACTACTTCACCAGAGCTCCTTAAATTATTGTGATCACCAGAATCAATGTTATCACTAGCCAAACCATATTGAGTATCTGTTACATAAATACTCAGCATCATTCTGAAGACTTGAATTTTGTAAAACCTGCACCTCTGGTTTCTTTTAAGAAGGCATGCAAAATGCACGAGCCACTTTCATTGATTAATTAAACAAATTTTTTATACATAATACCACTTACCACAGTGAAATGATTAGGTTCTAAACACTAGAAGAAAGAGGTGTAAAAATACACTAACCACATAAAGATCTTTTGTAATTGTATCTCCAGCCTCAGGAAATGCTATCATCTTGATTTTTTTTAAAGCACAAAACCAATCCAAACTGAAATCTACATGAAAAATATCAAAACTATTCAGTAAACTTTTACCTACTTCTTGGCTTTGTTGTTCAGTAACTGCCTGCTCCTCCCTGACAAAAGAAGCTAATCTTTTTTTAAAAAAAAAAACTTATAGTAGGAAAACACACAAAACCTTAGTGACGGTTTGTTAATAAAACAATAATGCTTGGATTCAAGGTAAACTTACAGGAAAAATGAAAGACATTCTTAAGTGTATGAGCTCTGCAGCTAGGGCCTTAAAGATGGAAGACCGGTCGGCCTTGGAACATGGGCTAAAATATCTGGAGAACTATCTGCACCTGGCTTGTCTCCTTCCCTCTTAGGTGTTAGCAGCTGTGATGTTTGTATGTCAACTTGGCTAGGCCTGTTGAGTGGCTGGGCAGCTGGATGTAGTATTCCCCGTGATGAGACTGGTAATCAACTCCATGGTGGAATCTACTGGGAGCAGCTGAGTAGCTGCCTTTGGGTATGTGGTCTGCTTCCTGTATATAAGGAGAAGCTTTGAGAATGGTCTCTATGGCACGCTTGGACCCTGCATTTAGCTGTGTCATTGCTCAGCAGCCTGCTATGCTCTGCTGACCTTGGGACTTACAGTGGACTTAAGTTAATAGCCTGCCTTGTGGTTTGTTAACATCAGGACTGTGCCTTTTTACTTGTTAACCTTGGGGGTTCTCAGCCTCAGCAGCCAACGGCTGTCTGAGTGAAGAAATGCCTCTAGCTCCAGTGGGCTGGGAGCAGGAGGCAGAGCTGGACCCTAAGATTGAGGGGCTTTCACTCTGCCCCTAGAGCCTGGCACTTGGAACTTGGACTTAAACCCTCCAAATTGTAAGAATAACCTCCTGTTTGTTAAGCCCATCCCATTTGTGGTATATTCTTGTCAGAGCGGCACTAGGCAACCAGAACAGCAGCAGTCTGTCCTACTTGCCCTAGTAGATCCAGACAAGAACTCTCTACTGCCTTGTTAGGGAAAAGAGACATCTTTCTTCCTCAGAGACAGCCTGACACCACACTTGGCCAGAATGTGGGAATCAAGGTTTGAGTCTTGAGTGTAGGTAGTCTTTTCTCCCTCAACTACATCAGCAATAGAGAGCAGAGAGGAGCCTTCACTGTCATGCCACCATGTGGAGGTGTTTGTTTGAAGGCTCACACAGATAAGAGAGGACTTTGGGCCCTGCTTTGACATCACTAGTGGAGGCTGCCTGGCCATCCATTCTACTTCCCCATGGTTGGGGTCAGTCTCAGTGCCAGGTAGAATGGAAAGGTATACAGGTGCGTGCTGTAAGGCTTTGCTCTGTCCATTTCCTAGCAGGGCACCCACTCCCCTAACCCAGAGCTTATTTCCCTGGAAATCCTCCTTCCTGTAGAGCACTGGTACTCAAGGAAGGACAGCTTTGACTCAAAGAGGATATTTGGCAATATCTGGAGAATTTTGGGCTATCACAACTGGGGTTCCAGCTGGCATCTAGGGGAGAGAGGCCAGGGATGCTGCTAAATATCCTACAACTCATTGGACAGCCCTTACAACAAGGAATTACCAGGCTCAAAATGTCATTGGTGCCAAGACTGACAAACCCTCCCCTAGAGCACACTCTTTGGCCTGTGTTAATCATGGGCCCCTCACCCATGACATCTTCACACACACAAACACACACACACACTCATATATTCTATTTTAAAATGTTTATCTTTTAAGTAAATAAACAAATGGAAAATCTCATTGACATGAATGACAAAAGAAAAGGGGGGAAGTAATGCATTAGCAAAAGAAGCTGTAAATAACATGGTATAAATTAATTCATTTAATGTAATTTATGCTACATGCAATGATAGAGAGATTATCACGAGGGAAGAGGACATCTCTCTGAAAGAGAAGGTGCTACCCAAATGCTTATTGCCATTAGGTGGGAGATGTGAGTATGGAGATAGAGGAGACAGCTGGACCACTGGACAGTACATGCACCATTTAGGGGCAGCTACCACCTACAGCTCTGACCTGCTGTCACCACTCAAAATAATTGGTGCACCACTACCAGGTCTTTTGATTTCTTTTTAAGAGAATCTAGAGTTCATTGTGAAACCCACTGGTTATTAAATGTTAGAAACTAATTTTTAAATCAAAGTATCACGTGGTTGCATATTGGGTCATGCAGGCACAATATCTATCCTGTCAGTGACTGAAAGTAAATCCAAACTTCTTACCAGAGCATTCAAGTATTCAAGGTGTTAGTGGTAACTAACAACAACGAGGTTAGGTGGCTCCAACCAAGCTACCTCCTTTCCATCTCACTTTGAGCCTTTTGCTTCACTCCCCTCTCATTTAGGATACAATGAGCCTCTCTTTGAGCACACCTGGTGTGTCCCTGCTGGGACCTCTGCCTGGCTTTCCCTAACTCCCATCTCAACCTTCACTGCCTATTGAACTGTGCTGTTCACCCATCAGGGCCCAGCCCAATGGCAGATGATCTTCCTGAATTCTGTCAAAAAGTCTACTTTGTTATATTATGTTCTTAGGATCTTTACAACCTACCATGTGTTCATCTAATTATCTCCTCCATCCCAAGTAATAGGAGCTCTGGTAGCATAGTGCGTAAGGCACTTGACTGCTAACCAGAAGGCTGGCGGTTCAAACCCACCAGCCACTCCTCGGAAGGAAGGTTGGGCAATCCTACTTCCGTAGTGATACTGCTTTGGAAACCCAAGGAGGGGTCGCTATGAGTCGGGGCCGACTCGACGGCACATAACAACAACAACAACAACATCCCAAGTAACATGTAAGACACTGAAGGTTGTTGTTGTTATGTGCCGTCGAGTCGGCCCCGACTCATAGCGACCCCTCCTTGGGTTTCCAAAGCAGTATCACTACGGAAGTAGATTGCCCAACCTTCCTTCCGAGGAGTGGCTGGTGGGTTTGAACCGCCAGCCTTCTGGTTAGCAGTCAAGTGCCTTAGGCACTATGCTACCAGAGCTCCTGACATTGAAGGTAGGAACCCAAATTTATTTATCATTCTTTCCTCCATATAACTTTACCTTTCTAAAAATATAAACTGTCTTCTCCTTAACTATCCACTAGCATACACTGAGATAAACTACACCGTTTCTGTAATCGCACAGTCCAAAATTTCCCTTTTGCTTTCCCATGGCTAAATTTTCAAGAAAAAGTAAAATAACATTAGAATGTTATTAATGGCACGAAGAGAATTATGATTTTTCTGCATCATCTAAGGCCTTTTATTAAGATAGAGAAAGCGAAACTTGAGAGATCAGTCATATAGGCTCCCCCTGCTATCTGAAAGTAGAGAGAGCCTGTGAAACCTTTCATAAGCAGAAATGGTGGTAAAGCAAAGAAGCAATTACCATTAAGAGAAATAGCCTCGGAAACCTAAGGAGGGGTCGCTGTGAGTCAAATCAACTCAACAGCAGTGAGGTTTTTTTAGTTTATATGGGAAAATTTTGTGAGCATTCCCAGACCAAAAATAACCTACCAAATCATACCAAATAACACATAAAACCTAAAACAACAGTAACATAGTGCTCACAGACCAGTTCAAAGCTATGGCAGCTTAATGCTGAGATACTGAGTATAGTTCCCTGAAAAGGAGCTTGGCAACAGGGCTCTTGCTACTCAGAGTGCACACAGCCTCTTTAAAGGCTTGCTGCAAAACAAAGCAGAATGCTAGTTTCATTTTTTGCCTTTTTTCATAAAGAGCAAAAAAATCTTTGCATTTCTTTCTCTTAGCAAAGACAGGAATTAATGTAGGTCATTCATAAAAGCAAAGTGTCATAAAGCAATCTTTTGAAAAGTGGGGTATACCTGTACTTATTATAATTTGGAATAACATTAAAATAAGTATTTTTACACAGCTAAATATTTGCGTCTATACTTAGATGTATAAATTACTATTCTTTGAACTTGAAGTGGATTTTGAACTAGGCTTTCCATAATTATAATAATCATACATTTTATTTATATTTACTTGGGCTATATAGACATTAACCAATTAATTTTTTATCTCATTGCCTAATAGGAAGACTTTCCTTGATACCCTATTTTTAGAGTGTATATGAGTGTTTTAATTATAGACCTCTTTATTAACTTTGTATCATATTACCCAAATGCTTACTTAGCAATTAACCAACATCAAGGGGTTAGGTGGGCAAGAAACTTGTGTCAGAATTAACTTCTGTGTTCTAGCCAGGAGGCAAGTGACATTTATAAATTCATCAAATACTTGGCCTGAGACCAAGGGCAATTCATTTTCCTTAAGTGTTTCAATGGTTGTTTAAGGGAGGGGGTGTGTTGACTCTCTCAATTCAGGTCACATCATAATTAGCTTTTTTTTTTTTTTTTTAAAGCAGAGGTGATATCTATATGTGTTTGAACCAAATTGAATTTTAATATAATCTTGGTTCTATGTAGGTGACTTGCTTAATAATTAAGTTATCCCCATTAGGTTATGATTTCGGAAGCTGCTGTTGCCTGTTGCCTATTCCACTTAAAAAAAAAAGAAAAAAGAAAAAAGAAAAAAAACTACTTTTATCATTAATTTTGTTGTTGTTGTTGTTGTTATGTGCCATCGAGTTGGACCTGACTCATAGCGACCCCTCCTTGGATTTCCGAGACAGTATCACTACGGAAGTAGATTGCCCAATCTTCCTTCCGAATTATTAATTTTAAGATGAAACAAATCCATTTGGAGAAAATCCATTATGAATGAAACAGAGTTGACTGTCAAATAACAGGTTAAGGCTCAAGGCTGAATATAAATGTGATAGAAATGGGAAGTTATTGAACAAATGCAATTTATCTCATTATTCAGCAACTTGGTATTTCAAATGTCTCAGTTAACGAATATATAAAATAGGTTACTTGTAACATGCACTCAGTGTGACGCATATTCAGAAATATAGTTGCCACCTCTACCTACCACTGTCGAAATCCAACACTATTTGAAGAGCTACAAGTGCTTGGGGCTTCTGGCTACAAGAAACAGCTCCTTTAAAAGTAAAGAAAAAAAAGGAAAGTCAGAATCTTCTCTGTAGAATTTACCTTTATAGAAGAATTCTTAGGAACATACAATCTTATCTAGGTCCAATTGTGTTGTCCTCAGTTAAACCTCTACTGTCCCATGCAGTCAGCTCACATGAAAAGAAGACAGTGTTCTTCAAAGCTCTGATGGACAAATACACAGACTGAGGTCTTAGGAACACTCTGTCTTTTTGCTGAGATACTGGTAGAGTACAATAGATAATATTCACAGAACTCGCATGGAGGTCAGTGCTTGCTGATGTTGTTGTTGTTATGTGCCGTGGAGTCGGCCCCGACTCATAGTGACCCCTCCTTGGGTTTCCGAGGCAGTATCACTACGGAAGTAGATTGCCCAGCCTTCCTTCCGAGGAGTGGCTGGTGGGTTTGAACCGCCAGCCGTCTGGTTAACAGGCAAGTGTCTTAGCCACTATGCTACCAGAGCTCCCCTGTGCTTGCTGATAGCAGTTTGTAAGCTGTTGTTTCTGGCATTAAATTTAAATTAAATTAAAAACCCCAAACTAAACCCGTTGCTGATTCTGACTCAAAGCCACCCCATAGGACAGAGTAGAACTACCTCCTTAGGCTTTCCAAGGCTGTCATCTTGACCAAAGCAGACTGCCATATCTTTTTCTTGCAGAGCAGCTAGTGGATTCAAACTGCCAACCTTTTGGTTAGCAGCCAAGCGCATAACCACTGTGCCACCAGAGCACCTTATTGATTTTAAAGCCCCCAAAATGAAGCAAAAATATATAATCATGCTACTAGTATCACACTGGTTACTGGTTGGGTACTGAGTTATTGAAATAGCCTAAGGCATTTGACTGCTAACCAGAAGGCTGGCAGTTCAAACCCACCAGCCACTCCTTGGAAGGAAAGTTGGGCAATCTACTTCCGTAGTGATACCACCTCGGAAACCCAAGGAGCAGTCGCTATGAGTCAGGTTCAACTCAATGGCACATAACAATAACAACAACGACATAGTTTTCTTAGACTAATCATTATTTCATATTGAGAAAATAATTTTAATCTAGGATGCTCCTTGATTCCCTACTCCCAAATATATTTAAAAGTAAACTTATTGAAAGATAAATTCATGAGCTACAGTCATCCCAGACTCCTGGCTCTCCTGTTTAGAGGATTGTACTAATGAGACCACAAGACCAGATGTAATACATTCTAGTAGGCTTTGAACACAGGAAAACACTATTTTATGGCCCTCAATTATACCCCATGCTACAAAAGTAACTAGATGAAAGAGTGTGGATGTTTCTCTCCAAATTGTCATCATTACCAGTAAATAAAGAGCTCCAAAAGCATGTCTTATGTGGTGGGCCAAATATGAAGAACATCATATTAGGATATAGAGTCAATAATAACTCAAGCTGACACTGCTTGCATCTTTTTCATATGCCAGGCAGTGGGCTAAGCACTCAACGTGCATGATTGTATTTAACTTTCAACAACTGTATGAGGTCAGAATTGTTGTTATCTTCATTTTATAGATGAAGGGAACTGAGGATCAGAGAGGTTCAAGTGACTTGCACAAGATCAGACAGCAGGACTCACTGCCGTCAAGTCGGTTCCGACTCATAGCAACCCCTCCTTGGGTTTCAGAGGCAGTTATCTATATGGAAGTAGATTGCCCAGTCTTCCTTCCAAGGAGTAGCTGATAGGTTTGAACCGCCAGCCTTAGCAGTCAGAGAACCACAATTTGATTTTAGGTCTAACGCTAGAACAAGGAGCTCTGGTGGCACAATGGTTAAAGCATTCAGCTGCTAACAAAATGGTCAGCAGTTCAAACTCACCAGCTGCTCTGTGGGAAGAATGAGGCAGTCTGCTTCCATAATGATTTACAACCTTGGAAACCCTATGGGACAATTCTACTCTGTCCTATAGGATTGCTATGAGTTGGAAACAACTCAATGGCAATAGGTTTAGTTTTAACTCTAGAACTTCTCACTCATGACTCTCTAATCATATCATATGTCAATAGTAAGCATGAATGGTTTTAGATGTTAGGTTTATTATCAGGCTAATGGAAGAAGTGTGTGGTGACAAGCATGCTCAAGTACAGAAACATGATGCAGCCTTCACATGAGAGGAAAAAGTGAAAGCTGGATCCAGGCCCATGGAATGCTATGAAGTTTTTCATCCAATACTGAGTGCTGTATTTGCTGTTGAATAAATTATACACCATCGTTACCTGTGTGCATACTTGCTACATTGGAGCAAATTTCCCAGTGACCACTAAGAATGAACCACAGTGAACTAGAACCTGTGTCTTTTGATAAACAATGTCTATGATGTAAGAGCTCTGGTAGCATAGTGGCTCAGGCACTTGACTGCTAACCAGAAGGCTGGCGGTTCAAACCCACCAGCCACTCCTCGGAAGGAAGATGGGGCAATCTACTTCCATAGTGATACTGCCTAGGAAACCCAAGGAGGGGTTGCTATGAGTCAGGGCTGACTCGACGGCACATAACAACAACAACAACATGATGTAACCACACAGGGAAAGCTATGGTCCCAACCTCTGGGATGCCACAGTTTGTGCTCAACTACTAACTTGATGGTTGCCTTTCAAACAAACCCATCTGACAGGCTGAATGATCAGGTATGTCTGGGCAGGGGGTAGTGTGCCCATGACCATGTATAGGATTGGCAGATGATGTTTCTACAAGCATATTTGTATGTGCAGTAAGAATATCCAAGTATATAGTAGAGCTGATGAGGGACAAGGTTGTGGTGACTTCTTGGACACAGCCAGCTACCTGGAGGAAGCAAGTAGTTGACCTGTGGACTTGGGACCATGGTTGCAGGGGACATCAAACTCAATTGGTATCACATACTGCACAAGATTGTTTTACATTCTACTTTGGTGAGTAGCGACTGGGATCTTAAAAGCTTGCAAGTGGCCTTCTACATGCGACCAGAGCAAAGAAGAATGAAGAAACCCAAAGACACATGGAAACAATTAATCCAAGGGACTAGTAGACCATGAAGTCATCAGTCTTTATGACCATGAGACCAGAAGAACTAAATGGTGCTCGGCTACCACTGTCAACAATCAGAGGGGTATCGGTGCAGGAGATCACGGATAGGGTGGGAAAACAGTGTGGAACAAAACTCAAAATCATAAAAAAAGACCAAGTTTGCTGGTCTGATAGAGCCTGGTGAGACCCCTGAGACTATGGCCCCCAGCTACCCTTCAGGACTGGAATTGAACTCACTCCTCTTACTTCCAGCCAAATAATAGACAGACATATGGGCTGAACATTTACATCAGGTAGATACACTCCTTGGAGCAATCACTCTTGGGAGAAAAGGGCAGTGTTTATATAAGGAGATAGCTGGGGGGAGGGGAGTTCATGGAGGAAAGGACATAGGGAAAAGGTAACTGTGGGGAAGAAGTAGGAACAGAGCAGTTACTCATGGGGAATTGCAGTCAGTGTCATGAGACAAAATATGTATGAACTGCTGGATGGAAAATGAATTTGCTCTGTAAACTTTCACCCAAATCACAATACAAATTAAAAAAAAAAAAAAAAAAACCCACCTGGTGGGACTATGAAGAAAGGCCTGGTGATCTGCTTCTGTAAAGATTAAAGCCAAGAAAACTCTATGGAAAAATTCTACTCTGTAACACAGTGGGTCACCATGAATTGGAATCCACTCAGTAACAATGGGCTTGATTTTTTTGGTTTAGAATCTCTGGGGAGCCATTTGCCTTAGGTATAATAACAAAAGCTACTGTTTACTGAGTGTCCTCTATCCCCCAAGCACTGCACTATCTCATTTTATTCCTAGAACACCTCAATGAGGTGAGGTGAGTGCTAAGATCCCCATGCTGCAATTTAACTGAGGCTCAAAGAAATTTCTCTTAGACCTATGTAAGGGGTAGAAATAAAATTCTAAGTGCTGTTAACTACTACAATTGCTGAAAATACACATAAGGGCTAAAATTTCATAAAGCTTCCTAATCAAACTCAAAAAGAAGACTGTCTTTTGAAGTGAAGTGAGATACTTTCTAATTCGAAAATCTATTTAATATCCTCCTTACATTAGAATAAATGTACAGTTCTGCCAAAATGCAGAAAGTGAAATCCCATGTGGCAAACTGCTAGAGTGTGTAATTAGGCAAGGAAGCAAAAAGGCTACACAGTTCTCTGGCAGGCCTGGTGTTTGCGTAGTTAGAATCTTGTGCATAGTAGGTGCTAAACAAATATTTGTGGTCTATTTCAGTCATGCAGATTTTGTGTCTGAATGTTCAAATATCCACTTCGTTTTGGTTTTGCTTTGATAGGCTGACTGTTCACTTTGAGAGAATTTCAACTTCTATGGATGTAGTTTTGGATTGACATTTACTTTGGTTCTGTACTACTTGATCCTTTTAAAAATGTATTGATAATTTGCAATTCAGAATCTGTTACATTATGGAAGAGGGTTCAAAACTCCTTGGGAGCCATCTTGTGGTTAAAGCACCATCCTTAATTTTTCCTAGATCTACAACCTTGGGTGAAATTCTTGCATCCATTTCAAAGTTTAAAAGCTTAAAATTCTTTTCATTATTTTCTTGTCATAACACTTAAAATTATACCTCAACCATTTATAATTAATATGCATTTTCTAATATTTAAAATACACATGCTAAAACCTCCCATGTTTTAAAAACGTCACAGCCAATATGTGTTTGCACACAGGTGTGTGTGCACATGTGTGCTTGTACATGTGTATAGAGATGTACACTTTTACAGCCTTGAGTCTCTCTAGGAGTGAAGACTATGGATATGTTTTTTTCTTTATGGTTCTTTATATTTTCTAAATGTTCTTCAATAAGCCTGTGTAACTTCTATAATGTTGTTGTTGTCATGTGCCATCAAGTTGGACCCGACTCATAGCGACCCCTCCTTGGGTTGCTGAGGCAGTATCACTACGGAAGTAGATTGCCCAACCTTCCTTCCGAGGAGTGGCTGATGGGTTTGAACTGCCAGCCTTCTGGTTAGCAGTCAAGTGCCTTAGGTACTATGCTACCAGAGTTCCTAACTTCTATATTAAGAAAAAAAATTAGCCTAAAATTACTGTTAAATATTAGCAGATGCTGCTAAGGGAAGATGGACAAATTGCCCAGGCAGCCACATTAGAAAAAAATAGCCATATGAATACAGTTACTAAGCATTGAGAGCCCTGGTGGTGCAATGATTCAAGCTCTGGGCTGTTAATGAAAAGGCCTGCAGTTCAAACCCACCAGACACTCCTTTGGAGAAAAATGTGACAGTCTACTTCTGTAAAGATTTAGAGCCTTGGAAACCCTATGGGGCAATTCTGCTCTGTCCTATAGGGTCACTATGAATTGGAATCAACTCAACAACAGTGGGGTTTTTTATTATTATTATTTTATTTTTATTATTAAGCATAAGCATCACAAAAATGGAATGGCAACTCCGTTCCTGCATTAATGAAATATTAAGGGTATGACTGGGGCAAGCTGATTCTGATAATGTCACATGAATTGGACTGTTTCGGAAAATACTCTTAAAAACAAAGGAAAAAATTAGAAAAGTGCTCTTGTTACTGATGGGCATACGTTTTAACAATACCACTGAACTGCATTTTGTAGCTCTCTAATGAGTTTGAACCTAATACTCCTTAAGAGCTGAGTCCAATTCTCTAGAAGAATCTAAATTTAATACAGTCTCATTGTTAGTTGCCACCACATCAGTTCCCTGTGTGCCAATTAGAACTGTGTTCCATAGAATTTTCAAGGCTGTGACCTTTTGGAAGCAGGCTGTCAGGCCTGTCTGCCGAAGCACCTCTGGTGGGTTCAAACCACCAACTTTTAGGTTAGTAGTTGGGTGCTTACCCATGTGCACCACCCAGTGACTCTTCCTACTCTCCTAGGGAACACAATGGAAAATGGTTCTGATTAACATTTTCCTTTGCCAGAAATGAGCTACACGTGATTGATGGACGTGGTTCAAGAGTGAACTAAAACCACAAATTTAAATCATTCACAGACTTCTTTTTGCTTCCTTAAGAAAAAGAAACCATAATAACTCTTGACAATTTGTAGCAAGGAAGAAAGCAGTGGCCGGGATTTTAAAACAAACATGTATGTTTTGCTTTGAAAAAAAAAAAACATATATATATATATATGTTGTTGTTGTTATGTGCCATCGAATCAAACCCGACTCATAGTGACCCCTCCTTGGGTTTCCGAGGCAGTATCACTACAGAAGTAGGATTGCCCAACCTTCCTTCCGAGGAGTGGCTGGTGGG